>NC_141684.1:83840000-84201068 GCF_028749965.1 Puma concolor
AGGCTACTGGGGAAACAAGACCCGCAATCCCACACTATCCCATGCAAGGTGACTGGCCGCTGTGGTTTTGTGCTGGTGCGCCTCAGCCCTGACCCCAGAGGCACTGGTATTGTCTCAGCCCATGCCCAAGAAGCTACTGATGATGGCTGGTATTGACAACTGCTACATCTTGGCCAGAGGCTACACTGCCACTCTGGGCAACTTCACCAAGGCCACTTTTGATGCCATTTCCAAGACCTACTGCTAGCTCAATCCTGACCTCTGGAAAGAGGCTGTGTTCACCAAGTCTCCCTATCAATAAGGAATTCACTGACCAGCTTGTAAAGACCCATACTAGAGTCTCCATGCAGAGGACCCAGGCTCCAGCTGTGGCAACCAAACAGTTTTATACAAGAAAATAAAGTGAATTAAAGCCTGTTTACAAAAAAAAAAAAAAAAAAAAAGATTGTGAGAAAAGAATCTAAGCATACCACTAACAAAATCACAAACCACAAAGGAAAAAACCAAGAGAAGAAAGGAACAGAAAAAGAGAAACTACAAAACAGCTAGAAAACAATGAACAAAATGGCAATAAGCACATACCCATCATAATTACTTTAAATACAAATGGGCTGAATTCTACAATCAAAAGACACAGAGTGGCTAAATGGGTTATAAGCGGGGAGGGGGGCACCTCTATATACTGCCTACAAGAGACTCATTTCAGATAAGGACATACACAGACTGAAAGTAAAGGGATTAAAAAGATATTCCATGTAAATGGAAACAAAATGAAGGCTGGAGTAACTATCCTTAGATAAAATAGACTTTAAAGCAAAGATTATAATAAAAAAAAAATAAACAAAAAGGCATTAGATAATGGGAGAGGGATCTATCCATAAAAAAGATGTCACATTTGTAAATATTTGTGCACCCAAACTAGAGGCATCTAAATATATAAAGCAAGAATTAATAGACCTAAAGGGAGAAACAGACAGCAATTCATTAATAGTATGGAACTTTCATACCTGATTTTTATAACAGATCATCCAGACAGATCAATAAGGAAACACTGGACTTCCACAACACATTTACCAGATTAATTGAACAGATATATACAGAATATTCTATCCAGGGCAGCAGAATACACATTCTTCTCAAGTGCATTTGGAACAACCTCCAGAATAGATCATATTTTAGGCCACAAAACAAGTTCTACTAAATTTAAGAAGATTGAAATTATATCAATCATTTTTTTCCAACCACAATAGTATGAAACTAAAAATCAATTACAGGGGCACCTGGGTGGCGCAGTCAGTTAAGCGTCCGACTTCAGCCAGGTCACGATCTCGCGGTCCGGGAGTTCGAGCCCTGCGTCAGGCTCTGGGCTGATGGCTCGGAGCCTGGAGCCTGTTTCCGATTCTGTGTCTCCCTCTCTCTCTGCCCCTCCCCCGTTCATGCTCTGTCTCTGTCTGTCCCATAAATAAATAAAAACGTTGAAAAAAAAATTTAAAAATCAATTACAGAAAGAAAACTGGAAAATTGACAAATATGTGGATATTACAACATGCTACTGAACAACCAATGGGTCAATGAAGAAATTAAAGGAGAAATAATCAGATACCTCGAGACAACTGAAAATGGAAATACAACGTACCAAAACTTATGGGATACAGCAAAAGTAGTTCAAAGAAAGTTCATAGAGATAAATACTAATCTCAAGAAAGATGAAAAATCTAAAATAAACAACCTAACATTACACTTTATGGAACCAGAAAAATAAGAACAAGTTAGTTACAAAGTTAGTAGAAGAAAGGAAACAACAGAGTGAGTAGAAGTTAAATAGATATGATCAATGAAACTAAGAGCTGGTTCTGTGAAAAGATAAATAAAATTGGCAAACCTTTAGCAAAACTCAGCAACAAAAAAAAAAAAAAAAAAAAAAGAGGACTCAAAATCAGAAATTACAACTAAATACAAACAAGCACAAACTACTACAAGGAACAATTATATGCCAACAAATTTTACAATCTAGAAGAAATGGATAAATTCCTAGAAAAACATTCAACCATCCAAGACTGAATCATGAAGAAATAAAAAAATTTAACAGACTGATTACTAGTAAAGAGATTGAATCAGTAATCAAAAATCTCCCAACAAACAAAAGTCCAAGACCAGATGCCTTCACTGGTAAATTCTACCAAATATTTCTCAAACTCTTTCAAAAAAATAGAAGTGATAGGTACACTTTCAAACTCATTTTACACAGTCAGTATTACCCTGATACAAACACTACACAAGAATACCACAAGACAGTTATAGGACAACATCCCTAATGAATGTAGATGCAAAAATTCTCAGTAAAATATTAGCAAACCAAATTCAACAATACATTAAAGTTCTCATTCACCACAATCAAGTGGGTATTGTTTCAGGGATGCAAGGTGGGTCAACATTTACTAATTAATCAACGTGATATACCATATAAACAAAAGAAAACAAAAATCCTATGATCATCTCAAAAGATGTAGAAATAACATGACAGAATTCAACATCCATTTATGATAAAAATAATAAAGTGGGTATATGTTATGTACCTGAACATAATGAAGGCTGTATGACAAGCCCTACTAACATCATACTCAATAGTGAAAAGCTGAGGGGCGCCTGGGTGGCTCAGTTGGTTAAGTGGCCGACTTTGGCTCAGGCCATGATCTCACAGTCCGTGAGTTCAAGCCCCGCGTCGGGCTCTGTGCTGACAGCTCAGAGCCTGGAGCCTGTTTCAGATTCTGTGTCTCCCTCTCTCTGACCCTCCCCTGTTCATGCTCTGTCTCTCCCTGTCTCAAAAATAAATAAACGTTAAAAAAAAATTTTTTTAAATAGTCATAAAATTAATTGCTGGGCTTGAAAAAAGCATAGAAGACAGCAGAGAATCTATTGCTACAGAGATCAAGGGACTAAAAAATAGTGATGAAGAATTAAAAAATGCTATAAATGAGATGCAAAATAAAATGGAGGCTGCCATAGCATGGATTGAAGAGGGAGAGGAGAGAATAGGTGAATTAGAAGATAAAATCATGGAAAAAGAGGAAGCTGAGAAAAAGAGAGATAAAAAAATCCAGGAGTATGAGGGGAGAATTAGAGAACTAAGTGATGCAATCAAACAGAACAATATCTGTCTCACAGGAATTCTAGAAGAAGAGAGACCAAGGGCTGAAGGTATAATCAAAACAGTATAGTGCTGACTTAAAAACAGACACATGGATGAAGAGACCACATCAGAGAGAGCCCAGAATTAGACCCAGGTATATGTGGTCAACTAATCAATTAACTTACAACAAAAATGTCAAGAATATAGAACAGGGAAAGGATAGACATTCCCTTCAATAAATGATTGTGGGGAAATGACCACCACATGCAAAAGAATGAAATTAGACCTACAATCTTACATCATACACAAAAATCAACTCAAAATGGATTAAAAACTTGAATGTGAGACCTGAAACTATAAGACTCCTAGAAGAAAACAAACATGGTACATTACTCAATACTGGTCTTGGCCTTTGAGTTTTTGGATCTGACTGTAAGAGTAAAGGCAACAAAAGCAAAAATGAACAGGTACAACTGTATCATGCTAAAAATCATCTGCACAGCAAAGGAAACCATCCATAAAATGAAAAGGCAATACACTAAGTGGGAAATCCTGTATTTCATAAATGTTAATATCCAAACATATAAAGAATTCATACAACTCAATAGTAGAAAAACAACCTGACTAAAAACTGAGCATTTTTCCAAAGAACATACTGATGGCCAAGAGACACATGAAAAGATGCTCATCATCACTCATTATCAGGGAAATACACATCAAAACCACAATGAGGTATCACCTCACACCTGTTAGAATGGCTGTAATCAATACAAACAATAAGAAGTACAGTAAAATCTTGGTTTGCAAGCATACTTTGTTCCAGAAACATGCCTGTAATAAAGCACTTATATATCAAAGCAATTTCCCCATAAGAACTCAGATGATTCAATCTACAGCCCAAAAATATTCATATAAAAATGATTACAATACTGTAATACAAAATAAAAAACAAAATACAAAATATAAAGGAAAATAAACAAATTAGCCTGCACTTACCTTTAAAAACTTTCGTGGGTGGTGTGAGGGAGACAAAAGAGGTGGATTATTGTGTAGGACAACTTTCACTAACAGAATCACTGCTATCTATTGGCTTGATGGAACGTTTTTCTTTTCATGTAACTTTAACAACGAACCTATTCAATGATACTTCCTTTTGCCTCCTTTTGAAGATTTCGTGTAAATGTAACATAGCATTGTCATTAAACAGATTCATCATTCACACTTCTACAGCCTTATTTGGGTGGTGCTTTTCTACAAAATTTTGCACTGTTTCCCACATTTTATACATCTCCCTAATCTCATTTGAAGTGAGGGATTCGTCTGCCTTCTTCTCTTCCTCTTCTGTAGACTAGATGCAGACGTAGACTTCTTATAAAATCTTATAATTTTGGCTGCTCACATACATCATTTGTACTTCTCAATGATTTCCTTATTAACTTCCACCATAATCATCTCCTTCTTCTGCCTTTCTTTTCAACCTTTTTCTGCATGGGGGCCATTGTATATGCTCACACGCATGTTGACTACAGTGCAGTATTAATAAACTCTTGTCGTATACTGTACTTAATGTAACTGGCAATAAGGCAGCAGAGGAAAGGGTCTACATCTGCAGGCAGCCTGACCTAGAATGAAGCAGAGCATTCCTAAGCTTACTCTTGTACACAAAAGTAAGGGACTACCCATAAGTGCTTTGAAGTGACAAAAAACACACTAGTACCAGTTGTGGGTACCTTCCAACGTTCTGAAAAACCACTGATTTCTGCCAAACACTGCAGCCTGAGACTGAGCATCCAAGCATGGGAGATAATCACCCACAATCCCTCAGTGAGAAAGAGAGAAGAACCACTGGCTCAGTTGTGATCATGTAAAATTCGGTGTCATCTACTACTCATGTTTCAAGACTTGCTTGTTTATCAAGTTAAAACTTATTAGAAATGTTTGATCATTTTGCAAAACACTCGCAGAACAAGTTACTTGCAACCCAAGGTTTTACAGTATTGTCAAGAACGTGTAAAAAAAGGAAAGAAACCCTTTGCACTGTTGGCGAGAATCCAAATTGGTACAGGCACTATGGAAAACAGTATGGAAGTTCCTCAAAAAATTAAAAACAGATCACCATATGGTCCAGAAATTCCACTCTTAGGTATTTATGTGAAGAAAACAAAAACCACTAATTGGAAAAAATATATGCCACCCCAACTTTCACTGCATCGTTATTTTCAGTAGACAAAATATGGATGCAATCTGTCCATCAACAGATGAATGGATAAAGATGTGGTATGTATATACAATGGAATAGTGTTCACAAAAAAAGGAAATCCTGTTATTTGTGACAACATGGATGGACTGTGAGGCCATTATGTTAAGTGAAACAAAGAGAGAAAGACAAATACTAAGTCTTATATGTGGAATTTTAAAAAACAAAAAACATCATCAAGCTCACAGATACAAAGAATAGGCTGTTGGTTGCCACAGGCAGCACTTTGGGTGGGAAAAAGCAGTAAAGGTTTAAGTTTTCAGGTATAAAATAATGAATTATGGGGATGTAATGTATAACGTGTTGACTACAGTTAGTAATGTTGTACTGTATATTTGAAAGTTGCTAAAAGTAAATCTTCAAAGTCCTTATCACAAGAAAAAAAGGTTTTTTTCTACATACATGGTGACAGATGTTAACTAGACATTGTTGTGATCACTTCACAATATACACAAATTTAGAATCATTATGTTGCACACCTAAAAGTTATATAGTGGAATATGTCAATTATAACTTAATAAAAATGTAGACATAAGCAGGGGCCAACATGGCAGACAAGTAGGGGGATCCATTCTTCCCACATCTCTCAAACAAAGAGGTGTAGAAGCCAAAGGACTTTGAACACCAGAGCCTGGTGGAAAAGAGGAAAAGAGACTGAATCTACTAGGAAGAAAACGGGAAAGCTAACAAAAGATAGGTGGGTGACTGCGAACTGGGGGATATAAAAAAAAAAAGGCCGCATGGGCATGGAGGGGAGGGCCCCCCTTCTGCAGAGAGACAAAGGGAAGAGAAAGAGCGGCTAGGGAAGTGCAGGACCTTATCTAGACAGGAGAAAGACTGGGACTGAGACTGAGAGGGATCCGATCTCTAACTGCGGGGCTTTCTTCGGACTGGGGCCGGCTCCCTGTTCCTGCACCTGGGGAGGGGGGTAGCCAGGGGCCTGGGTGTGGTGGTAAGCCAGGGGCTCAGTCTGCAGTTGGGAAAAGTGGTTCCCTCCCTGGAGGGCTGCACAATAGTACAGAACCCGCCTGCGTCCCCCACCCAGGGTGCAGTGGCTGGGCCAAGGGTGCAGTCTTCAAGAGGAAAAGGCTGCCGTCTCCCTGAAGTGCTGTGGGAAAAGACAAAGCCTGCCTGCCTCCGCCACTCCAGGGGCTTGTGGCGGCAAGGGCAGTGGCTCTCAGTCTGCAATAGGAGAAGGCGGTCCTCCCTGAAGTGCCTCAGCACAGACAAAGCCAGCCGGGGGGACCACATATGGCAGTACTGAGAGGTGCTTCCCCAGTGTCTGAGCGCACGGAGCAGGACTTTGACTCGTAGCCAAGCACAGGGTCAGGGAGTTGGCGGAGAGAGAAGGACCACCCTGTCTGCACCCCTGGCACAGTGAGGACGACTCACCGGGTCTGGCTCCAATGAGATGACTGGGGAATCACCATTCTCCACCCCCCAACCCACCACCACCACCACCACCACCACCACCACCACCACCACCACCAAGGAGGGGACTCAGGGATCACTCCCGGGGACCATAGTGGAGGTGGGTCCAGATTACACCAAACCACGCCCCTTCGCACTGGGTAACTGCATATCCACCTGAGCAGCACAGACCCTGCAGACAGCTACTCCCGACAAACTCTGCAGCATGGCCTGGATTGACTCTAGATCAATTCTTGATATGTAGATATATTCTCCCCACCCCCCCATTCTCCTCCTTATCTCTTCCCTCCCCTAGGCTGGTTACTCTGGTTACTGTCTGTCTAAACAGACATATTTAATCCACTGTCTTGCACATGTTCTACACCTCCTTCTTTGCACTCCTTTCTCTCTCTCTGGAATAATCAAGCCATATGGTTTCTCTGTCTGGGTAGCTTTCTCTTCATTTTGTTTTCCCCGCCTCCTTCCTTATTTTCCTTTCTCTCTCTCTGGATTAAGCATTTTAGTCTCTCTGCCTAATCAATGTTTATCCTCCTGCCCAGCTCCTGTCATTTCTCTCTTTATATGTGCTCTTCCATCAGCACCGCCTCCACCTTCTTCTTTACTTGCAGTCAGTGGTTTTGGGTTTTTGTTTTTAATCTTTAGTTTTTTGTTTTTGTTTATTTGTGTTATTTGTTTGTGTGTTTGTGTGTTTTGGTCTCGTGTTTGTCTGTTTTCCTTTACAGGACTACTCCAAGGAACAAATCAAAGCACACCTGGTGTAGGGTCCAAAATATCACTATGTAGGGCAATAAAATAACCAAAGTGACAACAACAGAGAGCAAGTAACAATCTCCGAAAAAACACCTCCTGAGGGGCCAGGCCCTGGACAGTGCATGACCCTCCTTTAATATAGCAGTGCTCACAGGTGCAGAGCACACAACAAGCTTTTAAAACACATAAGGGACAGGGGCGCCTGGGTGGCGCAGTCGGTTAAGCGTCCGACTTCAGCCAGGTCACGATCTCGCGGTCCGGGAGTTCGAGCCCCGCGTCGGGCTCTGGGCTGATGGCTCAGAGCCTGGAGCCTGTTTCCGATTCTGTGTCTCCCTCTCTCTCTGCCCCTCCCCCGTTCATGCTCTGTCTCTCTCTGTCCCAAAAATAAATAAAAAACGTTGAAAAAAAAATTAAAAAAAAAAAAAAAACACATAAGGGACAGAAAACTACCCAAAATGATGAAACGGAAGAATTCTTCTCAAAAGAAATTCCAGGAAGTAGTGACAGCTAATGAATTGATCAAAACCAATTCAAGAAATATAACTAAACAAGAATTTAGAATAATAGTCATAAAATTAATCGCTGGGCTTGAAAAAAGCATAGAGGAAAGCACAGAATCTACTGCTACAGAGATCAAGGGACTAACAAATAGTCATGATGAATTGAAAAATGCTATAAATGAGGTGCAAAACAAAAGGTGGCTACAGCACGGATTGAAGAGGAAGAGGGGAGAACAGGTGAATTAGAAGATAAAATCATGGAAAAAGAGGAAGCTGAGAAAAAGAGAGATAAAAAAAAAATCCAGGAGTACGAGGGGAGAAAATTAGAGAATTAAGTGATGCAATCAAACGGAACAGTATCCGTATCATAGGAATTCCAGAAGAAGAGAAAGGGGCTGAAGGTGTACTTGAACAAATCATAGCTGAGAACTTCCCTGATCTGGGGAAGGAAACAGGCATTGAAATCCAAGAGGCACAGATAACTCCCTTCAGACATAACTTGAATCAATCTTCTGCATGGCATATTATAGTGAAACTGGCAAAATACAAGGATAAAGAGAGAATTCTGAAAGCAGCTAGGGATAAACGGGCCCTAACATACAAAGGTAGACATATAAGGGTAGTAGCAGACCTATCTACTGAAACTTGGCAGGCCAGAAAGGAATGGCAGGAAATTTTCAATGTGATGAACAGAAAAAAATATGTAGTCAGGAATCCTTTACCCATCAAGTCTGTCATTCAGAATAGAAGGAGAGGTAAAGGTTTTTCCAAACAAACAAAAACTGAAGGAATTCATCACCACGAAACCAGCCCTGCAAGAGATCCTAAGGGGGACTCTGTGAGTGAAATGTTGCAAGGACCACAAAGTACCAGAGACATCACTACAAGCATGCAACCTATAGATATCACAGTGACTCTAAATATATATCTTTCAATAATAACACTGAATGTAAATGGACTAAATGTGCCAACCAAAAGACATAGGGTATCAGAATGGATAAAAAAACAAGACCCATCTATTTGCTGTCTACAAGAGACTCATTTTAGACCTGAGGACACCTTCCAATGAAAGTGAGGGGATGGAGAACTATTTACCATGCTACTGGATGTCAAAAGAAAGCTGGAGTAGCCATACTTCTATCAGACAAACTAGACTTTAAATTAAAGGCTGTAACAAGAGATGAAGAAGTGCATTATATAATAATTACAGGGTCTATCCATCGGGAAGAGCTAACAATTATAAATGTCTATGCACCGAATATGGCAGCCCCAAAATACATCAAACGATTAATCACAAACATAAGCAACCTTATTGATAAGAATGTGTTACTTGCAGGGGACTCTACTTACAACAATGGATAGATCATCTAGACACAGAATCAATAAAGAAACAAGGGCCCTGATTGATTCATTGGATCAGATGCACTTGACAGATATATTTAAAACTCTGCAAACCAAAGTAACAGAATATACTTTCTTCTCGAGTGCACATGGAACACTCTCCAAGATAGATCACATACTGGGTCACAAAACAGCCCTTCATAAGTATACAAGATTTGAAATCATACCATGCATACTTTCAGACCACAATGCTATGAAGCTTGAAATCAACCACAGGAAGAAGTCTGGAAAACCTCCAAAAGCATGGAGGTTAAAGAACACCCTATGAAAGAATGAATGGGTCAACCAGGCAATTAGAGAAGAAATTTAAAAATGTAAGGAAACAAGTGAAAATGAAAATACAACAATCCAGATGCTTTAGGATGCAGCAAAGGCAGTCCTGAGAGGAAAATACATTGCAATCCAGGCCTATCTCCAGAAACAAGAAAAATCCCAAATACAAAATCTAACAGCACACCTAAAGGAACTACAAGCAGAACAGCAAAGACACCCCAAAGCCAGCAGAAGAAGAGAAATAATAAAGATCAGAGAAAAATAAACAATGTAGAATCTAAAAAAATAGTAGAGCAGATCAATGAAACCAAGACTTGTTTTTTTGAAAAAATAAACAAAATTGACAAACCTCTAGCCAGGCTTCTCACAAAGAAAAGGGAGATGACCCAAATAGATAAAATCATGAATGAAAATGGAATTATTACAACCAATCCCTCATAAACACAAACAATTATCAGGGAATACTATGAAAAATTATATGCCAACAAACTGGACAACCTGGAAGAAATGGACAAATTCCTAAGTACCCACACACTTCCAAAACTCAAACAGGAAGAAACAGAAAACTTGAACAGACCCAGAACAAGTGAAGAAATTGAATCAGTCATCAAAAATCTCCCGACAAATAAGAGTCCAGGACCAGATGGCTTCCCTGGGGAATTCTACCAGACATTAAAGCAGAGATAATACCTATCCTTCTCAAGCTGTTCCAAAAAATAGAAGGGGAAGGAAAACTCCCAGACTCATTCTATGAAGCCAGCATTACTTTGATTCCCAAACCAGACAGAGACCCAGCAAAAAAAAGAGAACTACAGGCCAATATCCCTGATGAATATGGATGCAAAAATTCTCAACAAGATACTAGCAAATTGAATTCAACAGCATATAAAAAGAATTCTTCACCATGATCAAGTGGGATTCATCCCTGGGCTGAAGGGCTGGTTCAACATTAGCAAATCAATCAACGTGATACATCACATTAATTAAAGAAAAGCACCCTATGAACTTGTCAATCGATGCAGAAAAAGCATTTGACAAAATTCAGCATCCTTTCTTAATAAAAACTCTCGAGGGGCGCCTGGGTGGCGCAGTCGGTTAAGCGTCCGACTTCAGCCAGGTCACGATCTCACGGTCCATGAGTTCGAGGCCCGCGTCGGGGTCTGGGCTGATGGCCCAGAGCCTGGAGCCTACTTCCGATTCTGTGTCTCCCTCTCTCTCTGCCCCTCCCCTGTTCATGCTCTGTCTCTCTCTGTCCCAAAAATAAATAAACGTTGAAAAAAAAATTAAAAAAATAATAATAATAAAAAAAATAAATAAAAACTCTCAAGAAAGTCTGGATAGAAGGAACATACTTAAACATCATAAAAGCCATTTATGAAAAGCCTACAGCTAATATCATCCTCAATGGGGAAAAACTGAGAGCTTTCCCCCTGCATTCAGGAACACAACAGGGATGTCCACTCTCACCGCTGTTGTTTAACACAGTGTTGGAAAGTTCTAGCATTAGCAATCAGACAACAAAAGGAAATCAAAGGCATCAAAATTGGCAAAGATGAAGTCAAGCTTTCACTTTTTGCAGATGACATGATATTACACACGGAAAACCCGACAGACTCCACCAAAAGTCTGCTAGAACTGATTCGTGAATTTAGCAAAGTCGCAGGATACAAAATCAATGTACAGAAATCAGTTGCATTCTTATACACTAACAATGAAGCAACAGAAGACAAATTAAGAAATTGATCCCATTCACAACTGCACCAAGAATCATAAAATACCTAGGAATAAACCTAACCAAAGATGTAAAAGATCTGTATGCTGAAAACTATAGAAAGCTTATGAAGGAAATTGAGGAAGATACAACGAAATGGAAAAACATACCATGCTCATGGATTGGAAGAATAAATATAGTTAAAATGTCAATACTACCCAAAGCAATCTACACATTCAATGCAATCCCAATCAAAATTGCACCAGCATTCTGCTCAACATCACTCCTCATCAGCGAAATACAAATCAAACCACACTGAGATATCACCTCACGCCAGTGAGAATGGCTAAAATAACAAATCAGGCGACTATAGATGCTGGCGAGGATGTGGAGAAATGGGAACCCTCTTGCACTGTTGGTGGGAATGCAAACTGGTGCAGCCACTCTGGAAAACAATGTGGAGGGTCCTCAAAAAATTAAAAATAGATCTACCCTATGACCCAGCAGTAGCACTGCTAGGAATTTACCCAAGGGTTACAGGAGTGCTGATGCATGGGGACACTTGTACCCCAATGTTTATAGCGGCACTTTCAACCATAGTCAAATTATGGAAAGAGCCTACATGTCCATCAACCGACGAATGGATAAAGAAGATGTGGCTTATATATACAATGGAATGCTACTTGGCAATGAGAAAGAATGAAATATGGCCATTTGTAGCAATGTGGATGGAACTGGAGACTGTTACGCTAAGTGAAATAAGTCAGGCAGAGAAAAACAGATACCATATGTTTTCACTCATATAAAAAAAAAAAAGTTACAGAGAGGGAAGGAGGCAAACCATAAGAGAGTCTTAAATATGGAGAACAAACTGAGGGTTGATGGGGGGTGGAAGAGAGGGGAGAGTGAATGGTGGGCATTGAGCAGGGCAGCTGTTGGGATGAGCCCTGGGTGTTGTATGGAAACCAATTTGACAATAAATTATATTTTAAAAAGTTACATAAGCATATACAACTATGCTATAAAAGACAAAAAATAAACAATAAATAAAAATTTAAAGCTATATCAAGTGGTGTTCCTAGAACTTGAAATAAGAGAAAAATCATTATTACAAACATGGACCTGATCTTTTACAATTAATGTAAGCTTAGAGTGCCTTAAAGTAATATAATGAAGAGAGTCACACACACTTTTAAAAATGCTCTAGGGAAAAAAATGATTTTGATTGCATTAAACCTGTAGATTAACTAGGGAAAATTATATCGTTTTAATTCCAAATATTTGGATTTTCCATGCATATCATATTGTTAATGATTTCTACTTTAAATTCTATCAGGGTTAGAAATTACATTCTCTAGAACTTCAATCTTTTGAAATTTACTGAAAAGATTTATAGATCAATATATGATTTACCTTGGTATGCATATCATGTGCACTTGAATGGAATGTGCAATCTGTTGTATTCCAGTTACATGTGATGTTCTGAAAATGTCATTAGGTCAAAGTGGTTGATACTATTTTTTAGATCTTCTATGTTCAAAGTGATAGCTTTTTTCTAGGTTTTCTATCATTTATAGGCAGCATGGTGTTAAAATTTCCGCCTATGATTACAGATCTTAAGCACTTACAAATTTGTAGCTGATGTCTTCCTGGTAAGTGTTATCATTATGAAATGCCCTTCTTTATCTCCATTAATACTGGTTGAAATCGACTTCATCTAATATTAACATAACCACTCTAGCATTCTCATAATTACTATTTGCATGCTACATCTTATTTCATACATTTATTTTATTTTTTTGAAATGTGTTTTGTCAATTCAAGTTAGTTAACACACAGTGTAATATTGGTTCAGGAGTAGAACCCAGTGACTCATCACTTACATTTAACATCCAGTGCTAATCCCAAGTGCCCATCCCTTCATGCCATCACCCACTTAGCCCATTCCCCCGCCCACCAATATTTCAACTTTGATTTTATTTCCCTTCCCTCCAGAGACAGATCTAGTAAGAAGTTGCTGCAACCGAGGTAAAAGAGGTTGCCGCCAGTTTTCTCCTTTAGGATTCTGATGATTTCCTGTCTCACATTTAGGTCTTTCATTCATTTTGAGTGTTATTTTTGTGTATTGTATAAGAAAATGGTCCAGTTTCATTCTTTGGCATATCACTATCCAGATTTCATAGCACCATTTGCTAAAGAAACTATCTTTTTTCCAATGGATACTCTTTCCTGCTTTGTCAAAGATTAGTTGGCCATACATTTGTGGATCCATTTCTGGGTTCTCTATTCTGTTTCAATGATCTATGTGTCTTGTTTTTGTTCCAGTATCACACTGTCTTCATGATTACAGCTTTGTAATACAGCCTGAAGTCCGGAATTGTGATGCCTTGAGCTTTGCTTTTCTTTTTCAACATAACCTTGGCTATTCGGGGCCATTGCTAGTTCCATACAAATTTTAGGATTGTTTATTCTAGCTCTGTGAAGAATGTTAGTGTTATTTTGATAGGGAATGCACTGAATGTGTAGATTGCTTTGGGTAGTATCAACACTTTAACAATATTTGTTCTTCTAATCCATGAGCATGGAATATTTTTACACTTCTTTGTGTCTTCAATTTCGTTCATAAGTTTTCTATACTTTACAGCATACAGATATTTTACCTCTTTGGTTAGGTTTATTATTAGATATCTTATGGTTTTTGGTGTAATTGTAAATGGGATCAATTCCTTGATTTTTTTTCTGCTGCTTCACTATTGGTATATAAAAATTCAACCGATTTCTATACATTGACTTTGTATCCTGCAACTTTGCTGAATTCAGATATCAGTTCTAGAAGTTTTTTGGCCGAATCTTTGGGATTTCCATGTAGAGTGTCATGTCATCTGCGAAGAGTGAAAGTTTTATTTCTTTCTGTTGTCTGAATGCTGAAGCTAGGACTTCCAAAACTATGTTGAACAACACTGGTGAGAGCGGGCATCCCTGTCATATTCCTGACCTTAAAGGGAAAGTTCTCAGTTTTTCCCCCTTGATGATATTAGTTGTGAGCCTTTTACATATGGCCTTTATGATGTTGAGGTATGTTCCTTCTATACCTACATTCTTGAGGGTTATCAAGAAAGGATGTTGTATTTTATCAAATGCTTTGTCTGCAATTATTGGAAGGATCATATGGTTCTTATCCTTTCTATATTAACGTGATGTATCATATTGACTGACTTGCAAATACTGAACCAGCCCTGAAGCCCAGGAATAAATCCCACTTGATCATGGTGAATAACTCTTTTAATGTACTGTTGAATTCAATTTGCTAGTATCTTGTTGAGAATTTTTGCACCCGGGTCCATCAAGGATATTGCCTGTAATTCTCCTTTTGAGTGGGGTCTTTGTCGGGTTTGGAATAAAGGTAATGCTGGCTTCATAGAATGGGTCTGGAAGTTTTCCTTCCAGTTCTATTTTTTGAACAGCTTGAGAAGAATACGTATTAATTCTTCTTTAAATGTCAGAATTCACCCTGGAAGCCATCTAGCCCAGGACTCTTGTTTTTTGTGAGAATTTTGATAAGTGAGTCTATGTCTTTGCTGATATGCATCTGTTCATACTTTCCATTTCTTCCTGTTTCAGTTTTGGTAGTATGCAAATTTCTAGGAACTTGTCCATTTCTTCCCAATTGCCCAGTTTGTTGGCATATGATTTTTCATAGTATTCTCTTAGAATTGTTTGTATTTCTGTGGTGTTGGTTGTGACCTCTCCTCTTTCATTTGTGATTTTTATATATTTGGGTCCTCTCTTCTTTTTGATAAGTCTGCCTAAGGGTTTATCGATTTTGATTATTCTTTCAAAGAACCAACTCTTAGTTTCATTGATCTGTTCTATTGTTTTTTGGGTTTTTTTTGTTTTGTTTTGTTTTTTGTATCTGTATAGTTTATTTCTGCTCTAACCTTTATTTTTTCCTTTCTTCAGCTATCTTTGGGCTTTTTATGCTGCTCCTTTTCTATGTCTGATAGGAGTAAGGTTAGGTTGTATATTTGGGACTGTTCTTGCTTCTTGAGTTAGGCCTTAAGTACAATGTACTTTCCTCTTAGGACTGCCTTTGCTGCATCCCAAAGGTTTTGGACTGTTGTGTTTTCATTTTCATTGGATTTCATGTATTTTTTTTTTTTTTATTTCCTAATTTCTTGGTTAACCCATTCATTCTTTAGTAGGATTTTCTTTAACCTCTGTGTATTTGAGGGCTTTGCAATTTTTTCCTTCTGGTTGACCTCAAGTTTCATAGCATTGTAATCTGAAAATAGGCATGGGATCATCTCAAAGTTTTTGTACCTATTGAGGACTGATTTGTAACCCAATATGTGATCTATTCCGGATAATGTTCCATGTGCACCTGAGGAGAATGTGTCTTCTGCTGCTTTAGGATGAAATGTTCTGAATGTATCTGTTAAGTCCATCTGGTCCAGTGTGTCATTCAAAGCCATTGTTTCCTTGATTTTCTGCTCAGATGATTTTATCCATGAGTTTATGTTTGTTATTAATTAGTTTACATATGGGTGCTTCAAGTTGGGGGCATAAATATTTACAATTGTTTTATCATCTGGATGGGTAGGCCCCTTAATTATGATACAATGTCCTTCTGAATCTCTTGTTACAGTCTTTGTTTTAAAATCTAGTTTGTCTGATATAAGCATGACTATTTAGCTTTCTTTTGACTTCTATTAGCATGATAGATGGTTCTCCATCCCCTCACTTTCAATCTGCCTGTGTCCTCAGATCTAAAACCAGTCTCTTACAGACAACATATAGATGGATATTGTTTTTTTTAATCCATTCTGATACCGCATGTCTTTTGATTGGAGCATTTATCCCATTTACATTCAGAGTGATTACTGAAAGATATAAATTTAATGCCATTGTGTTTCCTGCAGAGTTGGTATTTCCGTGATGTCCTGTGGTTCTTTGTAGTCTTTGTTGCTTTGGTCTTTTTATCTCTACTTAAAAAAATCCCCCTTTAAAATTTCTTGCAGGGCTTGTTTGTTGGTCATGAAGCTCTTTAATTTCTGTCTGGGAAACTCTTTTATCTCTCCTTCTATTCTGAATGCCAGACTTGCTGGATAAAGGAATCTTGGCTGCATACTTTTCCCCATTCAGCACACTGAATATATCCTGCCACTCCCTTGTACCCTGCCAAGCTTCAGTGGACAAATCTGCTGCTAACCTCATGTGTCTGCCCCTATAGATTATGGACCTTTTGTCCCTAGCTGCTGTCAGAATTCTCTCCTTATCTTTGTATTTGCAGGTTTCACTATGATGTGTCATGATTCTGACCTGTTTTTGTTGATTTTGAGTGGAGATCTGTGTGTCTAGGACTTGAATGCCTGTTTCTTTCCCCATATTAGGTAAGTTCTCAGGTATAATTTGTTCAAACAAACCCTCTGCCCCTTTTACCCACTCTTTCTTCTGGGACTCCTATGATATGGATATCGTTTTGTTTCACGGAATCACTTAAGCTAAGTCTCCCCTCGTGACCTAATAATTTCCTTTCCCTCTTCTTTTTTCATATCCATTATTTCCCATAATTTAATCTTCTATTTCACCTATTCTCTCCTCTGCCTATTGAGTCATCATTGTCACTCTATCCAGTTTGTTTTCCATCTCAGTTATAGCACTTTTTATTTTATCCCGACTAGTTCTTAGGTCTTTGATCTCAGCAGCAAGGGTTACTCTGGTGTCTTCTATGCTTTTTTTAAAGCCCAGCTAGTAGTCTTATGACTGTTGCTATAAATTCTTCTTCAGATATATTGTTTAGATCTGTTTTGAGCCAGTCCCTGGCTATGATTTCTTCTTGACCTTTCTTTTGGGGAGAATTCCTCTGTCTTGTCATTTTTGTTAAGTTTCTATCCTTTTTTTTTTTTTAAAAGCCTGATATGTGTCCTTACCTGAGAGTACTGCTATATTAAAAAGGGGTCATACACTGTCCAGGGCCTGGCACTTCAGGATGTGTTTCTGGTATATGCTGTCTGTACTGTGCAGTTATATTTTGGGTACGCTTTCCCACTTGTCAGTCCTCTGCAGTGTTCATCCTTGCTTGCAGTGGTGGAGTGTTTGGACTGTTAACTAGGTGTGCTTTGATTTGTTTCTCGAAGTAACCCTGGAAAACAGGGGAGGGGAGGAAGCCTGATCCCCAAAAAGAGAAAAGGAAAGGGAACAACAACAACAAAAAACCCAGAATTTAGGGCTGATTCTAAAGAAAGGGAGTGGGGGAGGAGAACAAAAGGAAGAAAAGAATGAAAAAGCCTGATCCAAAAAAAGAGAAAAGGAAATCAAAAGAACAGACACTGTGAGCCTGATTCCAAAAGAAAAAAAGAAGAAAGAAAGAAAAGAAAAGAGACCTGATGGTGTTGTTTTGAGGCGCTCAATTTTCAGTGCACTTGGTGCAAGGGAAGTGCTGGCTATGCTGGTCTGGAGGAGAGGCCTGCTGTGTTGGCTCAGACTCAGTCTCACCTCAGTAAATAAGCAGTTGCCAGGCACGGGGGGCAGAGCTTGGTTTAAGAGCTTGGTGTAAGTTCTCCACTGGGAACTGCTGTGCTGCTTTCTGAAGTCCTATCATGTTGGTGTTGGAGAGAAAATAGCGCCACACCTATCTCTTGTCCCCAGACAGGGGATCTCACACCTACAGTGTTCAGGCAGCCCTCACAGAATAGCAAGGGAAGTCAGCCTGTCTTGCACCAAATCTGTCTTGTGTTTTTTCTTTGGTGCGTGGCTGGGATTCAAAATGCAAAGTCTTAAAGGCCCTGGCATGGCGTGGATCTGCTCCCCTTCTCTGGAGTAGACCCTCTCCACCCTCCATCCATAGCACATTCAGGACTTTTTTTTGTCCTTGGGGAGGGAATAAACCGTCTTCAAAAGTACTCCAGGAAGGGGAATGTTCTCTCCCAGTGTGCCCTGGAGCTCTCTACACCATCCTATGCACTCTGGGGCCAGCTCCTTCCTCCCCAGGAGTGCATACCATGGCTCTACTGCGGAGAAAGTCACATACTTCCAAAACCTCAGAGTTGGAGCTCCAAATGCTATTTGCAAAAAAAAAAAAAACAACAACAAAACAAAACAAACAAACAAACAAAAAAACTGGGACACTCAGTACTTTTTGCTCCCCAGTCCATGGTCCAGAGACGTTTTCCTCTTGTGTGAACTCAATGCCACATTTTTCAACCCCTCTCTTTCTCTCCCTTGGTCTCTCCACAGAAAGGGTTCCTTCCTCTCCAGGGCACTGCTGTTTTTCTCTCTCCCACTTCACTTCCACATACCTCACACCTGCCAAGTTGTCTCCCTCTAGCTGTGGAAATCCTTCTGGCACTCTGCAGATTAATTTCCTGGGTCTCCCAAGTGACTGGACTTCATTACAGCCATGTTAGAGAAATGAGAAAAGCCCAGGATCCCCCTACTTCTCTGCCATTTTAACTCCACCTCCTCATGCATTTACTTTTGATCTATCTATGTCATTACATTTAAAATGAATTTCTGGTAGACAGCATATGTGAAGGTCTTGCATTTTACCAATGTGTCAATCTCTAACTTTTCAATAAAATACTTTATCTGTTTTCATTTAATATAATTCTTGAGAGGGTTAATCTAGGTCTATAATTTTGCTATTTGTTTTCTTTTCATCTCATCTTTATATTAATCTGTTACTACCTTTACATCTCCTTTCATATTCTCTGGATACACTTTTAATTCTACTTTGATTACTCTTTGTTTTCAAGCTGTATTTCTTTGTATACACTTTTCTTTTGGGGGGGTTAGCTGTAGGAATCATAACATGCACCTTTAACATTTCACAGTGAACTTAGAGCTACTATTCTACCACTTCACGTAAAATAAGAAACCAATACGGCACATAATTTCACCTACCTGGCTCAATCCCTTATTCTACAGTTGTAATATTATATCAACGTATGCCATAAATGCCATATCATAAAGTAAATTTTGCTTTAAATTGACAGGGTTTTTTTTAATTGGTACGGAGGAGACTTTTTATTTATCCACATATTTATCAATTGCAGTATCCTCTACTGCATCCTGAAAATCTGAATTTTCATCTGGTATTACTTCCCTTCAGCCTGAAGAACTTCCTTTATCATTCTTGTAGTGCATACCTGCTGCAATGAAATCTTTTAATTTTTATTTCTCTGAAAAGGTTTTTGTTTTGTCTTCATTTTTAAATGATATTTTCACTGATAATAGAATTCTGGGTTGACTTGTTTTTCCAGCAATATAAAGGTGTTCCTTGCCTGGTGACCAGCACAGTTTCTGTTAAGTATTCAGCTATCATTTGTTATTATTGTATCAGTTCTCAGGGTACCTTCAAGATTCTTTCTTCATCTGACATTTCAACTGCTTAACTATGATGTATGTGATTTTCTTGAACTTAGCTTGTTTGGAGTTCACTGAGCTTCTTGAACACGTAAATTTATGCCTTTCACCAATTTGGGGTTAATTTTCGACCATTATTTCTCTAAAAATTTTTGCTCCAATTTCTCCTTTCTTATACTTCTAGGACTCCCATTGAATATGTGCTGTTGGATCTTTTGATACTATCCTACCAGTCACTAAGACTAATTTCTTTTTCTAAAATCTTCTTTTTCACTTTTTGGATTAAATAATTTCTATTCATATATCAAGTTCATTGACTTTTTTCTCAATCTTCTTTGATCCTATATAATGATTTTTTTTAATTCAGGCATTGTACGTTTAAATATAAAATTTCATTTGGCTCCTTTCTTGTAGTTTCTGTTTTTCTGTTAATGTTGTTGTGTTTTCATTCGTTATATGCCCATTTTCCTTTATGTCCCCAAACAGTTACAACAGATGCTAATGCACATATGAGTCATATCAGGGACCATCTCAATTAATCGCTTTTTCATTTAAGTCATACTTCTCTGGATGTGTGTGTGTGTGTGTGTGTGTCTAATAAATGTGGATTGTATCCTGGACCCTACAAATGATACATCTTTAGACTCTGGATTCTATTACGCTCTTCTGAAGAGTATTTACACTCTCCAAACTCTCCCCTGTGGTAGATAGCAACTGAAACCTGTTTAATTCTCTTAGCCTGTATGATTTATATGCAGAATTTGGGGGCACATTCCTCTGGTACTACTTTATATTAACTTTCCAGCTCCTAAAGCCACTCCAAACTTTGTGCTGATTTCTATACAACTTTTAGTCACCTTGTACAACATTGATGGAGCCCTACCCTCAGGCAAAAAGCTGTGAAAAATGAAAAGCTCAACCTTGTGAAATGTTCCAAATGTCAACAACCTCCAGTTTCTGCATATGTCCTTTCACTGCACCTCCAAATAGTTTTCTTTTTTTCTTTTTTTTTTTTAATATATGAAATTTATTGTCAAATTGATTTCCATGCAACACCCAGTGCTCATCCCAAAAGGTGCCCTCCTCAATACCCATCACCCACCCTCCCCTCCCTCCCACCCCCCATCAACCCTCAGTTTGTTCTCAGTTTTTAACAGTTTCTTATGCTTTGGCTCTCTCCCACTCTAACCTCTTTTTTTTCCAAATAGTTTTATATCCTTTCTATATTTCTGTATATACTTATAAAATATAATTTATATATTTTATATTTGCATTTTTACTTTTTTTTTTAATTTTTTTAACGTTTATTTATTTTTGAGACAGAGAGAGACAGAGCATGAACTGGGGAGGGGCAGAGAGAGAGGGAGACACAGAATCGGAAGCAGGCTCCAGGCTCTGAGCCATCAGCTCAGAGTCTGACGCGGGGCTCAAACTCACATACCGCGAGATCGTGACCTGAGCTGAAGTCGGATGCCCAACCGGCTGAGCCACCCAGGCGCCCCTCATTTTTACTTTTTAATTGTGTCCCAAATTTGTCATTGTTATTTGTGATTAATGAAAGCAGAACTCCTAAAGATTGTTTCTAATATTAGAAAACTAGAGGACTCTGAAAGTCATGCTTGTAATGACATATCATTACTTTTTTAAAGTTTATTTATTTGTTTTGAGAGAGAGTGCACACATGAGCATGAATGGGGGCGGGGCAGAGAAAGAGGGAGAGAGAATGAATCTCAGGCAAGCTCTACACTGTCAGTGCAGATACCAAAGTGGGGCTTGAATTCACAAACCTTGAGATCACGACCTGAGCCAAAGTCGGAGCCCTAACCAACTGAGCCACCCAGCCACCACTATATCATTACTTTTTAATATTACATAGTGGTGATAATATTTCCTAGAGATTCCTTTTTCTATTCCACTCCTTGTATCAGAAAATATAAGTTACTGACAAACAAAAGGAAGGAGAAGAAAGAGGAGAGGAATTGGGATAATAGGGTGACAGTGAAAGAGGAAAAACATTTATACTAAGAGAAATTGATAGTTACTGTCCTGGCATCTCATTAGGTAAAGTTTAGACAAGAAGGGAGATTTTGGAAAAACAAGGATGAAATTCTGAAACAGATGCTACAAATGATATTAGCACATACTCACTTTCATAAAAAGAAACAACACCAAAATATACTTTGTCATGAGATCAGGAATAGACACCAGATATCTATCATAGATATAGTTTGACAGATCACCCTATGTAGGGATACAAAATTGTGTTTATCCTTACTTTGTTGAAATTTTTCCGTATTTCATCTTCTATGAGATATTGAATCATTTGTCCTACCAATACTGTTAAGTATACAAAGAAAACATGTTTCATAACAATGACTTCACATTTCAAATTTGAAAACCACATTTGCTTTCTCTTTAAAAACTTCATGAACTACTTTGAGATCTTTCTTTTGTGCCAGCCAGCTTCTGTTACATAGCTTCAACAAAAGCCTGAATCTTAATTAGGTCAACTGATATTTACTACGCCTGTTAACCTGTATCTGCATAGGAGTCACTACAGAAAATACACGAGAATTAACAAAGGTCATCTAAATCCAACTTCCTTCATACTTCCTGAAAAATGTAGGTTATGAGGAGACATCACTGCTGTGTCTCTGCTGCCCTCTACATAAAGGGTTCTTGGAAGACACTGATAAATTGTGAAAACCCAGATAGCAATATTAAATAGTATGGACAGTCACATCAATAATCAACTACATTTGTTAAATATACTAAAAGACAACATTACAAAGAGAAGTTATTGCTATTTATTGTCTTTGATTTCCATCATGCTTTTCCTCCAATTGGTTGAACATGTAGTCATGTTATACTCCAAGGAATACAAGAGAAGCAATTAAGATAATTTGGAATCAGACTATATGAGATAAAATCTTATTCTACCATTTATTAGCTATATTTCCATTCTCTCATCTGTAAAATGGGGTTAAAAATAACACCTACCTCACATGATCAGCACTTAGCAAACTGCCTGACATACAGTAAGAACACAGGGTTATCATGTTGTCGTTAATGTTACTGTTGCTATTACTATTTTTGATAGTAACAAAATGGCCAGGACCACAGCTCAGAAGCCAGAGTGCCTGAGTTAAAATCCCAACTGAGTCACATACTACTTTATGACCATATAAAAATTCCTTAATCTCTCTGTGCCTCAAAATCCTCTGAAAATTAGGGATATAGAACTCCCACCTCACAAAATTATTTTGAGATTTAAACAAGCTAATGTACATAGCACAGCACTCAGAAGAATGCACCACAAGGAAGAACTCATAATGTTAGCTGCTACTATCATGATGAGTTCAGTTGCCATTACATAAGCACTAGAAGAACTCTGCTCTAGAGAACTGGCAGAATTATGCTCACAAGCAAGACTATTTCCTAAATCAACAGCATCCCTCATGCCATCCTGGGCAAGGGATTCAAGAAAGACCTGAATTATAATCAATGCTTCCCACTGAATAGAAGTATGGTATTCCCATAGAGTAAGTATCCACACACCATATATCTTCTATTTGTACAAATGTGAATGAGAGACAAATGGCCTCTCATTCATAAAATAATAATTACTCAATAGTGGAAGTATTAGGGAGAATTTGCTTCTGGAGAGCTAAGTAATAGTTAGAAAATTACTAATTATAGTATAAATCTTCCTCTCTTCCATTTTATTCAATGTACATGGCTCATTTAAACATTATAGCAGAAGATGGTGAAGGAGTAAGAGGATGCTACCCTTGTCTCCTCCCTTGAACACAGCTAGTTATCAAATCATTCTGAACACCCAAGAAATCAATCAGAGGTCTGAGAGAACAAAAACTGCAAGTCCTCCAGTAGAAAAGTGACCACCTTTGGGAAGGTACGAGCTGCAGAAAGTTTCCTTGGGTAAGATGAAGCTATGGCTACTGCGGTGGGAGGATGCATGCTTACAGAGGATACCACAAAGTAGTATAAGCAGTGGAGTGCAAAATCTGAATTTTATGTCTGCTACCCTAGCGGGCATGCCTGGCTTACAGGTGCTCAGGTGGTGAAGCAGGGCTGAATCCTACGAGTGAAAGTATGGTCTGAAGATCCCCTGGATGGCAAGAAAAATGGGTGGCACCAACGTGCTGTGCTGTTACCAAGCATAGGTGCAGGGAAGCTGACTGAGAGAAGCTCAGTGCTGGCTTTCTGCTCTGTTTTATCATAAACTGTGAAATGCTGTGCACTCGCGCAACGGTTCTCCTGCGACCAGCCAGCAAAGGGGGACTCTGCCCCTCGCGCCCCCCAGGGGAACCCGCCCCCCCCCCCCTCCAGGGGAAAAATGCAGGTCCACTCCTGAGAGTCTCTAAAAATTGGGAGTTTTGAAACTCAGTCGCACACCTGAGATAAAAAACCTCAGACACGGGCAGGATGAACACAGCGTTCAGATGGGAACCAGGGACACAAAAAGGGAGACGGATGAGTCTTCTGTGAGGGCTCAATGAACAGTGGGTGGAGAGAGGAAGACGCGCAAACTTTCACCTCGCCGAGAGTCCAAGGCCATATTCATGGCGTCCATCAGCACAGAAGGCAGCAAAACAGCGCCACCTAGTGGAAGCTGGAGCTGATTACATCAAGCTCTCCCGACCCAACACCCGCGCCCTAGAGGTGCATTTCCACTGAAAGGAGTCAGCCCAGCAGGAGCTCCCCCAGAGAACCAGCACAAACAGCTTGCTGGCCAAGTCTATTGCTCATAGAGTGCTGCAAAGTTTCAGCTCTGAATAAAGAGGGACTAGCTCCCTTTTTGCTTTTATTCTTTACTTTATTACTTTTTTCATTTATTTTTTCAATTCCCTTCCCTTTTTAAAATTTTTATTAATTTTGTAGTAATTATTTATATATATATATATATATATATATATATATATATATATACTTTACATATTTCTATTCCTTTATTTTCACTTTATTTTAGGGAATGCAGTGACTCACTGAAACAATAACATTCGTATCATAGAAGTACCAGAAGATGAAGAGAGAGAAAAAGAGGCAGGTTTATTCAAACAAATTATTGTTGAAAAGTTCCCTACTCAGGGGAAGGGCACAGACATCAAAATCCAAAAAGCACGACAACTCCCATTAAATTCAACAAAAGTCAACCACTGCAAAGGCATGTCACAAATTCACACACACACACACACACACACACACACAACAGAAGAGGAAAGAATCCTGAAAGTAGCAAGGGAAAAAAAAGTCCTTAATCTACAAGGGAAGACAAATCAGGTTTGCAGCAGATCTGTCCACAGAAACTTGGCAGGCCATAAAGGACTGGCAGGAATATTCAGCATGCTGCATGGGAAAAACAGCCAGTGAAGAATTCCTTAACCTGTCATTCAGAAAAGAGATAAAGAGTTTTCCAGACAGACAAAAACTAAAGAGGTTCATACCCACTAAACCAGTCCTGCAAGAAATTTTTTTACTTATATCAGACAAACTAGATTTTGAAACAAAGAATGCAACAAGAGCTGAAGAAGGGCATTATATCATAATTAAGGGTCTATCCATCAAGAAGATCAAACAATTATAAATACTTATGTCCTCAACTTGAAAGCACCCAAATATATAAATCATTACATAATAAACACAAAGACTCTCATTGTTAATATCTTAATGGTAGGAGACATTAATATGCCACTTACAGATATGGACAGATCATCTAAGCAGAAAATCAACAAGGAAACAATGGCTTTGAATGACACACTGGACAGATGGACTTAACAGATATATTTGGAAGATTTCATCCTAAAGCAGCAGAATACACATTCTTTTCAAGTGCACATGGAACATTCTCCAGAATAGATCACATATTGGGTCACAAATGAGGCCTCAACCAGTACGAAAAGATCAAGATCATACCATGCCTATTTTCAGACCACAACTCTATGAATAAACTTGATGTCAACCACAAGAAAAAATCTGGAAAGCCCTCAAATATATGGAGGTTAAAGAACACCCTGCTAAGAAATTAATGGGCTAATCGAGAAATGAAAGACATTAAAAAATACATGGAAGCCAATGAAACTGAAAAAAGGATTATCCAAAATCTTTGTCATGCATCAAAGGCAGTACTAACAGGGAAGTATACTGCAATACAGGCCTATCCTAAGGTCTCAAATACACAACCTAACCTTACACCTGAAGGAGCTAGAAAAGTAACAGCAAAAAAAGCCAAAAGTCTGCAGAAGAAGGGAAATAATAATGATCAGAGCAAACATAAATTATATAGAAATCAAAAAAACAGTTGAACAGATCAACGAAACTAGGAGCTGGTTCTTTGAAAGGATTAACAAAATTAATAAACCCACAGCCAGATTAATCATAAAGAAAAGAGAAAGGACCCAAATAGATAAAATCACAAATGAACAAGGAGAGATTACAACCACCACTGAAGAAATACAAACAATTGTAAGAGAATATTATGAAAAATTATGTGCCAACAAATTGGGCAATCTAGAAGAAATGGACAAATTCCTAGAAACCTACAAACTACCAAAACAGAAACCGGAAGACATAGAAAATTTGAATAGACCCATAACCCAGCAAAGAAATTCATTCAGTAAAGTCTCTTTAACAAACAGAAGCCCTGGGTCAGATGGCTTCCTGGGGGAATTTTACCAGACATTTAAAGAAGAGTTAATATCTATTCTTCTCAAAACGTTCCAAAAGAGAGAAATGGAAGGAAAACTTCCAAACACATTCTATGATACAGCATTATCTTGATTCCAAAACCAGACAAAGACCCCACTAAAAAAGGAGAATTACAGGCCAATATCCCCGAATAACACTGATGCAGAAATTCTCAGTAAAATACTAGCAAACTGAATTCAATGCTACATTAAATGAATTATTTAACATGATCAAGTGGGATTTATTCCTGAGCTGCAGGCCTGGTTCAATACTCTCAAATCGATCAATGTGATACACCACATTAATAAAAGAAAGGGTAAGAACCATATGATCCTCTCCATAGATGCAGAGAAAACACTGGACAAAATACAGCATCCATTCTTGATACAAACCTTCAAGAAAGTAGGGATAGATGGAACATACCTCAACATCATAAAGGCCGTATATGAAAGACCCACAGGTTATATCATCCTTAATGAGGAAAATCTAAGAGCTTTCCCCTACTGCCAGGAACAAGACAAGGAGGTCGACTCTTACCATTACTATTTAACATAGTACCGGAAGTCTTAGCCTCAGCAATCAGACAACAAAAAGAAAAAAAGGCATATAATTTGGTTGAGGAAGAAGTCAAACTTTCATTATATGCAGATTACACAATACTCTATGTAGAAAATCCGAAAGACTCCACCAAAAAAACTACTAAAATTAATACATGAATTCAGCAAAGTTGCAGGACATAAAATCAATGTGTGGGAAATCTGTTACATTTCTATACACCAATGGTGAAGCTGCAGAAAAATCAAGAAATTGATCCCATTTGCAACTGCACCAAAAACAGTAAGATACCTAGGAATAAACCTAACTAAAGAGATAAAAGATCTGCATGCTAAAAACTACAGAACACTTGTGAAAGAAATTGAAGAGGACACAAAGAAATGAAAAAGCAGGGGCACCTGGGTGGTTCAGTCGGCTGAGCGTCCGACTTCAGCTCAGGTCATGATCTCACAGTTAGTGAGTTTGAGCCCTGCATCAGGCTCTGTGCTGACAGCTCAGAGCCTAGAACCTGCTACGGATTCTGTGTCTCCCTCTCTCTCTCTGCCTCTCCCCCACTTGTGCTCTGTCTCTCTGTCTCTCAAAAATGAATAAATGTTAAAAAAAAAAAATTAAAACAAAAAAGAAATGGAAAAGCATTCCATGCTCATGGACTGGAAGAACAAACTTTGTTAAAATGCCTATATTACCCAAAGCAATCTATACTTCTAATACAATCCCTATCAAAATACCACCAGCATTTTACACAACGCTAGAACAAACAATCCTAAAATTTGTATAGGACCCTGAATAGCCAAAACAATTCTGAAAAAGAAAAACAAAACTAGAGGCATCACAATTCCAGACTTCAATTTAAACTACAAAGCTGTAGTCATCAAGACAGTATGGTATTGGCTCAAAAACAGACACACAGATCAATGGAATGGAATAGAAAACCGAGAAATGGACCCACCACTACACAGTAGGAATCTTTGACAAAGCAGGAAAGAATAGCCAATGGGAAAAAAGAGTCTCTTCAACAAATGGTGTTGGGAAAACTGGACGGCCACAAACAGAAGAATGAAACTGGACCATTTTCTTACACCATATACAAAAATAAATTCAAAATGGATGAAAGACCTAAATATGAGATAGGAAACCATCAAAATCCTGGAGAACACAGGTAGAAACCTCATTGACCTCACCCAGAGCAAATTCTTCTTAGACGTGTCTCTGGAGGCAAGGCAAGCAAACATGAACTATTGGGACCTCATTAAGATAAAAATTCTCTGCATGGCAAAGGAAACAATCAACAAAATAAAAAGGCAGTTATGGAATGGGAGAAGGTATGCAAACGACATACCTGACAAAGGGTTAGTATCCAAAAATCTGTAAAGAAGTTATCAAACTCAACACCCAAAATACAAATAATCCAGGAAAAAAATGGGCAAAAGAAAGAAGAC
The DNA here is from genome assembly GCF_028749965.1 of Puma concolor. Taxonomy (NCBI): domain Eukaryota; kingdom Metazoa; phylum Chordata; class Mammalia; order Carnivora; family Felidae; genus Puma; species Puma concolor. The sequence continues at coordinate 83,868,517 of NC_141684.1, forward strand.
ATTGAGGTGGCTAACAGACCCATGAAAAGATGTTCGATATCACTCATAATCAGGAAAATACAAATCAAAACCCCAATGAGATACCTCACACATCTCAGAATGGCTAAGATTAACAACACAAGAGACAACAGGTGTTGGCCAGGATGCGGAGAAAGGGGAACCCTCTTGCACTGTGGGTGGGAATGCAAACCTATACAGTCACTCTGGAGAACAGTATGGAGGTTCCTCAGAGTTAAAAATAGAACTATCCTCTATTCAGCAAATGCCCTTTAGGTATTTACCCAAAGGATACAAAAATACAGATGTGAAAAGGTACATGCACCACGATGTTTATAGCAACATTATCAACAACAACCAAACTATTGAGAGAGCCCAAATGTTCATCGACTGGTGACTAGATAAAGATATATGGTATATTACTCAGCGATCAAAAAGAAAATGAAATATTGCCATGTGCAAGACGTGTATGGAACTAGAGTGTATTATGCTAAGTGAAATAAGTCAGCCAGAGAAAGGCAAATACCATATGATCTCACCACATGTGGAATTTAAGAAAGAAAACAGAACATATGAACATATGGGTAGGGGTCAAAGAAAATAAGAACAGTGGGAAACAAGCCATAAGAGACTCTTAACAATAGAGAATAAACTGAGGGTTGGTGGAGGGAGATGAGGGAGATAGGCTAGATAGGGGTATTAAAAGAGGGCACTTGTGATGAGCAGTGAGTGTTATATGTAAGTGATGAATCACCAAATTCTACTCCAGAAACCAATATTGCACTATATGTTAACTAAAATTTAAAAACATAAAAAGTTAATATATGCTAAAAAATAAATTTAAAAAATTTTTTAAAATAATAAAATTAACAGTATAGCAGACGCTGCTGACACCCTACTCATATCTTCTGCCCTATCTTCAGTGTTGCTGGCCCCATTTCCAATTTGCAGCACTTCCATTTCTTTGCTTTAGGGATTTCTCTGGTGCTGGAAGCCATTTTTCCACTTGTGCGGTGGCCTGCAAGAACTAGGAAATACTCCATTCCCCAACTCCAAGGACCAGCCTACAACCAACGAATGAAGGGATCTACATATAAATAATCCAGCTACCTTGCCCCTTCCTCATCCCTCTGATGAGATAATTCACAGTCTCCCAGTGTTTTCCAGCAGTGCTAAACTCCAGGTGCCCATGATGGTTAACTGCTAGTGAATGATCCCTTAATCAGCTGCTATCCCTTCCCAGGTTCACTCGCTCACCACTAGGTGAGCAGGTGTTCTGAGGACATGCTTCTATGCAAATTCAAAGACAAACAATAAACTGTGAGAGAGGCAAGTCCACAAAAACCACACATCACATATTTTACTCTTTTCAACCTACCTGAAATGTTGAATAAACAGGAGAGAAAGGCTTAGGTATTAGTTTAAGTATTAGGAAGGAAGTGCTAGTGTGACTGCAAGATGCTGGGCAGAGTGTACAGTATGAGTTAGTCTCCTGAGAGGCAGATGCCAAGACAACATCAGCTATAGAAGAGACTTACTGAAGGAAACACCTGCAAAGGATAAAAGGGTCAAGGAGAGCTTGCAGTGCAGGTCTGAAAACTATGAAAGGAGGACAAGAAGGAAAGATAGGGTAGGAAGAGTTTCAGACTACAGAGTAGCCCATTAGTGGTATGGTCCCGATATAAAAAAATGATGGATCCTGAAGGATGGTAGGTGGGGCTTTCAATCAACTGTGTTCCTTGCAACTGAAGATATAAGTGCACATTTCCACAGATGCACTGCAGGGAATGATGACGTAAAGTGACATTATCTCAGCAACTTGAAAAATGTGTCTAGAGAAAAACTTCCTCTCCTCCAAGACTGTTCGTTACCAATACATACTATGGTTTTGCATGTTTATACACTTCTTATAATGTATCAAACTGTACATATCCTTTGGCAAACTGGCTTACTTCTTCATTATCATATAAACAACAATTTTCATATGTTCATATAAAATTAGGTTACATCCCAAAGACTTTTCTCTTATAAACAATGCTACCAATGAATATTCATGTACATATATTCTTCTAAGTCTCATTCATTTGATGGACCTGAGGCCAAACTGTGAATGTTAAGTTATATGGATCTTGATTTTTAAGCAATAAGGAACCATCAAAAGTGTTTCAGTAAGTGAGTGACAAGGTCATAATTTTTATTAAGATATATCTAATAAAAAGACATACGCTAAGAAATCAATTATGAAGCAATTGAAACAACACAGAGAATTAGTGAAAGGGCCCAACTTAGGGCAGAAATTGTAGGGATGTTATAGTTTAGAGGCCAAATCTCCATGACATGGTAATGGCATAGACTCAGGCAATGAAAAAGGAAAGTTATTAACTACGACCAAAACACACAAAGAAGATGAGCTTAGGTTAAAAAGAAAAGAAAGATATGGTTTGGGACCCTTTTGACTTACAGTAACTTTAGGACATTCATGCAAAGATGTCAGTAGGCAGCAGGAAATCCACATGGAGTTCAGGATAGTAACCAGTTTATAGGAAGATTTAACAGTTATCAGCATTTGGAAGAGAATGATGCTTGAGAAGAAAATAAAATTGAATCCCATGTGAGAAAAAGAATGGAAGAAAAGGAGACGGGGGGCATGTGGGTGGCTCAGTTGGCTGAACGTCTGGAGCTTGATTTTGGCTCAGGTCATGATCCCAGGGTGTGGGATCAAGCCCCACGTTGGGCTCCATGCTGTGTGGAGCCTGCTTAAGATTCTCTCTCTCTCCCTCTGCCCCTTTCCTCCATTGCTTACTCTTTCTCTCTCTCATAAATAAGTACATAAATAAACAAACAAACAAACAAATAAGAAAAGGAACAGGAATTAAGGTCATAGAGAATATCACTGTATTTAGACCACAAATCCAGAAGGATTTTTGTTATATTGTAGGAATGCTTCTCAATATCTACTTGGAGAAATCCATTTTTGAGTCAATGGATTCAATTCATTCATTTCCAATGACAATGCAGTATGTTATGCTTTAATGTACAAGTTTATTAAGAAACACAGCATACTTCATGATGACTTACATGGAAGAAGTCTTGAATTTTTTACATACAAAGCAAGCCAAAGTCTTCCCTTTTCTATGACCATATCTTTCAAAGTTCTGACCATTTGCATGCTTCTTCCAATATAAGAAAGCAATCAATGTAGATTTGGAGGCATTCAACCAACACCTGAAGACTTCTATGGCAAGCTTTCAATCACAGCTGCCTTACTACATGAGTAACTTGTTCGTAGTTACATTATCTTTTCTAACAATTTCCTTGTCTGAAAATTGGGCATAGCCACATCTACTTCACAAGTGTTTTAAGGCTCAAATAGAAAATGTACTGCTATAAACTGAATATTGAAACCTAATCATATATTGAAACCTAATACCTAATGTAATGGTATTTGGTGCCTTTGGATCGGCCCTCATGAATGGGCCTTTAAAAAGGCCCCAGAGAGTCTTTCTCTCTCTCACCATGTGAGAAGTCAGCCTTCAACAAACTAGGAAGTGGGCCCTCAACAGACATCCTATCTGCCAGCACCTAAATCATGGAACTTTCCAGCCTCCAAAACTGGGAGAAATAAATTTCTGTTGATTCAGCCACCCAGCCTATGGTATTTTTGTTACAGCAGCTCAAACAGGCTGATACATGTACATAAAGAAACTAGTAAAATATAAGGTTCAGTGTATGTTCAATATATGTGATCTGTTCCTCTCTGTTCTGTCTTTGAGGAAGAAACTACTGACTGCCATTTTGCTTGTTTTATATTTTAATTCTGAAATAAATAAATCCAATAAAGAAGAAAATAAATTTCTCCAATAATTCTACTACCCAGAGATATGTTGTTTACCTTTTGAAGAACTATTGGATGCTTAACATTTACTTCTTATAACTACATATTTTATTATTCAAGAGCTTCCCTGAAAAACCTGTGTCATACTGTAATTTGTAATTTTAACAAGGTATGAAATGAACTGCAAGCACCACAAAACCTGAGTGCAAGAGTTTCTCAGGTAGTGAACACAACCAATCACCCAGCATCTCGATCAATGCGGCAGTAGTCTTTCTAAAAGTCGTGGTTATTTACAGCAGACTTCAAGGGATAAACATATCCTCAGTTCACAGAGTATTTCTCCCAAAAAAAGCCAACAAAAAAATTAAAAATACTAATAAACGGTTATTTCCTAATAAAAAAATTCAAGTTTCTGATAAGAGTAAAATACCAGATTTTTATTTTGGTGATGGCAATAATCTATAATAAAATTTATGAATCCATCATATTAAATGCTTTATTATCCTATCAATACAGAACCTGCTCATCAAATATCAGATAAAACTCTAAAATTATAAAAACAGGTAGCCTATGATATGAAGCTATGAACAAAAATCCCATCTTTCTGAACAGAATTGAGGTGCTTTAAAAAGCCAGGCACATGAGGTAACAGATATTTCAGTGACTGAAACCACTACCACAATAAGTAAATATTAGGAAAAAACTTTATGGAGTATGTTTTTAGTATAATGTGACATAAGATCATGCTATCACAGAAGGCCTTCTTTCACACTGTAGAAGTTAATAGAAGTAAAGGGTTACTAGTCCGGTCTGTAAACTGAAAGGTTAACAAAAAATTTTAGGTCATGGCACAACACTTCCTGGTCTGGTTAGATATGATTTATCCCAAGGGGAGTTTGGTGGCAGTCTCGGGACTCTCAATGATCCTTTGTGATCCCTTAGTTAAGATTTTACTGTATATACAGGTTGGTATTTTGCTTTATCATTTAGCATTTTCTCCACAAACATTTTTACCACACCAACAATAAAAGTTCTAAAAAACAAAAATTTTAATAGTAGAGAAATACTTTAAAGTAAAGATATGTTATAGTTTTTTTTTTTAATTTTTTTATTGTGGTGAAATGTACACAGCAAAAAATTTACCATATTAACCATTTTTAGATGTACACCTCGGTGGCATTAAATGCATTCATGATGTTTATAAATGCGCCACTAACCATCTAGAACCTTTCATCATCATCCCAATCAGAAACTATTCACATTTAAACAATAACTCCCCTTACTCCTCAGCCCCTGGTAACCTCTATTCTACTTTCTGTTTCTATGAATTTGCTTATTCAAGGTACTGCTTATATGTTGAATTACACAGCACTTGTCCTTTTGTGTCTGGCTTATTTTATCTACAATAATGTTTTCAAAGTTCATCCATACTGTACTTGTATCAGAATTTCATTCCAGGGTGCCTGGGTGGGCTCAGTAGGTTAAGCATCTGACTCTTGATTTTGGCTCAGGTCATTATCTCACAGTTCATGAGATCAAGCCCCAAGCTGGGTTCTGCACTGACAATGGGAAGCCTGCTTAGGATTCTCTCTCTCCCTCTTTCTCTGCCCCTCCCCCGCTCTCATGGCCTCTCTCTCTCTCAAAATAAATAAATAAACATTTAACATTTTAGAAAAAGGAATGAAATTCTTTTTTATATTTTAGAGAGAGAGTGCACAAGCAAGGGAGAGGGGCAGAGGGAGAGAGAAAAGAATCTTAAGCAGGCTCCACACTCAGCATGGAACCTGACAGGGGACTTGATCCCACAACCCTAGGATCATGATATGAGTTCAAATCAAAGAGTCAGACACTTAACCAACTGAGCCACCCAGGCACCCCAGAATTTCATTCTTTTTTAAGGCTGAATAATAATCCACTGTACATATATACAACATTTTGCTTATCCATTCTTGTTGATGGACATTTGGATTGTTTCCACCATCCAACCATTGTGAATAATGATACTATGAACATTGATGTACAAATATATTTGAGTCCCCACTTTCAGTTCTTCTGTGTATATATATTCAGAAGCAGAATTGCTGGATTATGTGGTAATTTCATGTTTAACTTTTTGAGAAACCATCAAGCTCTTCCACAGTGGCTGTACCATTTTACATTCCCACCAGCAATGAATAAGGGTTCCAATATCTCAATGTTGTTGTTTTTTTCCCATTTATGGATAACAGCCATCCTAATAGGTGTAAAGTGGTATCTCATCATGGTTTGGATTTGCAACTCCTTAGTGACTAATGATGATGAGCATCTTATCATGTACTGGACTGCATAAAAGATCAGAAAGGTGGCCAAGATGGAATAATAGCAAATGGATTTATCCTCCCACCTAAAACACCAAAAACAGTAACAACAAAATGAAAAAAACAAACAACAAGAGAGAGAGAGAGAGAAAGGAAGGCAGGTAGGAAGAAAGGAAATAATCCTGACAAAATATATGAAACAATGGTTTTCAAGCACTGAACATCAGACAAAAACACTAATGCCTGAAAGTCAGGAAATAAAAAATTGAGCTCTACAATTGCCCTAGCTTACTTTCTTGAGAGAATTTCCAAACCACACAACAGAAAAGAGGAACTGAGGTTGAGTCCAGTGGGTTCCCTGAGTTGAAGAGACAGAGCTGAGTGTCCAGGCAGACAAATGTAGCTAGAGTTCGTAGGACAGAGTAACAGAAAAACCAGAGCTACACAAAAAACTCCAGCAATCCACCTCAAGTATTCAGCTGAGTACTGATCAGTATGTGCATAAAAATAAAACTACTCTAGACCAGGGAAAGAACCATCTAGAGAACAGTTCCCAATGCCACACCAGTGTCAGGCCACGGCAGCTACTCCTGCCAGCCAGACCAGAAAAACCCATAATTAGGAGTATTACATAGAATGCTCAGGAGGGTAGTGACATAACACTCCCCAGACCCACCTAATAAATCATAAAGCAACACCCAAAAGGATGAAACTGTTTCCAAATAACGGCACCTGAGAACAAAGTTACAAAATATTTAAAGAAATTTTTTAAAATCCAGCAACGAACAACATAGAATTCACAATATTTGGTATCCACTGAAAAATGTCTAGGCATGCAAAGAAGGAGAAAAATACAATCCACAATAAAGAGAAATATTAATCAATTGAAATAGACACAAAAATAACACAAATGATAGTTATAGAAAAAGTCACTAAAACAACTATTATAAATACACTCTATATTTTCAAAACATAGAAAAGATATGATGAGGTTAAGACAAGATAATACAAAAAGATTCATATCAAACTTTAAGAGATGACAAATACACTGGATAGTATTAACAGAAAATTAGACACAGAGAGCAAAAAGATATTAAACTTTGAAGATATAGCAATAAAAGCCAGCATAAATTAAAAAGAGAGGGGGGAAAATGAATATAGCATCAATGATCCCATGATATAACATGGAGCAGCCTCATTAATATACATATAATTGTAGTCCAAAAGGAAAGGAAAAGGGAAGTCAGAAAAAAAATTAAGGCAAAAAAACTTTCTAAATGTTATGAAAACTTTAAATCCATACAAAGAAGAAAGTTAACATAGCTGACCTGAGGGTATACTCAGAAAGGCCTGCTTGCAATGTTGGTCCTTGTCTACCTCTGCTTACTTAGACACCAAGAGAGTTCCCAACCTCCCCTAAATGGTGAAAGTGTCTCCCTCTGCCTAAACCGTGCTAACAATATGGCTTAGTTTGAATACCTGTTTTCCTTCTTGAAATCTAAAATTTTGGTACATGCTTTTGGTACTAAAATTTTGGTACCAGCCCCCCAATAAAAACTCTGGGCACTGAGTCGCTAATGAGCTCCCCTGGCGGGCAATGCTTTACAGATGTTGTCAAAACTCATTGTTGAAGCAATTAAGCGTATCCTATGTGACTCCACTAGACTAGGATTCTTGAAAAATTGCAGATTTTGCTTTGTATCATTTCACTGTAATACATCATAGTCATGAGTATGACCATATACTAAGTTCTGAGTGTCCTCCTAGTGAATTACCAAACCTAGGGGTGGGCTTGGGGACCTCTGATTCCCCACATACCCAAAAAGCTTGATAAACTCCAAGCAGAAAACCACACATAGGCATATCACAATCATGCTGCTAAAAGAAGTGACAAAGAGAAAATCCTTAAAAATCAAGAATGAGAATAGCTTCACACTTCTTGACAGCAAATCTGGAACTAGAAGACAATGAAGCAATGTCTTCAAAATACTGAAGAAAAATGATTTCCAAACTACAATTCTACATAAATGGTTAGCCACTTATCAAAGTATGATAAATACATCTCTGGCATGCCATTTATCTTCCATAAATCCTTTCCTAAAAGATGTGCTTAATCAAACTGAGAATAAAAACCAAGAAAGAGGAAGACATGGAATCCAGGATAAAGTTGCTCTGCACAGAAGAGAAGTAAAGGGAATTACTGGAAAATGGTGAGGAGTGACCAAAGGGTGGCTACATCCACAAAGCAGTGGAACAAATTAGAGCAGCTAGGAGGCCGTGAGAATGAGTTCTCCAAGAAAACAAAACTGACAGAATGTCTGCTATGCCTAAAAACCTTAACAGGAGAGCCAAATGAGGACAAAAAGTTAGAGTTTTAATATCAATAAATAAAGCTAGGCAAACAAAAACCCAAAATAATTAACTCCAAGGAAAATGAAAAGTTTTGAAGGAAAAATAATCATAATTAATATTTGCCATGGCTATGAATATTACGTAATGCTGAATACTAATCTAAGCAAACCATGACACATGTGTCCTGGGAGAATGGAGGAATGGGAAAAGTGCAAAAGTGCAGGTGGAGGAGTGGGTGAGGAGAGTTACTGTGTTTATAAGTACATGACAAGCATGTTATTTAGAGACAAGGAAGTAAAGAATAAAAGAATCCCTAAGAATCAAAAGTGTCCTGGAAAAAAGAGTTAAAACTCAAACACTAAACGGCTATGATTGACAAATGTGACAAACAGAATGAAAAATTTTGAGACAACTGGTTCTTACCTTCAAGAGCTCAGAGAACCCCTCTTCACTAGTCGAAGAATGATTGCTTGAACAAGAAGCACAGTCTGATATTTCCACAACACTCTCACAGTCTTCAAATTCATTATACTCACTAGTATCTTCCCTGTCACTGTCAATCTCCCAGTCAATAAACTGTAGTTCATCTAAAAAATACAATTTTAAACAATTTAAAATCCTTAATATTTATTAATCCATTTTTTTAATTCTCAGTAGTTAAAAACATCCATATTGCTGAGTCATTTTTTAAAAATATATTACAAGACTGTGAAAACTATATTCCTACTCTTATCTCTAGCCATCCTGTTTCTCCTACTGCCCCTACTCCAATTCTCAGGTAACTACTTTCATTAGTTGTTTTTGTATCTTTCTAGAGTTCTCTAGCATATCCAAGCAAATAAAATATATTATTATTTTTTCCTCTTTTCCAATACACTTTGATTTCTTTTTACTTAACAGAGGTTTTCCCACATCAATTAACAGGCAACATCCTCATTCTTTTTAATAACATAGTATTCCATTACACAGTTAACCTACAGTTTATTTAATCAGTCTTCTACTAATAGACTTATTCAAGGATTTTCACCTAAAACTTTTTCTATATATTTCTCATCAATAAAGAAACAAGTAAATTTACTTTTTGGTTTACTTTATAAGCATTTTTATCTAGGTAGTACTTCTGCAAAATTTAATTTGGAAGTTAAATTATTTTCATATATTAAATAACCAAATTTAATCTGTATTTAAAGAAATAAAATTAGTTATTAAGGATAAATTAATCTCTGAGGTATCTCTGAGGAATATAACATAAACCTTTCCTACAGTACAAAACGCAAGTATTCCCCCTTACAGCTACTTCAGCAACTCAGAGGACAAGTAAGATATCTCAGCCCATTTCAGAGGTTTGACAGCAACAATCTTATTTCCACATAGAAGTCATATTAAAATAAAATAACTTACTAGCTTTAATAATTGAAGAAAATTCAAAATAAAAACAACAAGAACAACAAAGAAAAATTTCAGCTAAAGTTAAAAATATGGAATAAAGTAAACAAAAATGGAAGTCTTCTTTTATCTAACACTGTTGTTCCAGAAAATAGAAGTCCACTAGAGTAATTATAAAAGACTAGAGGTCAGACCAGTCTAAGAGAAGCAGGTGCATAATGGCAATTATTTCCCACATGTAACAACACATTTACTATGGAAGCCAGGCACTGGAATGCATAAGAAATTCTCCAGGTTGCTGAAGCATCACAGCAGAAAGCCACAGAAAGGCAGAGGAGGAACACAAGTGCCCTCAAAGCTACTGTACTTTTGTAGCATTTGTTCAATCATTCTTCATTTATTCAGTAGAATCAGTGCCTACTGAGGGGCTACTGTACCATTCTAGACACTCACAATACCAAAACAAGCAAACAAATAAATATAGGAGATAATACAGAACACTGTTCCTACCCTGAAAATGACAGACCACAACCAAAACTAATAAGACTTCATTGTTCACAATGTTTTTATGAAGCAGTCAAGACAATTAATGTTAGACTCAAATTTGCATTTTATAGATGAAGAAATTGAGTCTTCAAAAAGTTAAGAAGTTTTCTCCAAGTTATATAAAAGACAAACGGAGGGGGAAAGATTTTTTAAAGACGAAAATATTTTGACAATTTTAACTCAGAGCTCTTCCCTCTCAATCCCAATTCTGGCTTTAAGGCCCAGACAGTCTAATCCAATACAGCTGGAAGGAGGTCTGAATATATTGTTTTTAATTCATTCATTCATTCATTCATTCATTCATTCATTCATTCATTCATTTAGAGAGAGGCAGAGGGAGAAGGAGAGAAAGAATCCCAGACAGGATCCACGCTCAGCATAGCTCAATCTCACGACCATGAGATCGCTGAGCTGACACTTAACTGAGCCACCCAGATGCCCTAGGTATACTGTTTTAAAAGTTCACTTGGAAATTATGATAAGAAGCCAGGTTTGGTAAGCACCAGAACAGTGTTGAAGCATACAGCATTGAAGTTACACATCCCAACCAATAATATCAATTGGCATACTTGTTAAATATGTGACTCTGGGCAAGCCATTTGACTTCTCTGAGTCCCAATTTCCTTCTATAAAACAAGGGTACTCTGCTTACAGGATGTAGTTGATATAAAAGGAAATAATATACATATGCCCCAAGTGTCTGGGGTAAAATAAGAAACTGATAAATGGTAATTAAAGGTAAAATGAGGGAGGGAGGAGGAGAAGGAAAAGGAAGAGAAAGATAAGCCAGCATTTACACACATGATAAGATACACTCCAAGGGATCATTTATTTTTTACCCAACAGTCAACTTGCTTAACAGAAGTCAACAACTTGTGAACTTATTTAAAAAAAAAATTTTTTAATGTTTATTTATTTTTGAAAGAGAGAGAAAGAGAGAGCAAGAGACAGAGCATGAGCAGGGAAGGGGCAGAGAGAGAGGAAGACACAGAATCTGAAGCAGGCTTCAGGCTCTGATCTGTCAGCACAGAGCCAGACTCGGGGCTCAAACCCTCCCACTGCGAGATTATGACCTAAGCCAAAGTCGGATGCTTAACAGACTGAGCCACCCGGACACCCCATGTGAACTCATTTTAAAGTAGTTAACTCAAGGAGGAAGAGTTAAGATGGTGGAGGAGTAGTGGGACCCTATGCTTGTCTCCTCCCTTGAATAGAGATAAATATCAAATCATTCCAAACACCCAAAAAATTGATCTGAGAACTAAGGTAACAAACTATACATCTAGTGGTGGAAAAATCGCCACATCATGGAAGGTAGGAGCTACAGAGAGTTGATTTGGAGGAGGAAAGAACTGCAGATGCCATGAAAGGGAGGGAGCCATGATAATGGAGAAAGGAGCAAAAGAAAAAAGAAAGAGAGAGAAAGCAGCACCCAGGGGACTGCACAAGAAAAACTCTTCCCCAAAATCACTAACTGGGAAAAGGAGAGGGGCTGAATTCTGCAGAAGTTTTAGAAAGCCCCACCATTGCAGGGGTCATGCCTGGTGGGACTAGCAGTGCTCCTGTGGGGAAGGACGCAGAGCCTGGAGAGCAGGAAGTGTGGTCTGAGGATTCCCTGGGTCACAAGGGGAGAAACAGTTCCCTTTCTTGGGGTGCAGCTGGAAAGGTGGCACAGCCTCTCAAGGGATAAGAGAGCTAACAAGAGCCAACATGCCGCCCTGTACACTAGCATAGAACAGAGACATCTATTGAGGGCAGCAGACCTTGGTTGCCAGCTTCTTTGCTGTGCTTTACCATAAACTCCAAACCACTGTGTGGTTGTGCGACTGCTTTCCTGGGACAAACCTGCACCAGCCACAGCGTGCTAAGACCCTCCCCCAGAGGATCAGTGCCGGTCCATGCCACGTAGATCGGTAAAATCTGGAGATTTAAAAGCCAGCTGCATGCCTGAGATAAAACACAGGAGGTACTGGCAGGCACAGACAGATGCTTGGACACAGACAGGGTGAAGTCAGGGATCTGACAGACACCAGGGACATAAGAGAAGTGAGAACTTCCTGAAGAGTAGTATGCACGAACTCTCTGCTCTAGGGATAAGAAGGTGGGGTGACATCATTTCCTCTGCCCATCAGCACTGACCAACTTCAGTGAGCAAAACAGTGCCACTAAGTGGTGGCCAGAGCCACTTACACCAAGCCCCGCCCCCTGTGCCCTGCAGGGGCATCTCCACTAAGCAAATCTGCCTGAGAATCAGCCTAGCAGGCTGCTCCCCCGGAAGACCAGCACAAACCCCTCGCACACACCTAGTCTACTGATCATAGAGGCTGCAAAGCTTCAGCTCTAAGGGAGATAGGCTCTAGTTTCATTTAACAAGCAGACCAAAATACAGCTAGTTAAAACGTGCCATACAGTGGACAAGGTCCAAAAACCCCGCACTGCAGGCAAGGAGAAACTATGCAGGAGACTGACCTCAGGGAAGGTGCAGCCAAAATATAACAGCAAAGTGCACACGCAAACACTTCCTGTAGCACCAGGCCCAAGATAATATAGGACCTCTTCTTAATATAGCCATTACTCTCAGGAGCAGGAATAGAAAAGGCTTTCCAGACAGTCATACAAAAAAAAAATTAACCTAGACAAAATGACAAGATGGAGGAATTCACCCCAAAGGAAAGAACAGGAAGAAGTACTGGCAAGGGATTTAATCAAGATTGACATAAGTAAGATGCCTGAATTAGAATTTAAAACAACAATCATAAGGATACTAGCTGGGCTTGAATAAAGCATAGAAGATACTAGATAATCCCTTGCTACAGAGATAAAAGAACTAAAAACTAGTCAGGATGAAATAAAAAATGCTAGGGGCACCTATGTGATTCCTTTGGTTAAGCATCCGATTCTTGACTTCAGCTCAACTGAGTCATGATCTCAAGGTTGGTGGGTTCAAGCCCCATGCTGGGTTCTGCATTGACAGTGTGAAGCCTGCTTGAGATTCTCTCTCTCTTCCTCTTTCTCTGCCCCCCTCCTCTCGCTCTAAATAAATAAATAAACTTCAGAAAAAATTTATTGAAAGAAAATGCTAGAACTGAGACACAAAACTGACTGGATGCAATGACAATGAGGATGGGCGAAGCAGAAAAATGAATCAGTAATATACAAGATAAAATCATGGAAAATAATAAAGCTGAAAAGAAGAGGGAAAGTAGTGGATCATGAATGTACTCAGGGAAATCAATGGCTCCATAAAGAGTGATAACATTTGTATCATAGGAATTCCAGAAGAAGAAGAGAGACAAAAAGACGAAGAGGGTTTATCTGAGCAAATTACAGCTAAAAAGTTCCTTATCTGAGGAAGAACACAGACATCCAAATCCAAGAGGCACAGAGAATTCCCACTAAATTCAACAAAAGCCAGCCCACAACAAGACAGATCATAGTCAAGTTCACAAAATACATAGACAAGGAAAGAATCCTGAAGGCAGCAAGGGAAAATAAGTCCTTAAACTACAAGGGAAGACAAATCAGGTTCACAGCAGATCAAAGTACATCATGTAAGGGAAAAATATACAGCCAAGAATTCTTCATCCAGCAAGGTTGTCATTCAGAATAGGAGAAGAGACAGAAAATTTCTCAAACAAAAACTATGATCACTAAACCAGCCCGCAAGAAATTTTAAGGGGGACTTTATGAGTAAGAAAGACAGACCAAAACCAATAAACACTGGAAAGGACCAGAGAATATCACCAGAAACACCAATTTTATGGGTAACACAATGGCACTAAATTCATATCTATCAATAATCACTCTGTATGTAAACGGACTAAATGCTCCAATCAAAAGACATAGGTATCAGAATGGATAAACAAATTAAAAAATTAAAAAAAGACCCATCTAGATGCTGCCTACAAGAGACTCATTTTAGACCTAAAGACACCTGCAGATTGAAAGTGAGGGGATGGAGAAACATCTATTATGCTAATGGACATCAAAAGAAAGCTGGAGTAGCCATACCTATATTAGACAAACTACATTTTAAAACAAAGACTGTAACAAGAGATGGACACTATATCATATTAAGAGGTCTATCCTCCAAGATCAAGCAATTGTAAATATTTATGCCCCCAACTGGACAGCACCCAAATATATAAATTAACTAATGACAAATATAATTAGCTCAAAATACCTTTCTAGTCTTAAATAGTTTTGAAAACTACTATCTCTTTTAATAAAGGACATAAACAGTTTTTATTTCTTTTAATAGCAGCTTTAATGAGATGTAATTCACATACCATACTATCCACCCATAAAAAGCATAGTTTTTAATATAAATGAAATTATGTTCTGAGATGTGTAAAGACAAACCAAGAGTTACATAACAATGAATATCATTTAATATGATTGAATTAACAATATAAGAGCTGCCAGCTTATGTATAACCTTAAAATACCACTTCATCTGTTTATTACTAGAATGTCAATTGGTAGTTACCAAGATGACATACAAAGTGGTCAAAGGAATAAAATGACCTTCCACAGAGTTTGTCTGCATAAACTTAACCTTGACCAAGTACCTAACTCATATGAACTTCAAAGAGTTAAAAGTCAAAGTTTATTTTGAAAGCATTAAGACTTTTAAATACTCTGGATAAGCTATATTTTAAAAATTGTAAAACGACTGATTTTCCTAATTCTAAAAGTCTGTGGTTCTCAACTGGGGATGTCCTTCTGGGGATATCTTACAACATCTGGAGACATTCACAGCTGTCACAAATGGGACTGGGGGAACTACTGTCATCTAGCAAAAAAAAGGCTAGAGATGCTATTAAACACCCTACACTACACAGGAAAGTCCCTCTCCCCCCAACAAAGAATTTTTTGGCCCCAAATGGCATTAGTGCCAAGGTTGAGAAACTCTCCTTCAAATTGTCAAAAACATAATAATACAATATGGGCACCCTGAATGGCTCAGTTGGTTGAACATCTGACTCTTAATTTTGGATCAGGTCACGATCCCAGGGTTGTGGGATTGGGCCCATGTCCATGCTCAGCATGGAGCCTGCTTAAGATTCTCTCCCTCCTTCTGCCTCTCTCCCCCATTCACACTCTCTCTCTCAAATAAATAAAAAAAATTTTTTTAAACCCACAATATAAAATGCCATCAGAACAGAAACTTGTATTACACTTCTACCACACATTGGCTATCACAGTATTTACCCAAATCAGGTCAGCAAGGAGGCAAAATAGGTGCAGCACTATGCAGTAGTTGAAAGACCTGGCTTTGCTGTCAGAGACCCTAAGTGGAATCCCAATCAACTCTACATGTTCAAGCTTAAGTTGTTAGCTGTAAAAATAATACTTGTAATACTTATCTCTTAGAGTTGTTGTGAGAAATATTAAATGAGAAAATGTTTCTAAAGGGCTGAGCATAGAGGCCAAGACTCAGTATAGTCATCACTAATACTAAATGTTATAAAAGGATTGATGTTTTTTCCAATACTGAACCCAATATATAACAGAAAGAGGTAAGAAACAAATTTCATTTTACCTTCACTGGCCCCATCTTCTGTACATAAAATATTCTTGTTCCTATTAGAAAATCTGTCTATCCTAGAACTATGTCCATTATCTCTTTGTGATTTAAAAAGTGTTTTATCCTCATCTGACACATCACTTCCACTGGAACTCCATGTTATATCTGTAAGTCCACTGGTACTCTTAGATGCAGCAGTTTCTGTTAAAGAAAAAAGAAAATACATAAACACAATTAACTGATAGTTCTTTATCAGAATAAGATTTTATGCATGTTACTTTGCTGAAATCACAAATAATAAAATTCTAATGATAATGAAAGCAATGTCTTATGCCAAATCTTCCTGCCTGAAGTTCTATGTGAAGCACAAGATTCTTTGAATTAAAACCAAATTATAAGAAGAAAAAGAAGTAGAACAAATTGAGTTAAGTTATAAAAGACAAGGAAATTGGGGCACAAAGAGAAACTCAAAAAATTAACCGTGAAATAACTACAGAAGTATAACTTCCTAGAATATTTTATGAACCAAAAGAAAAACACAAAACAAACCATAAATCCAATACTTCTGTACAACAGAAATGCTTCTATGTGCCTCCTTTGCCATACTGGGAGCCCTGGTAGCAGTATTGTGCTTAAAAACACTTAACAGCAAACTTTTATTTAACTAAATTTGTTATTTTGAGGTAATAATAGATTCACCTATAGGCATAAGAAGCAATAAAGAGAGCCCTTGTATGCTTTACCCAGTTCCTCCAATGGTAACATTTTGCAAAACGTAACATCACAACCAGAATGTTGATTCTGATACACTCAAGACATAGAACAATCCCATCACCATGAGGATATCTTGTTACCTTTTCATTTTATTTATCTATTATTATTTTTCAAATAGGCTTCATGCCCAGTGCAAAGCCCAATGTGGGTTTGAACTCATGACCTGGAGATCAAGACCTGAGCTGAGATCAAGAGTCAGACACTTAAGCAACTGAGCTTCACAGGTGCCCCTTGTATTACCTTTTTTAAAGCCACATCATAGCTACCCTCTTTTCCCCAATTCTGAACCTCTGCAAATGAATCAGTTTTTACACTTTTGTAATTTTGTCATTTCAAGAATGATATACAAATGGAATCATACTATGTGACCCTTCAGGATTGGCTTTTATGTGGCATAATTCCCTGCACATTCATCCAAGTTGTTCTATGTAGCAACCCTTTCTTTCTATTACTAAGTAGTATTCCATGATTTGGATGCACCAGAGCTTGTTTATCCATTCAATAACTAAAGGGCATCTGTGTTGTTTCTAACTTGGGGTTATTATGAATAAAGCTGCTATAAATATTGCACATGGAGTTTTATGTGAATGCAATTTTCATTCTCTAGGATAAATGTCAAAAGGCAATTGCTGATTGTACAGTAATTGCATGTTTAGTCTTCTAAGAAACTCGGGGCGCCTGGGTGGCGCAGTCGGTTAAGCGTCCGACTTCAGCCAGGTCACGATCTCGCGGTCCGTGAGTTCGAGCCCTGCGTCAGGCTCTGGGCTGATGGCTCGGAGCCTGGAGCCTGTTTCCGATTCTGTGTCTCCCTCTCTCTCTGCCCCTCCCCCGTTCATGCTCTGTCTCTCTCTGTCCCAAAAATAAATAAAAAACGTTGAAAAAAAAATTTAAAAAAAAAAAAGAAACTGCCAAACTATTTTCCAGAGTGGCTGTACCATTTTACAGTTCCATCAGCAATGTATCAGTTTCTCCATATCATTTACAACATTTGATGTTGTCACCACTTTTTATTTTAGCCATTCTGATAGATGGAAAACCTAGAAGGAATGGGGCTACTCCATCTTGGTGTAATAGGAAGTTCACAGAAAATTTTTCTGATAGTGATCAGAAAAGGAATATATACTTCATAAAAATCAATTTTTCTACTTATATTTATCTAATTGAGTTATAATGTTAAACTTAAAAAAAGTACCTTAGACACATTACAATGAGATTAAGAGATTAGATATTATAATTCAAGTTTTACAGAAGAGGAAACAGGCTCAGAAATTAAATGGCTTCGGGCGCCTGGGTGGCTCAGTCAGTTGAGCCTCCGACTTCAGCTCAGGTCATGATCTCACAGCTTGTGGGTTCGAGTTCCGTGTTGGGCTCTGCGCTGACAGCTCAGAGCCTGGATCCTCCTTCAGATTCTGTGTCTCCCTCTCTCTCTATCCTTTCTCTGCTCATGCTCTGTCTCTCTCTGTCTCAAAAATAAATAAACATTAAAAAAAAGAAGTTAAATGGCTTCATTTAATACATATTTACATAACAACTCTGATATAGTAAACCTTGAGGAAACAGAAAAATAAGAAAACTCCTCCCTCAAGTAATGCATGGTCTGAAAGGTATGAAAAAATGCAATTGCTCCACTTTGTGTTGATCAGGAAAGGAGATTCGCTGACAAGATGATGTCTGAAAATACAGTACTTACAAAGGCACAAAACCAGAAAATAATTATATACATTTATTGACACTTACTTTGTGCCATGAACACCCAGAATTACTAAAGTTGTCTACCTTCAAGATACAAAATTAAAAATAAACTAAAGTTCATCCATATAGATTTAAATAGCTAATAAAAACTAAACTGTGTATATATTGCAAAAGACATTATCAAACCCTTATATTATTATGCATCAGGAAGAGTAAACTGAAAAGGAAGGAGTGGAATGCTATAGACTGAATGCTTATATCTCTTAAAATTTACCCTGTTGAAACTTAATCCCCAATGTGTGAGATTAAGAGGTGGGGATTTGGGGGTGATTAGGTCATGAGGGTGAAGCCCTCATGAATGGCATTAGTAGTCTACAAAAGAAGCCCCCAGAGAGATTGCTGACCCCTTCTTCCATGTGAGTCCACAGCAAGATGATACTGTCATGAACCTGAAGTGAGTCTTCACCAGACACTGAATATACTGGACCTCCAACCTCCAGAACTGTGTGAAATAAATTTCTGGTGTTTATAAGCCACCTAGTCTGTAGTATTATTGTTATAGCAGCTTGAACAGACTGAGACAGGAAGTAAAGCTACTGCTATTTTCAGATTCTATAATGAATTTATGGAATTCATAAACCCCTGAATTATAGGTACTTTATATAATTTATATAGATAAAATCACTACAGATAAAATGACTTCTAGGAAGAACATTAGCTAGACTGAGAATAGTTACAACAGGTAAGCATTTTGGGTAACCACTGCATGCAGGCATTGTGCTAGCACGTGGTGTTATGGACTGAATTGTGTTGCCCCAAAGGTCATTCATATGTTTAAGTTCCAACATCCCAGCATCCCAGAATGTGATTATTTGAAGACAGGGTCTTTACAGAGGTGTCAAATTATTCTAATATGACAAGTGCCCTCACAGGATACAGTCAGGACACCAAGGGGCCAAAGGAGATCCCTGAGGTCCCAAGCCCTGACTCTCCCTGCCCACCCACAGGGTAACTGAGTACGGCAGCAGTCAGCAGCCTCCCTGATATCCATCCCCTTTTTTTCCTTACTAACAAAACCCCAATTTTATTTGAGAAGCAACATACATATTTAAAAATCTTTAATTTCACTGAAGTCCCTTTAGTAGAAGTGACCCTATATAACAAGTTCTGGCCAAAGGTTGAGGTCCAGGGGGGGCGGGATTCCTTTCCAGACAAAAAGTATACCTGGAGAGAATCCGCAAAGCCCACACTCCTCTTGAGAATTGGGCCCGGAGAATTCAGCTTCCACCTCATGACGGCAAGAACAAACTCCACACTAAGGCTGCCGGACTCAGAACAATTCTGACTCCCTGAACTTCTTGTTGCAGGAGATAAATTCAACTCCATTTCTTCACACACTCTAACAGTTTCTATGTATCTGCAACTGAAAGCTTTCCCTAACTAATTCACCAAGTTAAGAATTCCACTGCCTGAAATAGTACAGTCCTTATATAATAGGTCATAACTTTATTTCCCAAATCAGAAATTTTAAATTCTGGGGCTGTGAGCCTAAGCTAACCTACCGGGCTCTGCTCATTAAGAGTAAATCCAGGAAGGACACATGAAAAATTTTAATAATTACTTATAGGAAGAAAGACAAAATGTGATAGATGGTGACAAAGATTAGAGAGAGATTTCTCAAAAATATGTTTTTTACATTTTGGAAAACACAAATATACAGTCTACCCAAACTATGTTAAATAACTTTTTAAAAGAAAGTAAATAAATCAAAGAAGGATATATTAGTCTTATACCTTTTCTGTCAATAAATCAACAAAAATATTACCTTCCTTGGGTCTCAGGGATAATTCAAGGTGCTTCTCTGTAACAATCTTCTTTTCAGCCGTTAACAACTGCAGGAAGAAGGAGAAGGAGAAGGAGGAGGAGGAGGAGGAGGAGGAGGAGGAGGAGGAGGAGGAGGAGGAGAAGGAGAAGGAGAAGGAGAAGGAGAAGGAGAAGGAGAAGGAGAAGGAGAAGGAGAAGGAGAAGGAGAAGGAGAAGGAGAAGAAGAAGGAGAAGAAGAAGGAGAAGAAGAAGAAGAAGAAGAAGAAGAAGAAGAAGAAGAAATTTATAACAAGGGCTAAAACCAAAACTATTTTGTAATACTCAAAACCTTAAACTATACCCTCCTTAAAATATCCCTGTTTTATTTATATTTACCAGTAAGTATTTTCAAAGCACATACTCCTCATATATATATAAATATTTTTATATTTTCCCAGAATCTAAACAGAGAACCATTAAAAGTTTATAACAGTATTCTATTTTGTACACATTTATATTATCAGTATTTCAAAATCTGCACATATACAAAAATTAACTAGAATATCTTGTTGCCAAAAGATTCTAAGGATATAAAAGCATTTCATAAATATATTTCTTGTGAAGAGCAGGATGCTCAAAGATTTTATCTTCTGAGAAACTTCTCAGCATGTAACCTTCATTTACAAAAAAGTACAAAGGTTGTGCCTAGCATAAAGAAGTGGCAAAAATGAATTCAAGGTTGAGCAAAGAAGAATGTAGTAATTACTGTATCCTGAAATAAGGAAAGGAATTCCAAAGAAATATAAATACAGTGGCCTGAACACTCAGGAATCTAAGATTTATCTCAAATTTGGCACTCAAGGAAACAATTTTACAACTACTTTACCAGGGTCCCAGAAGTGTCCTGAAATCCTTCTCCACACCTGAGCCATGCTTCAGAGAGAGAGGCAGTTGCCCCCACTGTCCTGAGACCTGCTCTTCTGAACTTCAGTGGACTCCCTCCAGGTAAGGATGGGTATTCTATATCCCAATTTCTTTTTCTCTGTGGAGATTGTTTTTAAAGAAAAACAAAAAAAACAAAAATGAAATCACCTTCATAAATATATATTAACTTGACAATTAACAATGTGGAAACATAGGAATGGCAATGGTGAAGGCATAGTTTTTAAATGTCTCTGAATCCCCATGTAAAAAAGAGTAACAAGAAAGCAAAACAAAAAGCACAGAAGCATGTACAACTAGAGAATAAATTCCAAAATACAAATGGGTAAGGACAAACATTCAACCCTGCAAAGTCCTACATATGCTCCTATTTGAGAGCAAAGCTGTGAGAAGTGAAGGAGCAAAGGAGAATTTGAGCACAGAGACATGTGGTGTTCACTAGGAAGTGGGGCAGGCGATCTGAGAATGAAATGGTACCTAAAACAGGGTGAGGGCAAGAGTTCCACTCAAGAAGATCCAAAGGAGTGGGGGCAGTCTAGGGATACTCAGTACTTGTGAGCCAGGACTACGTTCTTGGACAGGACCCCATACTGTGGAGAAACTGCTAGCAGTGGAATCTGCTAAGCAGCACAGGGATGGTACAGACAAAAAAGAAAAGGTCCAAGTGGAGTTGAGGAAAAGAAATGAGCCAGGAAATATCTAAATAACAAATTAACAAGTGGCCATAACTTGCAAACTACAAGAAAACAACAGAAATTAGAAAAGTTATTTTGAATCCTGCCTTCTTCTAAAAATTCACAAAAACTGTAACATAAAAATAAGCAATAGAAAGAGATCAAGTTCAAATCCCATACAAAATTATTATTACAAAAAACAGAAAGGAGTAGAATAACATCCCAACACACAAAGAAAGCACAACAAAGACATATTCATAAAACAGAAAAAGTGTAACCTACTATTTGAAAATAAGACATTCAGATTATAAAAACTCAGAAATGAAGTAACAAAACCTAAGAGGTAGAACAAAGTTTAAAAATCAGCTCAGGGAAAGAGCCCAAATGTCCACTGACTAATAAGTGGATAAAGAAGACGTTGTATATACACACAATGGACTATTATTCAGCCATAAAAAAAGAATGAAATCTTGCCATTTGCAACAACATGGATGGAACTACAGTGTATTATGCTAAGTGAAATAAGTCACTCAGAGAAAGACAAATACCATATGATTTCACTCATATGTAGAATTTAAGAAACAAAACAGATGAACATGGCAGAGAGGGGAGAGAGAGAAACACAAACCATTAAGCAGACGTTTTTTTTTTTTTTAATGTTTATTTTTGAGAGAGAGAGCACATACACGAGCGAGTCGGGGAGGGGCAGAGAGAAAGGGAGACATAGAATCCACAGCAGGCTCCAGAGCCCAATGCAGGGCTCAAAACCACAAATTACAAGATCATGACCCGAGCTGAAGTCAGACACTTAACTGACTGAGCCATGCAGGGACACCAAACAGACTCTTAAGTATAGAGAACAAGTTGAGGGTTGGTAGGGAGGAGATGGGCGGGGGATGGGTTAAATGATGGGGATTAAGGAGGGCACTTGTAATGAGCACTGGGTGTTATATGTAAGTGATGACTCACTAAATTCTACTCCTGAAATTAATATTACACTATACATTAACTAAAAGCTTAAAACAAAAAATAAAGTGACATATTCTCTTAACATGGAAAAAAAAAAAAATCCGCTCAGGAAAAAAAAAGACTAAACTGGAAGGAATCCAAGAACAAGTAGCTATCACAGATAATATCTTAAGAGATATAGAAAGTAATAAGGTAGAAATTTTAAATTTCACCCACCTCCGGTGAAGAAAATAAAAGGATTCAAGAGAAAGAGTGATTAAATCTCTCTTAGGATCCAACATACAGATAAGAACAATCCTTGAAGAAGAAAACCAAGATAATGGGATAGAACAATTTTTTTAAAAGACTTAATACCTATTTTCTCAAACTGTTTCAAAAAATAGAAATGGAAGGAAAGCATCCAAACTCATTCTATGAAGCCAGCATTACCCTGATTCCAAAACCAGACAAAGACCCCACTAAGAAGAATTATAGGCCTATATCCCTCATGAACCTGGATGCAGAAATCCTCAACAAGATATTAGCAAATCGAATTCAACAGTACAGTAAAAGAATTATTCACCATGATCAAGTGGGATTTATTCCTGGGCTTCAGAGCTGCTTCAATATTCACAAATCACTCAAGGTGATACTCCACATTAATCAAAGAAAGGATAAGAACCATATGATCCTCTCAGATACAACATTTGACAAAACACAGCATGCTTTCTTGATAAAAACCCTCAAGAAAGTAGGGATAGAAGAAACATACCTCAACATCATAAAAGCCATAAATGAAAGGCCCACAACTAATATCATCATCAATGGGGAAAAACAGAGCTTTCCCCCTAAGGTCAGGAACACGACAAGCATGTCCACTATCACCACTGTTGTTCAACATAGTATTGGAAGTCCTAGCCTCAGCAATCAGACAACAAAAAGAAATAAGAGGCATACAAATTGGCAAAGAAGAAGTCAAACATTCACTCTTTATACATGACATGATACTCTATATGGAAAACCTGAAAGATTCCACCAAAAAACTACTAGAGCTGATACAGGAATTCAGCAAAGTCACAGGATACAAAATCAAAGTACAGAAACTGGTTGCATTTCTATACACCAATAATGAAGCAGCTAAAAGAGAAATCAAGGAATCAATCCCATTTATAATTACACCAAAAATCAGAACATAGCTAGGAATAAACTTAACCAAAGAGGTAAAAGATCTGTATGCTGAAAACTATAGAAAGCTTATCAAAGAAATTGAGTAATACACAAAGAAATGGAAAAAGATTCCAAGCTCACAGATTGGGAGAACAAATATTGTTAAAATGTCTATACTACCCACAGAGAACAAACTAAGGGTTTGGGGTGGGAGCGGAAGAGAGGAAAAAGAGGTGATGGGCATTGAGGAGGGCATTTGTTGGGATGAACACTGGGTGTTGTATGTAAGTGATGAATCATGGGAATCTACTCCCGAAATCAAGAGCACACTGTATACACTGTATGTTAGCTAACTTGACAATAAAATATATTTTTTAAAAAATGTCTATACTACTCAAAGCAATCTACACATTCAACACAATCCCTATCAAACTAAAACCAGAATTCTTCACAAAGCTAGAACAAACAATCCTAAAATGTGTATGGAACACGAAAAGGCCCCGAATAGTCAAAGTAATATTGAAAAAGAAAATCAAAGCTGGATGCATCACAATTCCAGACTTCAAGCTGTTTTACAAAGCTGTAATTATCAAGACAGTATGGCACTAGCACAAAAACAGACACGTAGATCATTGGAACAGAATAGAAACAGAACAAAGAACCCAGAAATGGACCCACAAATGTATGGCCAACTAATCTTCAACTAAGCAGTAAAGACTATCCATTGGAAAAAATAGTCTCTTCAGCAAATAGTGCTGGGAAAACGGGCCAGTGACATGCAGAAGAATGAACCTGGACCCCTTCCTTACACCATACACAAAAATAAATTCAAAACAGATGAAACACCTAAATGTGAGACAGGAAACCATCAAAATCCTACAGGAGAAAACCAGCAGCAACATTTTTTTTTTTTACCTTGGCTGTAGCAACTTCTTATTTGACAAGTCTCTGGAGGCAAGGGAAAGGAAAGCAAAACTTAACGATTGGGACCTCATTAAGATAAAAAGCTTCTGCAGGGACCCCTGGGTGGCTCAGTCAGTTAAGCATCCGACTTCGGCTCAGGTCATGATATCGCAGTTCACTGGTTCAAGCCCTGCGTTCAGCTCTGTGCTCAGAGCCTGGAGCCTGCTTCGGATTCTGTGTCTCCCTATCTCTCGCAAAAATAAAAATAAACATTAAAAAAAAAAAAAAAAAAAGATTCTGCATAGTGAGGAAACAATCAACAAAACTAAAAGACAACTGATGGAACGGGAGAAGATACGTGCAAATGACATATTGGATAAAGAGTTAGTATCTAAAATGTATAAAGAACTTATCAAACTCAACACTCAAAAAACAAATAATCCAGTGAAGAAATCAGCAGAAGACAATAGACACCTTTCCAGAGAAGACATCCAGATGTCTAACACACATGAAAAGATGCTCAGTATCACTCATCATCAGGGAAATACAAATCAAAACCACAATGAGATACTACCTCACACCTGTCAGAATGGCTAAAATTAACAAGTCAGGAAACAACAGATGTTCGCAAGGATGCGACCTTTTGCACTGTTGGCAGGAACGCAAACTGGTGTAGCCACTCTGGAAAACAGTGTGGAGGTCCCTCAAAAAATTAAAAGTAGAACTACCTTATAACCCAACAATTGCACTACTAGGAATTTATCCAAAGGATACAAAAATGCTGATTCGGAGGAGCACATGCACTCCCAATGTTTACAGCAGCTCTATCAAAAACAGCCAAAGTATGGAAAGAGCCCAAATATCTATCGACAAATGGATAAAGAAGATGTAGTGTGTGTGTGTGTGTGTGTGTGTGTGTGTGTGTGTGTGTGTATCTACATATACATACATATACACATATGCATATATATACATATATGCACATGTATATACATATGCATATACGTACGTATGTATATAATGGAACACTACTCAGTGATCCAAAAGAATGAAATCTTGCCATGTGATACAACGTGGATAAAACTAGAGTGTATTATGCTACGCAAAATATGTCAGTTAGAGAAAGACAAATATAATTTCACTCATATGTAAAATTTAAGAAAGACAACAGATGAAAATAGGGGAAGGGAAGGAAAAATAAGAAAACAGAGAGGGAAGCAAACCATAAGAGACTCTTAAATATAGAGAACAAAATGAGGGTCGCTGGAGTGGAGGTCAGTGGGGGGATGGACTAAATGAGTAATAGGCATTAAAGAGGGCACTTACTGGGATGAACACTGGGTGTTATATGTAATAGATAAATCCCTGGGCTCTACTCATGAAACCAAGATGACACTATGTTTACTAACTTGTATTTAAATATAAAAAAAAAGATGTGAGGGGTGTGTGTACATATATATATATGTACACATATATGTAATGTGGACTATTACCCATCAAAAAGAATGAAATCTTGCCATTTGCAGCAACATGGATGGACCTAGAGGATATAATGCTAAGCGAAATAAGTCAGAGAAAGACAAATACCATATAATTTCACTCATGTGGAATTAAAGAGACGAATGAACAAAGGGAAAAAAGGAGAGACAAAACAAGAACCACACTCTTTTTTTTTTTTTTTCAACCTTTATTTATTTTTGGGACAGAGAGAGACAGAGCATGAAGGGGAGGGGCAGAGAGAGAGGGAGATACAGAATCGGAAACAGGCTCCAGGCTCCGAGCCATCAGCCCAGAGCCTGACGCGGGGCTCGAACTCACAGACCGCGAGATCGTGACCTGGCTGAAGTCGGACGCTTAACCGACTGCGCCACCCAGGCGCCCCAAGAACCACACTCTTAACTATAAGAGAACAAACTGATGGGTACCAGAGGGAAGGTAAATTAGGGAATGGGGGAAATTGTGGATAGGACTTAAATAGTACATTTACTATGATGAGCAATGAGTAATATATAGAATTGTTGAATCATAATATTATACACCTGAAACTAACACACACTGTATGTTAACTGTAGCTGGAATTAAAAAAAAAACAACCTACCTTAACAAAAAATAAAGTGAGAAGTGTTACTCTACCCAATGTTAAGGACTATCTTATGGCTACAATAATCAAAACAGTGATTTTCACAAAGAAACTGAAACACAGATGAGTGGAACACTTCAAAAACCAGAAACAGACACTGACAGAAGTATTCAATTGTTTTTTGACAAAAAAACAAAACTTTATGTGTGTGTGTGTGTGTGTGTGTATACATACAGTACTACACAACTGAATATCCATAAGCAAAAAAATAACAACAATGAGAAGGATTTCAACCTAATGTCTTATACAAAAATTAACTCAAAATACAAAACAAATTTGAATGGTACTAAGATTCATCTCCTAAACCAGGACACTCTATCAATAATGGTAGCAGTAGCTTTTTGCCTATCACATAAACACAAAAACAGAGTCAAGAAAAATGAGGAATCAGAGGAATATATACCAAATGAAAGAAGATAAAACTTTAGGAAAAAATGAAACAGGAAAAATTCACCTGATAAAGTATTCAAAGTAATGGTCATAAAGAAGCTCATTGATCTGGGAAGAAAAATGGACTAAGCAGAGTAAGAACTTCAAAAAAGAGCTTAAACAAGGGTAAGAAAAGTACCAAATTGAAGTCTCAGAGCTGAAGAAATAACTGAACTGAAAAATACACTAAGGGCTCGACAGACTAGATGAAGCAGAAAGATTAGTGAATTGGAAAACAGAGCAAATGAACTCACCTAATCACAGCAGGAAAAAAAAAAAAAATGAATGAAAAAATGAAGATAGCTTACCTATAAGACAACATCAAGTGGTATAACATTTGCACCATAAGGGTCTCAGAAGGGGAAGAGAATGAAAGAGATTAAAAAAAAAAAAAAAAAAAAAAAAAAACTGTTTGAATAAATAATGGCTGAATATATCACTAGTTTGGGTAAAGAAAGACATCCAGATCCAGGAAACCCAGAGAATTTAAAAAAAAAAAAAAAGATGAGCCAAAAGAGCTGCACCAATACACATTAAAAACAAAATGTCAAAAGCTAAAGACAATGACTCTCAAAAGCAGCAAGTAAAAAACAACTTGTTATGTACAAGGAAACCCCCATGGGAAATCAGCAGATTCTTCAGCCAGGAAAAGGGAATGATATGATATATTAAAAGATACTATACTATACTGTAATATATATAATAAATGATAAAAGAGACAATATATTAAAAGAACTGGGCGGGGGGGAAGCACTTACAACCAAAAATACTCTAGCCAGCAAGGTTATCATTCAGGATTGTAGGGGAGATAAGGAGTTCCCAGACAAAAAAATTAAAGGAGTCCATCGCCATGCAACCAGTAATAGAAGTAATATTAAGAGACTTCTCCAAGCTGAAAAGAAAAGGCATAATTAGTAACAAGAAAACATAAAAGTAAAATTCTACTAGGAAAGGTATATATGTAATAACAACAGTGGATTGATCACTTATAAAGCTAGTGTGAACATTAAAAAACAAAAGTAGTAACAAGATCACTAAAACAGGTAAGGCAAACACAAAAATATGTAAAATATGACATCAAAAAAAAAAAAAACAAAAAAAAAACCAGGGTGGGGGAGTGTGTGTGGAATAAAAAGGTAGATTGATTTGTTTGTTTTTTAAGTAGTCTTCACACCCAGCGGGGATCCCAATGCGGGGCCTGAACTCACAACCATGAAATCAAGACCTGAGCCAAGATCAAGAGTTGGACATTCAACCAACTGAGTCATGCAGGCACCCAAAAATGTAGTTTTAAAATGCATTCAAACTGAAGCTGCTATCAACTTTAAATAGACTGCTATATGCACAGGCTAATATATATATATGTATGTATATATATATATATATATATATATATATATAGACACACACACACACATATATATATATTATATATATGCACAGGCATATATATATATATGTAACCACAAAGCAAAAACCTATAGTATATACACAAAAGATAATGAGAAAGGAACTTAACATAACGCTAAATAAAATCATCAAACCATAGGGAAGAAAGTAAGACAAGAAAAAGGGGACAGAGAGGAACTACAAAACAGCCAGAAAACAAGTAACAAAAGAGCAGTAAATACATAACTATCGATGATTATTTCAAAGGCAAGTGGACTAAATTCTATCATAAGACACAGAATGGCTGAATTGGTTTAAAAAAAAAAAAATCCGTAGTACCTACAAAAACTCACCTTAAGTGTGAAGAGACATAAAGACTGAAAGTGAATGGATAGAAACAGATGTTCCATGAATTGGAAACCAAAAGAAAGCTGGGGCGACTAGTTATACCAAACAAAATAGACTCTAAAAGAGTGTAACAAAAGACAATAAAAAAAAAGGATATTACATAATGATAAAAGTGTCTAATCCAACAAGAAGATATAACATTTGTAAATACTTATGCACCCAACAAAGAAGCACCTAAATATAAATGAATCTAAAGAGAAAAATTGCCAGCAATACAATAATAGTAAGGAACTTTCATAGTCCTCTTAAATCAATGGATAGATCGTCCAGACAGAAAATCAATAGGAAACATCAGCCCTAAAAAAGACATTAGACCAGAAAGACCTAATGGATAAATACAGAACATTCCAGCCAAAAGCAAAAGAATACACATTCTTCTCCAGTGTACCTCGAACACTCTCCAGTATAAATCATATGTCAGAACGCAAACAAGTTTCAATAAATTTAGAAATATTAAAATAACATCAAGCATCTTTTTCAACCAAAATGGTATGAGCTCTTTCACACAAAATAGGTATCAATTACAAGAAGAAAACTGGTAAACTCACAAATATGTAGAGCTTAAACATGCCACTGAACAATTGATGGGTAAATGAAGAAATCAAATGTGAAATCAGAAATAACTTGAGACAAATGCAAATGGAAATACTACATACCAAAGACAGGATGCAGTAAAAGCAGCTCTAAAAGGAAAGTTGACAGTGATACATGCCCTACTTGAAGAAACATGGAGAAAGGATAAATATCACATACACCATAGACATCTCACACACACACACCATGGAATACTAGTCTGCCATAAAAAAGATAAAAATCTCACCATCTGTGATAACATGAATGGACTTTATGCTAATATTATATAATATGCTAATATAATATGCTAATATGCTAAATGAGATAAGTCAGACAAAGACAAAAACAAATACTGTATGATTTCACTTATATGTAGAATCTTTCAAAAAAATTAACAAAACAAAACTTGTACATATGGAGACTAAAACGGTGGTTACCAGAGGGGACAGGGGTTGAGGGTAGGTAAAATTGGTGAAGGGGGTCAAAAGCTATAAACTTCCAATTATAAAGTAAATAAGTCATGGAAGTGTAATGTACAGCATGGTGACCATAGTCAATAATGTACTACACATTGGAAAGTTGCCAAGAGAATAAATCTTAATCACAAGAAAAAAAGTTTTTGTAATTTTGTATCGGGATGAATGGTAACTAGATTTATTGCACTGATCATTCTGCAGTATATGCAAATATCAAGCCATTATGCTATATACCTTAGACCTATATATTGTTAATTATACATCAATTTAAAAAAATAAGTAAAAGACATGAATGGATATTTCACCAAAAAGGATAGATTTGGCAAATAAACACATAAAACAGATTCAATATCCTTAGCCATCATGGAAATATAAATTAAAATAATAATTAGTTAATAACACACACCTATCAGAGTGACTAAAATAAAAAACGTGATGGTCAAACTTGCAGAATAATCTCTTATTAGAGGTAAGGACCTCTAATAACCCACTCCTTCATAAAAGGAATAAGAAGAGTAGCAAAAATAGTCCATCTAATTTTTCACAACTATAGGCTTGTAACAATCTGAATAGAATTTACCCAAGAAAACAACTGAATCTCAACATAAAAAATAAACTTCGTGTGTTTCAACTTGCCCTAGTTTCATACCCCCCTCTCTAGTTTCATGGCAGCTTTGAAAAGCAGTAGCCTCATAACCAGAGTAGCTGTGTAAACCAGCAGCCTAGCAGTCACAGAAGAGAGGAAATTGCATTTAGAGCTCCTCAAAAGGCCCTATCCCCAGAGTACTATCATAATCTGACCTGCCTGGCAGCTTTTAGGAAAAAACTTATAAACAAAATTTATAATTTGATTCAGCAGCTCATTCAATGGGAAAAGTCCTATCCCCAGGGCATGTCTCTAAAAGAGTCAGCAGCAATTAATTATTAATTAATTATTGCTAAACAAATTATTATTGCAGATGTGTGAAGCAGCAATAGTGGTTTAAGGAACCAAGACTGGCCAAATATACCTAAAAGGAAGATCTGGAGAATGCTGTCCATAGGCAGCTTGAAAAGAGCTGACATATTCCTGGGGATCTAGAATGCTATTTGCATGTACAAAACTGTATCCATGCTGAGGAAAAAAACTAAGAAAGCCCAAATCTCTCAACTCTGGATAACCATGAAGCCCTCCCTGCACAAGGAGAAAGTAATAGTTGATTATATACTGCCAGAGTATAGAACGCATGCCTCAAAAACACAGAATCCCTTGGTAAAGGATGAAAGACTTGTTGGCTCTAGGTACTTAAAGAAATCGCTGTGCAATAATTCACAGGCAAGTAAACTAACCATGTAGTGTCTTTAGTAACTACACACAACAGGATATACGAACTTTACAAAATTAGCCTAGGAAGGTCATTAAACAAACAAAACAAATTGCAACAACAACAAAAACACCACTCTGAGGAGGAAGTGGGGGAACTTAATGTCCACATTATATTATTTAAATCTTTACTTTTCAACAAAAAAATTGAAAGACAAATGAATAAATAGGAAAAGTATGACAAGGAAAAAGCAAGCAAGAGAAAATGTACTTGAGGGAGCCCAGAAGTTTGAATCAGTACACAAAGCTTTAAGTCAACTATTACAAATAAGCTCAAAATTAAAAATATGGAAGTTATGTCTAAAATACTTTAATTATAAAAATGCCTCACCAAATAGAAAATATAAATACATAGCAATTATTTAACAACAACAACAACAACAAAAACGCCACAAATATTACAATCAAATAGAAGTTTAGGAGTTGACTAATACAAAAACTAAAATGAAGTCACTAGATAGGCTCAACAGATTTGAACTGGCAGAAAAATCAGCAAACTTTAGACAGGACAAAACAGACTATCTGAACTGAAGAACAGAAAGAAAAAAGGCTGAAGACAAATGAACACAACCTCTGAGACCTGTGGGACACTATCAGGTATACAAATATATGCAAATTAAGAATTTCAGAAGAAAAGGAGAGAAATAAGCAACAGAAATTTTACTTGAATAGAGCCCTAAAACCTCAAATTTCATGAAATATCATACATCCAAAAAGCTCAAAGAACTTCAACTAAGATAAACTCAAAGAGACTCACCACAGACACATCACGCCAACTGGTGAAAAACAAAGAGAAATCACAAAAGCAGAAAAACATAAATGAATTATCATGTAAAACGAGCCTCAATAAAATTAACAGCTGACTTCCCATGAGAAATCATGAAGATGCCCTCAAACAACATAATACACATTCTTCCCACATAAACATGAAATATTCTTTTGGACAGATCATATTTTAGGCCATAAAACAAACCTCAATAAACTTAAAAAGAGTGAGATTAATAACATTCTTGAACAAGAACACAATGAAATTAAAAACTAAAAAGAAATAAAACTGAAAAATCACAATGTAGAGATTAAACAACACATTCCTAAATAATAACAGATAAAAGAAAAAAAATCACAAGAAAAATTAGAAGATGCTTTGGGAAGAACAAAAATATACCAAAACTTTTTTTGAAAAAGGTCTATCAAAAAGATTTATTTGCTTTAAAATGCATTCATTTCCAGAAGCATTGTTAATAAAACATTACAATTTCTCATCCTCTGTAATAAAGTATTGAAAATGAGTTGTGGTATGGTAGCAAACACTGCAGGTATTAAGTGCAATGATCCTGTGATGCCTTTATAAATCTGAAACCCATGTAGGACAATAAATTAACAATGAAAAAGACAAGAGCATCTAACTGCTGTCTGGTTATCTCCTTGCAATGCTTCAGCTTATAAGTTGTGCTCATTCAACATAAAATTAGGTCTTTCAAATTGTAAGGCGGATTTTTGCTGATATATTCCTAGTGTGAAAAAAATAGTACCTTACCACAAAAATATTTTTATGGCACAAAATTTAAGTTGTTCCATAGTGGTTCACATAGGTGTAATAACAAATAGGCATAGGGCGCATGGGTGGCTCTGTCAGTGGAGTGTCAGACCTTGATTTCGGCTCAAGTCTTGATCCCAGGGTCATGGGATCCAGCCCCGTGTCAGGAGCTGCCCCTCTCCCCTGCTCGCATACACTCGCTCTCTAAAATAAGAAATAAAAAATAATAAATAGGCACAAGAAAATAAAATTCCTGTAAACTATAAAGAAGTAAATTTCACCTTCTTCTGCCCGTAGACAATGCCAAGTAAGCATCGTTAAAGTCTCCCCTCCCACTGCTGTCATATCTAAGTCAGAATCTCCCAAAGAGCCCGAACAGCTGCGGAAGCTTTTCATAGGAGGTCTGAGCTTTCAAACAACCGATGAGAGTCTGAGAGTCCGATGAGAGTCCCCATTTTGAGCAATGGGGAACACTTATGGACTGTGTGGTAATGACAGATACAAATACCGAGCGCTCCAGAGGCTTTGGGTCTGTCACGTTTGCCACTGTGGAAAAGGTGGATGCAGCCATGAATGCAAGGCCACACAAAATGGATGGAAGAGTTGTAGAACCAAAGAGGGCTGTCTCAAGAGAAGATTCTCAAGACTTGGTGCCCACTTAACGGTGAAAAAGATTTTTGTCAGGGGCATTAGACACTAAAAAACATCATCTAAGAGATTATTTCGAACAGTATGGGAAAACTGAAGTGATTAAAATCATAACTGATCAAGGCAGTGACAAAAAGAGAGCCTTTGCTTTTGTAACGTTTGATGATCATGACTCTGTAGACAAGACTGTCATTCAGAAATACCATACTGTGAATGGCCACAACTGTAAAGTAGAGAGAGCTCTATTTAAGCAAGAGATGGCTAGTGCTTCATCCAACCAAGGAGGTCAAAGTGGTTCTGAAAACTTTGGTGGTGGTTATGGAGGTGGTTCTGGTGGGAATGACAACTTTGGTTGTGGAGGAAACTTCAGAGGGTGAGGTGGCTTTGGTGGCAGTCAACAGGGTGGTGGAAATGGGGATGGCTATAATGGATTTGGTAATGATGGAAGCAACTATGGAGATGGTGGAAGCTATAATGATTTTGGAAATTACAACAATCAATCTTCAAATTTTGGACCCATGAAAGGAGGAAATTTTGGAGACAGAAGCTCTGGCCCCTGTGGTGGTGGAGGCCAATACTTTGCCAAACCACAAAACCAAGGTGACCATGGTGGTTCCAGCAGCAGCAGTAGCTATGGCAGTGGCAGAAGGTTTTACTATGTTTACTGCCAGGAAACAAGGCTTAGCAGGAGAGGAGAGCCAGAGAAGTGACAGGGAAGCTACAGGTTACAACAGATTTGTGAACTCAGCCAAGCACAGTGATGGCAGGGTCTAGCTGCTACAAAGAAGACATGTTTTAGACAATGTACATTGACAAAAAATCTGAGGACTGTATTTGTGATTAATTGTATAACAGGTTATTTTAGTTTCTGTTCTCTGGAAAGTTTAAAGCATTCCAACAAAGGGTTTTAATGTAGATTTTTTTTTTTTTGCACCCATGCTGTTGATTGTTAAATATTAATCATAGTCTGATCATGACGCTGAATAAATGTGTCTTAAAAAAAAAAAAGTAAATTCTTTCGCTGCATCTATTGAGAGGATCATATGGTTCTTATCCTTCCTTTTATTGATGTGATGAATCACGTTGTTTTGTGGATATTGAACCAGCCCTGCATCCCAGGTATAAATCCCACTTGGTCGTGGTGAATAATTGTTTCAATATATTGTTGGAGCTGGTTGGCTAATATCTTGTTGAGTATTTTTGCATCCTTGTTAATCAGAGAAATTGGTCTATAGTCCTTTTTACTGGGGTCTCTGGTTTTGGAATTAAGGTAATGCTGGCTTCATAGAAAGAGTTTGGAAGTTTTCCTTCCATATCTATTTTTTGGAACAGCTTCAAGAGAATAGGTGTTAACTCTTCCTTAAATGTTTGGTAGAATTCCCCTGGAAAGCCATCTGGCCCTGGACTCTTGCTTTTTGGCAGATTTTTGATTACTAATTCCATTTCCTTACTGGTTATGGGTCTGTTCAAATTTTCTATTTCTTCCTGTTTCAGTTTTGGTAGTGTATATGTTTCTAGGAATTTGTCCATTTCTTCCAGATTGCCCATTTTATTGGCATACAATTGCTCATAATATTCTCTTATTGTTTTTATTTCTGCTGTGTTGGTTGTGATCTCTCCTCTTTCATTCTTGATTTTATTTATTTGGGTCCTTTCTTTTTTCTTTTTAATCAAACTGGCTAGTGATTTAACAATTTTGTTAATTCTTTCCAAGAACCAGCTTCTGGTTTCATTGATCTGTTCTGGTTTTTTTTGGTTTCAATAGCATTAATTTCTGCTCTAATCTTTATTATTTCCTGTCTTCTGCTGATTTGGGGTTTTATTTGCTGTTCTTTTTCCAGCTCCTTAAGGCGTAAGGTTAGGTTGTGTATCTGAGATCTTTCTTCCTTCTTTAAAAAGGTCTGGATTGCTATACACTTTCCTCTTATGACCTAACAACTCAGGCAACAACAGATGTTGGTGAGGATGAGGAGAAAGAGGATCTCTTTTGCATTGCTGGTGGGAATGCAAGCTGGTGCAGCCACTCTGGAAAACAGTATGGAGGTTGCTCAAAAAACTGAAAATAGAACTACCCTATGACCCAGCAATTGCACTACTAGGCATTTATCCACGGGATACAGGTGTGCTGTTTCGAAGGAATACATGCACCCCATGTTTAGAGCAGCACTATCAACAATAGCCAAAGTATGGAAAGAGCCCAAATGTCCATTGATAGATGAATGGATAAAGAAGATGTGATATATATATATATATCTTACCACTTATATATATAC
This sequence comes from Puma concolor, assembly GCF_028749965.1. Taxonomy (NCBI): domain Eukaryota; kingdom Metazoa; phylum Chordata; class Mammalia; order Carnivora; family Felidae; genus Puma; species Puma concolor. The sequence goes on from NC_141684.1 coordinate 83,904,598, forward strand.
ACACACACATACACACAATGGAGTATTACTTGGCAATCAAAACGAATGAAATCTTGCCATTTGCAACTACGTAGATGGAACTGGAGGGTATTATGCTAAGTGAAATTAGTCAGAGAAAGACAAAAATCATATGACTTCATTCATATGAGGACTTTAAGAGACAAAACAGATGAACATAAGGGAAGGGAAACAAAAATATTATAAAAACAGGGAGGGGGACAAAACAGAAGAGACTCATAAATATGGAGAACAAACTGAGGGTTACTGGAGGGGCTATGGGAGGGGGGACGGGCTAAATGGGTAAGGGGCATTAAGGAATCTACTCCTGAAATCATTGTTGCACTATATGCTTACCAACTTGGATGTAAATTTTTAAAAATTAAAAATAAAATTTAAAAAAAAAGTAAATTTCAAATCACAAATTACAGAACCTAGTTATTAATAGGCAATGTATTAAAATACACAACATGTAATGGGAACATGTTTAGAACACATAAGTAAATTCAACAAGTTACTTTATTTTTTTTTTTTAATTTTTTTTTCAACGTTTATTTATTTTTGGGACAGAGAGACAGAGCATGAACGGGGGAGGAGCAGAGAGAGAGGGAGACACAGAATCGGAAACAGGCTCCAGGCTCTGAGCCATCAGCCCAGAGCCTGATGCGGGGCTCGAACTCAGGGACCGCGAGATCGTGACCTGGCTGAAGTCGGACGCTTAACCGACTGCGTCACCCAGGGGCCCCCAACAAGTTACTTTAAAAAACTCATGGAGGGGCACCTGGGTGGCTCAGTCAGTTAAATAACTGACTCTTGATTTTGGCTCAGGTCATCAACTAGTGGTTCGTGAGTTCGAGCCAGCATCAGGCTCTGCGCTGACAGTGTGGGGCCTGCTTGGGATTCTCTGTCTCCTGTCTCCCTTTCTCTCTGCCCCTCCCCTGCTCGCTCACTCTCTCTCTCAAAAATAAACATTAAAAAAAACAAAAAAAAAACTCATGGCAAAGAAAGCTATAGTTACATACAGGGAAATCTATAGTTGTAAATGCCTATTTTTTTTAAAAGAAAGATCTCAATTTAATAAATCTTTCATCTTGGAAAATTTGAAAAGAGCAAGCTAAATCCAAAGCAAGCAGAAGGAAGGAAATAAGAACAATTATGCAGAAACAGGTAAAACAGGATTAAAACAAAATAAACAAAATCCAGAGTTGGTTCCTTGAAAAGATCAACAACATTGACAAATCTTTAGGTAGACTAACCAAGAAAAAAAGAGAAAAAATTCAAATTGCAAAAATCAAGAATGAAAAATAGAAAGGAGTCCTATCAAAGTTACAGAAAGGATTACAAGGGACACTATAAGAACAACTGCCTGCCAACAAACTAGATAACTGAAATAAAATGAACGACACAAACCAGCAAAACAGACTCAAGTAGAAATAAAAATACTCATGTATGAATAAATATAATAGCTTGAATTCATAATTTAAAAATTTACCACAATGAAAATCCAAGGCTCCAATGGCTACACTGGTTATTTATACCAAACATTTTAAAAAGCATTAATACCAATCTTTCACAAATCCTTCCAAAAAATAGAAGAGGGAATATCTAATTCATACTATGAAATCAAATGCCCTCATAACAAAATCAAAGACATCACAAGAAAACTATAGACCACTTACAAATATAGATTAAAAAAAATCCTCGGGGCGCCTGGGTGGCGCAGTCGGTTAAGCGTCCGACTTCAGCCAGGTCACGATCTCGCGGTCCGTGAGTTCGAGCCCCGCGTCAGGCTCTGGGCTGATGGCTCGGAGCCTGGAGCCTGTTTCCGATTCTGTGTCTCCCTCTCTCTCTGCCCCTCCCCCGTTCACGCTCTGTCTCTCTCTGTCCCAAAAATAAATAAAAAACGTTGAAAAAAAAAAAAATTTAAAAAAAAAAAATCCTCAACAAAATACTAGCAAAATGAATCTAGCAACATAAACTACGGGTTATACACCATAATCATTAGGGTTTTTCCCCTAGGAATGCAAGATTTATGTAACATCCAAAAGTCAATGTAATAAACTATATTAAGGGGAAAATAGGATTATCTAATTAAATTGTAAAAAAATAACTAACAAAAGTCAACAGCCTCCCACGATAATAATTCTCAACATACTAGCAACAGAATACTTCTTCAATCTGATAAAGAATATCTGCAAAAAACTCACCTAACATCATACATAATAGTGAAACACTGAAAGTTTTCTTCCTAAGGATCAAGAAAAGTATGTCAGCTCTTACCACTTATATTTAATATTGTACTAAAGGTTCTAGCCAATGAAATTAGGCAAGAAAAAATAAAAGACATGCAGATTGGAAAGGAAAATGTAAAATTATCTCTATTCTGAGATGACATGATCTTATATGTAGAAAATTCTAAGGAATACACACACACAACTATTAAAATAAATGAGTTCAGCTGCTGCAGGCGGGAGCTCAGCCTGCATGTCAAATCATGTTCTTTGGTGGCATAAGCCCCAGTACATACATCTATGGCCACTTCCCACCCCTCCCTGCCCAATGTGCTCAGGCTACCACAAGACCAGAATGGCCACCCCATCCAAGACGAGACGCCCATCTCCCATGACCAGCTCTGAGGGGACCTGCACCAAGAAAACTGTCATCGAAAGGAACATTGCTTCAGGGAAGACATTTGTGAATATTCTTAAACAGGTCTGCAAAGATTGGGAAGTGGTTCCTGAACCTGCAGCCAGATGGTGCAATGCTCAAAGTACTCAAGACGACTTTGAGGAACTAACATTTTAAAAAAGTGGTGGGAATGTTCTTCAGATGATATATGAGAAACCTGAATGACAGTCTTTTACCTTCCAATCATATGCCTGCCTCAGTCGAATATGAGCCTAGCTTGCTTGTCTCAATAGCACGCTCAAAGATGCAGAAAAGCCTGTATCAATTTTTGAACAACCTCTGTATAGGTATAGGCATAGTTTTGCATCTAGTTTGTATCAGTATGACTACATGAATGAAACAGAGTAGGCAATTTATCAAGACTGGCATGACTGGATGAATCTAAAGTTTGGCCAAAGCTCTGAACTGGATGGAATCAGTTAGCTTCGAGCCACTGCAGAGAAATGCTTGAATAGAATATGGGAAAGAAATGAAGACCAAGGCATTCTTGAATATATACAGAAGCTTCACTATAAGCATGAAAGCTGAGTCCTGCATAGAACACTGAAAATCAACTTTGATTTTCTACAAGAAATCCCTATCTTAACACTGGATATTAATGAAGACTTTCAAGGCAAATATGGTTGAAAAGGCCAAAGAATCTTTGAGTACTTTGTGATCTTGCTGAAGACTACAGGCAACCAAATGATTCCAGGTACTTCAGCTTTGTGTACCCTTCATAGCTTCATATTCATTCAAGTCTCTAGAAAACCCAGGATTTCTACCATTTTTGCTCCAAGAAAAAAAAATTTTTTGATGAATTCTACATAAGAGTTTATGAGCAGTTTCTTTTCTTTTTTGCTTAAAAAAAATAAAGACATTTAATTATCTTTCACAACAGAGAGTCTGGAGGAAGATGGTTCCAAGTAAGTACAGGCTAAATTCTGTCATAAAGGACCCAGTCTCCTCCTGTCTCTCCCCTCCATTATTCTCAACAGGCTGGCCTTTATTTATTTGTTTATTTGTTTTTTTCCTGGTGCTTCTTATTGCACTAGTGACCAGTTTCTTCACTGGGAACTTTAATGTTACATAGTAAATGGTAATGTGTCCTGTGTAAATTAGCACACCTATTAAAAGTTGAAAAGTGGAATTTAAGGAATCCCTACAAAAGAGTTTTTATGTTTTATTTTAAATATTTTTCATTAAGTGCTTCCCCTTCCATCTTAAGTTATATGGAAGATAAGACCAGTTTAGTATTTAATTACTTCATTGATATTTACTAATGTGTCTATAACACATTAATAAGTAAAGGAGCAGGTCAGACTTTGTTCCCATTTTGTAATGGCATAACCTAGCTTATGAGTCATTTAATCTTTTTCTGCTTTTGTTTCTACATCTGTGGCATGGGTGAGACTAGATTCATCTCCTTTTGCATTGGATTTTAGAGGATTAAAGAGGAAATGATAACTTAAAATGTTTTTGTCCTTAAAAGACAAATGAGTATAAAGATTCAATGCACATGGAGCTTACTATAGCTGCCTACTTTCTCCATTCTCAGACAATTCTTTTAGAATAGAATATTACTGCTATAGTTAAAGGATTGGCTTAAAATTTAATTGTCTTTAATTCACTTAAGGTGAAAGTATAGATTTCCTTAAATTGCTTCCCATTTTTATAGGTAAAACATTAGTGGAACATAGCAAAAGATAAGTTTTTCCATTTTACTTTTTATTGACCCTGTACTAGGAATGAGTAGTTTTTCTTTATCTTTGTACTCAGTGAGAAGTCAAAAGAGATACTAAAGACAAAGAAGATTATTTTCTTAGCAGTTTAGTCTCTTTTGTCCCAGATCTTACTTCCTGTCCCATCCTGCTTTCCCTAGGGTCTAGATTAATTAGGTGGCCTATTTTTTTTTTAAGTTTTAATTTTTTTTTTTTTTTCATAGTAATCTCTACACCCAATGTGGGGTTTGAACTCATGACCTTGAGATGCAGAGTCACATGCTCTTCCAACTGAGCAGGTCAGGCAGCCCAGCAGCCTGCCATTTTAAAGTTTAAATAAAAGTCACACATTTCTACTTTGAGACCATCATGGTCACCCTTTGCTTCAGAGCTTGCTTTGCGTCTCTATAGAGTTATACTTTAGGGGTTTTTCTCCTTTAAATTACTGATAAAAATGACCTTGTTTTACATATTCTGTATCTTGAAAGCATTATCATTTTTGTTAAATATATATTAGGAAATATATAAAATAATAAAGACAAGGTAGAATAAGTTTTTAAAATCTGCATGGATTCATTTTAGGTCTATAGGTAAAGACTTTCTTCACGTTTGTTCAGTTAGGGTATGCAATATTTAACTTTTCTATTTGACATTTTTGAAAAAAAATCTATGCTTTTGAAACTAATTATTTTCCTTTCTTTTTAAAATGTCATTTTTTGTTTAGTTTTGTTTTGATAATCAAAGATTATAATTTTGTAGGCTAACCAATCTAGATGCACTAATCTTTGAAAAGGAGACTTTATTTCAAATGCTATATTCCCCATGTATATTAAAACTGTCTCATGTTATTGTATGGGGTTTTTTTGTTTCTGTTTGATACAAATGAATTTGTTTACTAAATATTAGCTTAATGAATAAGTATAAATCTCAAAAATAAAATAAAATTAAGTTCAGCAAAGCTGCAAAATGCAATCTCAATATAAAAAATCAATTGTATTTATATATACTAACAATGAACAATACAAAAATGAATTTTTTTTAAAAACTGCATTAACAGTATGAAAAAGAATAAAATACTTAAGGAATAAATGTAACTAAAGAAGTACAAGATTTTCACGGTGAAAACTATAAAATACAGTTGAAAGAAATTAAAGATCTAAATAAAATGGAAAGACATCCCACATTCATTAATTGGAAAACTTAATATTAAGATGGCAATACTCTACAATTTATTTACAGACTTAATCCAATAAATATCTCAGGTGGCTGGTTATAGAATCTGACAAGCTGATGCTATTATTCACATGGAAATTCAAGGAACCCAGAACAATTTAAACAATCTTAAAATAAATTAAAAAAAAAAAAAAGAGAGAGACTTCACAAGCTACCATAATTAGGAAAACTATGGTAATGGCAAAAGGATAACACATAGATTAATGGAAGAGAATTTATAGTTAAGAAATAAAGGGCGCCTGGGTGGCGCAGTCGGTTAAGCGTCCGACTTCAGCCAGGTCACGATCTCGCGGTCCGTGAGTTCGAGCCCCGCGTCAGGCTCTGGGCTGATGGCTCGGAGCCTGGAGCCTGTTTCCGATTCTGTGTCTCCCTCTCTCTCTGCCCCTCCCCCGTTCATGCTCTGTCTCTCTCTGTCCCAAAAATAAATAAAAAAGGTTGAAAAGAAATAAACTCTTAGGGGTGCCTGGGTGGCTCAGTCAGTTAAGTGTCCGACTTCAGTTCAGGTCATGATCTCATGGTTCATGAGTTCAAGCCCTGCATTGGGCTCTGTGCTGAAAGCTCGAAGCCTGAAGCCTGCTTCGGATTGTGTCTCCCTCTCTCTGCCCCTCCTCTGCTCACGCTCTGTCTCTCTCTCAAGAATAAATAAACATTAAATTTTTTTTTTTAAAGAAAGAAAGAAACTCTTACATTTATGGTCAATTGAATTTCAAAAAAACAAACAAACAAACCAATACAATTTAGTGGGGAAAGAATAATCTTTTCAACAATTGGTGCTGGGACAACTGGATATCCACATGCAAAAGAAGGAAGCTAGACACCTTACACCACACACAAAAATTAACTCAAAATGAACGACAGGTTTAAATGTAAAAGCTAAATAATAAAACTCTTAGGCAAAAACTCTCTGAAATAAATCTTCATGATCTTGGGTTAGGTAATGATTTCCTAGATATGACACCAAAAGCATAAGCAACAAAAGTAAAGATAGATTGTGGACTTCAAAATTTTTAAACACTTGTGCTTCAAATGATACCATCAAGAAAACAGAAAGTGCACAGAATGGGAGAAAATATTTGCAAATCATATATCTCATATAGGAGTGGTATGAGAACTTATAAAGAACACTAACAACAGTAAAAAGATAAATAATCCAACTAAAACATGGGCAAATAGCTTGAATAGATATTTCTTCAAAGAAGACATAAAAATGGCCAAGAAGCACTTGAAAAGGCATTCAAAATCATTAGTCATTATGGAAATGTAAACCAAAACCAAAACAATTTTACCCATTAAGATGGCTAAAATCAAGAGATAGGCAATGACAAGTGTTAACAAGGATATGGAGAAATTAGAATGTTCATTCCTTGCTGGTGAGACTATAAAATGATGCAACCTCTTTGCAACAAAGCTTAGCAGTTCCCTAAAATTTAATCATAGAATTACCATATGACCCAGCAATTATAATAGTAGGTTTATATCTAAGAGAAATGAAAACTTATGTCTATCCAAAAATTGGTACGCAAAGGATCATAGTAGTATTCTTAATAGCCAAACAGTGGAAATCACCCAAATTTCCATCTACTAATGGATTTTTTTAAGGTGATATATCCATACAATAGAAAATTATTTTACCTTCAAAGAAAAATAAAGTATTGATACATGCAATAACAATGGGTGAACCTTGAAAACGTTATGCTAAGTGAAAGAAGCCAGTCATAAAGACCACATATTATTCCATTTATATGAAATATATACAGTAGCCAAATCCATGAAGACAGAAAATAGCTTTTGGTTGCCATGGGGTTTCTTTTCAGGGTGATGAAAATGTTCTATAGTTAGAAATATTTGCCCAACTCTGTGAATACACTAAAAATCAGTGAACCTTATACTTTAAAAGGATAAATTTATTATCTATGAAACTGAATCATTCATACATTGCCAGTGTGACTGTAATACTGTACAGTCACTATGAGAAACAGTTTACTATAAAACTAAACATCCAGGGGAGCCTGGCTGGCTCAGTTGACAGGGCATGTGACTCTTGATCTCTGGGTTGCAAGTTTGGGCCCCACGTTGGGTGTGGAGATTACTTAAGAATAAAATCTTAAAAAAAGAAAAAAAGAAAACTAAACATCCAATTACCATATGACCCAGCAGTTACATTCTTAGGTATTTATCTTAGAAAAAGAAAAGCTATGTTCAAACAAAAATCTGCACATAAGTGTGCACAGCAGCTTTATTCATAATAACCAAAACTGGAAATAGCCCAGATGTCCTTCAACAAGTAAAATGTTGAGCCAAACTGTAGTACGTGCATTCCATGGAATACTACTCAGCAATAAAAATGAACACTACTAATACACAAAACAACTAGTACTAATCTCCAGAGTATTATGCTGAGTAAAAAGAAAAAAAGAAAAAGAAAATGATCCCAAAATATTATAAACTGCATGGTTTCATCTCTGTAACACTTTTGAAATGATGCAATGTTTAAAATGGTGAACAGATTAGCAACTGCCAGGGGTTAGCAGTGGGAAGCGAGTAGGTATGATGGATTATCAAAGGGATTCTTGAGCTAACAGAATGTTCAGTATCTCTAGTGGTGGTGGCACATAAATCTATACATGTGTAAAAATGTACCAACGTAAATATACACACCTCCAGGGAAATCTGAATAAGATAATTAGATTTAGATTGTATTAATGTCAAAATATTGGTGGGATATTGTACTACAGTTTTGCAAAATGTTACTACTGGAGCAAACTGGGTAAAGGATACATAATATCTCTATTATTCCTTAGAACTTAATATAAATCTACAGTTATCTCAATTTAAAAAAAAAATGCCTCTCAGGCACAGAATTAAGTACAGGAAAGAACAGGGCAGTGATTGCTGGTTTTCATGAGAAACTATTTTGTACTATTTTATCTTATTTGTAAGCATATATTATTGATTAAAAAGAAAGAATATCTTCTCCCTTAAATAAGGTATATGTGTGAAGTACCTGACATATAGAACATCTTTGATAACGTTAGCTCTCTTTCCCTTCCATTTGAAGAACAAGACAATGTAGACAGACTAAGATGTCAATACTAAGTAGCCTGATTCTGAGTAGAGCCACCAGTAAGCCATCTGATGAGATTATCAAGGGCTAAAATTGGAACCGTAAGGTATTCCTACCAAGATAACTATGAGAGAATCTCTCACCATGACTGAACAACTTTAAAACAAAGCCCTCTTTCCAGTCCTTCTTCAGCAAGCTAAGAGTAATTCCAGGGAAATCTAGAGGCAAAGTAGTAGAGCACATACAATAGATTTGCCGTCATATAAAAAAATCCTTTCATGATCATGGTTTTATTATTAACTGCTTTCATCACCACTAACATTAATTGAGTGCTTTTACGTTCAGTACATCATTTCATGCATTCTCATCATTTAGTATCCATGCTAATGCTGGAAGATATAGGTATTATCCCCATTTTATAGACAAACTACAACTTAGAAATGTTAGGTATATTGCCCTAGTCAGAGAGATAGTCAAGGGCACCATGTCAAGATTTTCCTCATGTATTTCCTCATGCTAGGAAATACATTCTAGCCACTAACTCTGCATGGTCTTATTTTAACAAAAGTGCCTGACAATAACTATCATGTGCACCTTTCACACAAAGAAGGTACCCTGGCCTTGTTTCTGACTGAGTATCTGTGAATCTGGGAATACTCAATATCTGGGAATTCACTGAGACTTTAAGTCTCAAGTCCATTCATTTTATCATAATGTCTGCACTCTATGCCCAACGACTCCAATGTTGCCTTTCAAGCATTAAAATTCCTTTCCTTCCACCAACTCACTTTACCAATCAGCAATCCACAGGGCTATCGTAAAAAGACCCACAAATGAGAACTTCCTATTTTCTTATTACATGTCCTTGGCCATTGCTGGTAAATACTCTTAATCATTCCCTAGTCCTCTGCTTACACACATTCTTCTGTACACACATACACACAATCACATACATTCATGAATTCCATACTCACTCTTCCCTTTACCTCTCCATGTCACTGTCATAGCTCAAGCCATCATATCTTCCCCAAGGTTAAAGTCTGCCATTGTAAAAATCAGCCAACCTCCCATCTATTGACCTCTCCTTCCCTATGGTCTCAGAGGAAACATGTTCCTGTTCTCCATACTAACCTTCTGTAACAGAATCCAATCTCTGTAGTAAAGGGTCCTTAGTTTCTCCACGGGCTCCATCCCTCTGGCTTCAAAGAAGCAAATGTCTCCCTTTCTTGAGAAACACTTTCACCTGAAATGGAGCCTTGTGTACTCTTCAGTTCAAACTGACATATACATTATATTTAGTTAATATCTATCATCATGCCCACGTCATTATGCAAGAAGCACCAGAAATTAAGTTTTTGTGATGATAACGCAAAGGATTAGGGAAGGAAGGTGCCATCAGGAAGATGTAATTCTCCTTTTCTCTTTTTTAGGATGTTGCCGACATGGTTTTTCCTTCAGTGGGAAAAGAGGTCTACGATTCAGGGAGGAGAGCTATAATTCGGTCTGGGGAGGCAAAAGGAGTGAGGGGGTGTATCGGGAAATCTCAAAAGCTAAGCAACTAGGAAAGGGGAGTATTAGCCAGTCATTCGTGGCTATTTAGCAAGGAAAGGAAACAAAGGATAAAAGAAAAAAGAACTTGAAGTGAGGGGCCTAAGGCAAGAGGAAGAAAAGAACTAAAATAGTGCCAGTCTTTGAAGCAACTGCCTGCTCTCCAACAGCCCAATCTCTCCCTTGGGCTGAATTTTCACCTACCTGTATATCCTAACATCAGGTAAGAAGCAACTAATTAGTTAATTCCCCTCAACTTTTCCGTTTTTCAGAAGTTCAATTTCTGAGTCACCACTGATTCTCCTCTTTTCATCTTTCAATGTCAGGTGCATAAATCTCATCTTCTTTTTATAATTAATCAACTCAGTCCTCTCCTAATACCATTCGCAACTCTACCACTTTAGTCCATGACCATATCAGCTTTCGTCTTAAGAGTCCTGAAAGATCTATATGGCTTGTCCAAAATTACAAAATTACTCAGTTGCAGAGCTGAGGCTAGTACTCATGTCTTCTGAATAAGGTATTTCCTTATGTTTCTTCAGATCTAGAATACTTGCAAATCTTTTAAACTAGTACCATTTTCATTCCTTCATCAGATACTTATTAGGTACCTAATATGTACAAGGTATTATGGCAGGTGCTCTGGGGCACATGGGGTGAACATAATCTTAAAATGTCTACATCATAAGAATAAGTACAAGTAAACCTAGTAATATAAGACATGAAGCTATTAAGAATAATACAAAGTTCCACAGGAATACAAAATAAAGTTCATTTACAACTGGGATGATTAGAGATAATAGATGATTATAGATAGATGATTTGAGGTGGTACTTGACAGATAATTAAGATTCCAGTAAGCAAAAATGGAAGAAATGGCATTACTCCAAACTAAGAACATGAGCAAATACCAAGAGGCAATTGAAAACAGCCATTTACTTACCTAAAGGATAAATAATGAACGAAGTTATAAAGTTAAGGAATAAGGTATGGCCACATTATGGAAGCTGTGAATAAAAGGCTATAAGAGCCTAAACAAAAAAAGCAAGGTCTGGAAGTGACTACATGAGTGCAAATCCTGGTTTCTTCACTTAACTGCTGTGTGACTTTGGAAAAATTAGTTAACCTCTCTACTGTGCCTCAATTTTCTTGTCCATAAAATGAGACTAATAATAGTACCTAATAGGATTGCTGAATTAAATGAGTTAAAAAAAAAAAAAAAAAGAGCCATCTGTAGGGGCACCTGGATGGCTTAGTTGGTTAAGTGTCTGACTCTTGATCTCAGTTCAGGTCTTGATCTCAGAATCATGAGTTCAAGCTCTGTGCTGGGTGTGGAGCCTACTTAAAAAAAAGAGAGAGAGAGAATCATCTATAAATGAATTAATACATCTATAAGGCTTTTAGCACAAGTTAGGTCCAAAATAATTGATTATGTAGACAATAAGAAGTGAAATGCTTAAGCAGAGGAACAACAATATTAATTAAAGTGGTGTCTAAGGGAAAGTCATCTCTGAAGATGGAACAGAAGCCACATGGCTGGTACCACAAAAAAACTCCAAACACAAAGTACTTTGGGCCTGACCTAGGGTGACAGAAAAGAAAAGGAAAAAGGAAAAAAGTATTGGGGGAGCTAGCCTCCAGGATCACTTCCTATCATTCCTACCTCTTGGCATTCACATCCTCTGTAGCCCCTCTCACACTGTACATGGTTGATCTATGTGACAAAAAGAATAGGACAGAAGAGGTGCGATGTCACTTTTGAGACTGTTATAAAAGACACCAGGGCTTAGCCCCTCCCTGTCTCTTTCTCTTCGGAAAGCCAGTTGCCATGTTGTGAGAACTGCCCTACGAAAGTGGCAAGGAACTGACACTCGCCAACAAACACATGGGTGAGTCTGGAAGTGGATCCCCAGGCTCTGGGACCCTTTATTTGACTGTACCTTGTAGAAGACACTAAGCTGGACCCAGCCAGTTGAGCCATTCCCAGATTTCTGACCTTCAGAAACTATATGAAAAAACAAGCACTTATTTTAAGCTGCTTCAGTTTTGAGACAATCTGTTAAACAGCAATAGATCACTAATATAATTATTGACAAGAAAAACTGGTAAGTTCTTGAAAACTAATAGAATCAGAGGGCAGAACTGAGTCTCAAGTCAAACACTAGGATTTCTAAGGATGTACTGTGAATGCCTGACATTAATTTTTGGTTGCCAAGGCATCCATTTCAGAAGACATCCATCTTGAACAAACATAGCACCAGTTATATGACACAAACCAACAAGATCAGGAATTAAGCTGCCCCTACCCATGAAGGTCCCTCTTTCAGAAAACCCTCGGTAACCTACATAACTGACTATCTGAGTGACTTCACTTCTCCCTTCTGGTGCTCTAATTCCCACCCTTAGGCTTTAAATTAGCCAATAAAGAATGAACCTCCAAAACCCTAGACACCCCACCCTCAGACCTCAGGTTTTCTTGCTCTCCTCTTCCCCCAGCCCCCCTCCACCTCACTGGGTAGCACGTGGGTGTGCAACGTACCCTCCAGGACCTGGGAGTTGTAAATCTTGCTCCTCAAACGTCCCTGATGTTTGTTGCTGAAGTGCATCCTGCAATCATAACAATAACCACAAGGTCTGGTCCAGCCACAACATTGGCCCTGGTCAGGGAAAACGGCTCAGTACAAGTAACCCAGGGGCCCAGGCAAGTGCCTCGGGCATTCCTAGTCAAGCATCACTGTCAATAGACTGAGACCAACAACTTGCAGGAGAAACTGTCAGGGCTTAGTGGATTAAGGGTAAGAAATTGATAATTTCATGATACACTGAGTTTAAACGGAGCTCAAGGAAAAGGTCAAATACACATCTGAAAGTCAGCTATATAGCTGTGACAGTTAACGTCAAAGTATGAGCTTGCCAAGAATAAATGTGTAAAGTAAGAAAAAGCACAAGATCAAAACTTAGAACATGGCAGGAACAGAGTAAAGAGAAGTAAACGAGCAGATGCCAGACAGGGAGGGAATCAGGATAAGCAACAGACAGGGATGCTCCTCCCCCCGCCCACCCCCCCCCCCCCCCATCAATAAAAGCACGTGATAAATGTGTCAAATGCTAGAGTGACCATGATTTAACAAATTCATATATTTCCTTGATTTTTTTTTTTTTTTTACATTTGACTACATCTGGAATCAGGATGTCTCATAATCAATAGGTATGTTTGACATAGGTTTCTTTTACTCCACACAGTTACAAAATTGAGACTGACAATCTTTCTCTGCTTTCCAGAAGCAAAGAAACATAACAATGATAAGGAAGCTGAACCAGTGTATGTGGACTCTTTTTTGCCAAGAAGTTTTTGGTAAAAGGAAAAAGTCAAAAAAGGAGGCCCTGTGTTTGCTTTTTTAAATTTTAGTATGATGAGACAAGCATGTTTGTAAGCAAGGAACTTAGAAACAGCTTTTTTAAATTTTTTTTTTAATATTTCAATTTATTTTTGAGACAGAGAGAGACAGAACACAAGTGGGGGAGGTGCAGAGAGGGAGACGCAGAATGTGAAGCAGGATCCAGGCTCCCAGCTGTCGGCACAGAGCCCGATGCGGGGCTCGAACCCACCAACCGTGAGATCACGACCTGAGGCAAAGTCGGATGATTAACGGACTGAGTCCCCGAGGCGCCCCAGAAACAGCTTTAAAAAGGCCACGGCAAACACAATTTTCGGAAGGAAAAGATGTACTCACAAATGCAAGTACAATCATTTACATATCATTAATGTAATATTCCTACACACGCACTCCGTGCCCAGATACTGTGGTATAATTTGGTATACACAGCTTGGCAGCGGTTGGCTTCGGACTCCTCTCCCACCGAGGCAGGAATAGAAAGATTCAGAAACAGTTTGGGATAGAAAGGAAAAGTGTGGCAACACAGATAACGGGGGGTGTGGGGGGTGGGGGTGGGGGGGCGGATGGCACATCCATTCCAACATCCACCGCTGTCTTCATGTGTTCTACGACAGTCAAGAAGAGACAAACAATGCCAAACGCTAGCGAGGGTAAATACAGCTCACACGCTAGTTCCAGATTCAACTCCGGTCGCTCACTTCCGTCACCTCGCCAGCTGCGACCTCTCCGCTCCGCACCTCCAGCGGTTCCCCCTGCCCTCCGCATCTCACCGGGAAGGCGAGACGCCAGACGGCCGGCGGGGGGCTGCTTCCGCACACCTGGGCGAGACCGACCTCAGGAGAGGCACACTGCGAGGCAGGCTCCATCCACGCTCACCGACAGAACCAGCCGCAGCCTCGCCAGAGATCACCAGCCAGCACAGCGCCTGCCTCTCACCCCTCATAGCCTCTGGCCAGCCCAAGCGCTCCCTGCGCCCCGCCGGCCTGGCCGATGGGGAACTGGAGGGGGTAGGACACACTGGCGCTGGAGGGCTACCGGGAGACCGCTGAAGACAAAGCAGAGAGAACAGGCCTGGCGTGGCACTGGTTCCCAGTCTACAACTTACCTTCCGGGTACACGAGGTACCGCCGCCAGGCATCTCTAGACGCTCAGCCACCTCCCGCGCGGAGCCTTCGCAAAGGCTGGCTGTCTCCTCAAGGTGCCGGAAAGCAGCGCGCCACGGAACTCGCTCCGCGCGCCGCACTGTGCGCTACAATTGGCGGGTGCTCGGGCGAGGGGCGGGGCTTTTCCGGACACAAGGCCCTCCCCGCGCTGCGCGCCACGCGCCACGCGCGCGTTGGGATTGGAGCGCTGTCGGCGGTGGGGCGGGGCTTCTCCGCCACTCCTTGCTTTCTGGGCACAAATGGGTTTAACAAAGCTGGGCTGTGAACGTGGGTAGTCGGTGACTCACCAGCTCTGAAAGGGAAGGGGTTAGCGCCGTTTATCGCACTTTCCTTGTTGGGGTAGAGGTTGTGCAGAGCGAACTCTGGACAGGCTACAGTGCTGTCCTTGAGTTCCTGGTTGGGAGCTGCTATGCGGGTGCCTCTCGCGGGGTCAGCCGCCAAGTGTTTTTTCAAAAGAAGCTCATATGTGGTCTGTTTTGTCAAGCAACAACTGACCTTACATGAAAACTCGCAGTACGCTACAAATTCAATAATCAATACTTAAGGAATGGTTCTAGCTGCCTAACTCCCAAGAAAGGAGTGTTCTTTCCCTATGTATCGGGGCGGGGCCAGGGATAGGTTAGGTATCCTGAGCAGAAATTCTCAAATATAGGAGACATTAAAATCGCCAAGATTTATTGTAACGAGGCATGACTGGATTTCAGATTCTGTAGGTCTAGGGTGGTGCCAGAGAACGTGTGTTTCTGACAAGTTCCCAGATGATATTTGATGTGGAGAACGAAGGTAAAAGAAATATAGGGGGAAAAAATCCTTAAATTTACAGCCCATTGACAAATACTTGAGACAAGCAGAGTGACCTTCCTCAAGGAGCTTGGCTGCCTCTATGTCAATTCTTTGTTAGAGGCAAAAGGCAACCTTAGCTTGTCATTAGCCAGACCTCCAGGATCCTGTAAGTTTTGGTTAACATATGAAACTCCCTTTGGAAACTTCCTTTTTTCTATCCCCAAGACACATGCTAGCAATCATCCTCCAAGCATATGGCCCACTGATGCGTATCTGAAGGGTCTCATGACTAAGGTTTTATTAGATAGTTAGTAAGTGATCTTTTCCTAACAACAGGTAGCCCCTTAAGGTCCTGGAAACCTTGTTTCCAAATTCCTTAGAGACTTAAACTATCCCTAGCCCACTGCTAACTTGAAATTATATAATCAGCCACTCCTCCTCACAACCCCAGTGCAGCTCTTTCTGCTCACTGGTTCTGTCCCCGTGCTTTAATAAAACCACCTTTTTGCATGGAAGACATCAATATTGTTGGTGTTGGTCCTATAATTCACCTTGAGAGCGACAGGCAACCGCCATTTCTTAGATCCCACAAGTGAGTATACTTAAGTGTCTCATCACTTTGAGAAGTAAATTTAAAACGGAATACAATGGGAAGGGGAGCCAGGACTGAGTAGAAACCCAATTAGATCACAAAGTCTAACCAGGTAGGAATGTTCCAAAATAAAAGCGTCTGTTGTAGAAAAAACTAAAACAATGATTTCAGTAAGTTGACAAAGTATCAGCTAGGGAAAGAGAAAAGGATTCTTCATTGTACCCTCATAAGTATAGTGGAAGCGGAGTTTGGTCTTCTGCTTCAAAGAAGCACTTTTTTTTTTTTTTTTTTTTTTTTTTTGCCTTTGTAAGAATACATTGCTTTGCAATTTATCCATTTTCCCTATTCATTTGCCATTATTGCCTCAATTAGGCCTTCTGACACAGTTTGACCATTTATTGTGTCTATCCTTTGGATCTTTATTATATATCTCCACCAGACTTCTCTATGCCACTCAGCTATAGCCTCATTATACTACCTGTCTGTAATCGCCACTTGAATGTCTGAGAAACTCTTCAACCTAAATTTTTCTCCTCCCCAAATAAGATAATTCTCCATCTCAGTAGTGGCACTAACATCCACCCAATAGCTCATGCTGAAACCTGGGATTTTCGTGAACACTTTTGTGTCCCTTATCCCAGTCCTGCCTGTCCCACTTTCCATTTGTAAATTTCTCATCTAACCACTCATTCTCGGCTGCCACTGCCATATTCCAGGTCATAATTTCTTTTGCCCAAACTACCCAGTAGCTTCTAATCAGTACTTCCTCATCTACTCTTGCCCTCATCTACCACATACACAGAATCCATTCTCCATGTAAACATTCTAATGATGTCTATGCTGTCCATATTAGTCTTCCTTTCAGTTGCCAAATGTACTCTGAGGCCTCAGGGTATATGGATTTGCTACTCCATTTGCCTGAAAGGCTTTGGCCTCCTTCTGCCATGTCACTTCATACACAGCTATTAAAAATTGTTCATGCTGACAGATGGATACAAGGAGGTTTATAATATTATTCCTTACTATTCATATGTTTAAAAATAAAATTTTAAGTTGAGATTTTCAAAAACCAAAAACCAAAAAAAAAGAAACAAACAAAAAACCCTGAATCTGATCTTAGTTTCTTTGAACTCCCAAAGCTAGAACCCCCTGTTCATTTTTACATATCCTATGATACTTTGAAGATGTTCTAATAAGCATAATTTAAACAATTATTATAATTATCATCTGGCTCCACCTCTGAACCGTAAAGTAGTAACATTTCTTTCTTCTTCACATTCATATCCCCAGCACTTAGCACAATGTCTTCCATGTACAAAGCACTCAAATAAATATTTGCTGTGATGAACTAATAATTATGAAATAATTATTTCTAATAATTTGTCTGAGGTCTCACAGCTACAAAGTGTTTAGGATTAGAACTGTTGTGAAACAAAGGTTCATGTTTTCTCCACTATATCATTCATAACATAGTATAATTATGAGGAATTTTCAGTTGAACAGAG
Source organism: Puma concolor (assembly GCF_028749965.1). Lineage (NCBI taxonomy): Eukaryota > Metazoa > Chordata > Mammalia > Carnivora > Felidae > Puma > Puma concolor. Next base: position 83,922,269 of record NC_141684.1, read on the forward strand.
ACTCAGCAAAAGTGAATTACCCATAAGAAAGATAAGCCTGTGCTAGAATGGATTTTTGATTCCTACCCAGTCCTGTCTTATCAACAAATATTCAATGCCAAAACATAAAAACAAGTGGGAAAAATTTTCTATTAACTCTTCTCATCAAAATTTTTGCCCTAGTTCTTGTTTTGCAGATATCTGTGGTTTTCACTCTGCTTACAAGGATCCTAAGGATTCCATGAAAGGAACATGGAGTCTGTTGAGGGTAAGAGTCACAACAGGATCTCTCCTATATCACCAGGGGAGGTCTTCTTTCCTCTGTTTTAAAAATAGGGTGAGATTTCACTTAAAAAATAATAAATTTGGGGAAAGAATGTTCGAAATCCACTAGTCTAGTCTATATCTTTTTCTAGCCTAGTAGTTAAGAGTGCAGTGGGCTGCAAGTGAAGACAAGATTTGAATGTGAAAAAATGAAACTGTAAATGTATTAGAATAAACCTGATCAAAATTCATTTATAATTTTTTTTGGGGGGGTTCTAACTATGACTCAAAATTCACTACTCATAATAGAAAATATTGATAAATTCAACTGCATAAAAGCCTTAACTTATGCATGGCAAAAACTACAAGCTAGTAAAAGACAAATGACACAATAGGAAGACTATTTGGTACTCCTCTCATATAAAAAGATTACTCCCCTAAAGTATAAATCGCCCTTGAAGTCAGGAAAAAATTACCAACAACCCAGTAGAACATGGGCAAAAGACTTAAAGTGTTCACTGAAAAAGGGACACAAATGGCCTTTGTACCTATGAAAAACGTGGCACCTCAGTAGTGAGAAATGCAAATTAAAACCGCACACCTAAAACATTGGCTGAAATCTAAATACTTGACAAAACACATTAGGGTAAAGGCATTCTCATAAATTGCTAGTGGAAGTACAAAATCATGGCATCCCTGTCAAAGGGAATTTGGTAATATTTTTTCAAAATTACAAGTGCATTTATCCTTTAAGCTAGTAATCTCACTGCTGGGAATTATTTCTACAGATATACCTGCACCTACATGAACTGATAAGTATAGAAGGATATCTACTGCAGCATTATTTGCAATAGCAAAAGACTAGAAATAACTGACATACTCATTTACATAAAGTAGACTGTTAAATAAACCATGGTATACCTTCACAATGATCTCTAGGATATATTCAATGAAAAAAAGCAATGGACAGACTAGGGTTCATAGTGAGTTGCCTTTTTAGTGTATGAAAGCAGAGAAAGAAATATATTTGTGTTGCTTGTGTCTGCATGAAGAAATACTAGAAATATAGAAGAAAAAAATGAACTTGATACTGAGTTTTATTCTGTAGAGAGGAGAGAAACCAGGTAATTGGCATGAAAGGAATAAGACTTATGCATTTTGATTTTTTTAGATTTATTTATTTTTTTTTTTTTAATTTTTTTTTTCAACGTTTATTTATTTTTGGGACAGAGAGAGACAGAGCATGAACGGGGGAGGGGCAGAGAGAGAGGGAGACACAGAATCGGAAACAGGCTCCAGGCTCCGAGCCATCAGCCCAGAGCCTGACGCGGGGCTCGAACCCCCGGACCGCGAGATCGTGACCTGGCTGAAGTCGGACGCTTAACCGACTGCGCCACCCAGGCGCCCCTAGATTTATTTATTTTTGAGAGAGAGAGCACAAGCAGGGAAGGGGTGGGGGGTGGGGGGTGGGGCGCCAGAAGATCTGAAGTGGGCCCTGCACTGACAGTAGTGAGCCCGATGCAGAGCTCAAACACATGAACCATGAGATCATGACCTGAGCTGAAAGTTGGACACTCAACCGACTGAGCCATCCAGGTGCCCCTATATTATTTTGATTTTTGAGCTGAACATATACTCATTCAAAAAATATAGATTGAAAATTTAAGAAAAATGTGCACTATGTTCTGGAGTGATGATGGTTGCACAACTGTAAATATAGTGAAAACCGCAGAATAGTACACTTTAAAGGGTGAATTTTAGGCTGTTTGTCTTATATCTCAATAAAACAGTTATTTTTTAAAATGTGGTCAGGGACTGGCAGCATCAGCATCATCTGGGGAATTGTTAGAAATGAAAATTTGGGGGCCCTCTCCTAGACCTAAACTGACTAAATGAGAAATTTTATGGGTGGAGCCTGGCAATCTATTCTGACATGCCGTCCAAGTGATTCTGAAGCATGCTCAATTTTGAAACCTCTTGACTAGATGGCAGTTGGTAGAGGTAACAAGTTCTTGCACAATAGTAATCTGAAAGCATCTTACTACTACATCCATGCACTCAGGATAGGAAGAGAAGTCCTTCTCAAACTTCTTAAAATCATGAACAACAATAATGTCAATAATCATAATAATATCTAACATATTTGTGCAGGCACTGTATTTTTTTTTAAATTTTTTTTTCAACGTTTTTTATTTATTTTTGGGACAGAGAGAGACAGAGCATGAGCGGGGGAGGGGCAGAGAGAGAGGGAGACACAGAATCGGAAACAGGCTCCAGGCTCCGAGCCATCCGCCCAGAGCCTGACGCGGGGCTCAAAATCCTGACCTGGCTGAAGTCGGACGCTTAACCGACTGCGCCACCCAGGCGCCCCTGGCACTGTATTATTTATTAATCTCTTTACACGAAATGAAAATAAGTGTCTAACCTCCTACATTAGGACATAACCAGATAAGTGCTCAAAAGCTGTTAGCTATTTGTTTACCTAAGATTTATTATTATTATTTTATAATTTATTATTCGCCTTAGATCTATTTTAGCATCTCTTTTTCCAGTTTTATTAAGATATAATCGACATGTAGAACTGTATAAGTTTAAGGTGTATATCATACTAATTTGACTTACATATATTCTAAAATGGTTACCATAATAAATTTAGTTAATATCAATCATCTCATATAGATATAAAAGAAAAAAGAAAGAGAAAAAATTGTTTTTTTTCTTTATGGTGAGAACTCTTAGGGTCTACATTCTTGAAAGCTTTCAGAATGCATCTCCAGTATTTATTTGTCTTATAACTGAAAATTTGTATCTTTTGACCACCTTCATCCAATTCTCTCTCTTCCCACCCCCTACCTCTGTAACCACAAATCTGATCTATATTTCTATGAGTTTGGGGTTCCTTTTTTTAAGATTACATATAAAAGTGAGATCATACAGTATGGTCGTTCTCTTCTGACTTATGCCACTTAGCATACTTCCCTCAAGATCCATCCATGTTGTTGCAAATGGCAAGATTTTCTCCTTTTATGTGACTGAATATTATTTCATATATACACACATACACACACGTAATATACAGTATATATTCCATATATATTCCAATAGTCTATATATACACCATATATGTGTGTCTGTGTGTGTGTGTATACCATATCCACCATAGCTTTTTTATCCATTCACCTGTCATTGTACACTGCCCTGAGGTTGCTTCCACTTTTGGCTATTGTAAATAACACTGCAATGAACATGGAAGTGCAAATATCTCTTTGACATAATGATTTCATTTTCTATATGCCCAGTAGTAAAACTGCTGGATCATGTGGTATTTCCATTTTCCATCTTTTGAGGCACTTCCATACTATTTTCCACAGTGGCTGTACCAAATTACACTCTCACAATAGTGCACAAGGGTTCTTTTTTCTTCACATCCTTGCCAGCACTTGTTATCTCTTGACTTTTTGGTGATAGCCATTCTAACAGGCACGAGATAATATCTCATTGTGGTTTTAGTTTCACTTCCCTGGTGATTAGTGATGCTGAGTAACATTTCATGTATTTGCTGGCCATTCACATATTTTCTTTGGAAAAATGTCTGTTTGTGTCCTTTGCCTATTTTAAATTGGATTGTTTGTGTTATTTTGCTGTTGAATTGAATGAGTTCTCCATATATTTTGGATATTGAATATCCCTTATCAGATATATGATCTGAACATATTTTCTCCTATTCTGTAGGTTGCCTTTTAATTTTGTTGACTTTTTTCTCTTGCTCTGCAGAAGCTTTTTAGTTTGATGTAGTCCCACTTGTTTACTTTTCAGTTTGTTGCTTGTGCTTTAGATGTCAGATACAAAAAAATCACTGTCAAGACCCATGTCAAAGAGTTTTTTCTCTAAGTATTCTTCTAGAAGTTTAATGGTTTACAGTCTTGCATCTAAATTGTTCATTTATTCTGAGTTATTTTTGTAAGTATTGTACAATAGGGATCTAGTTCATTCTTTTATGTGCATGGATTCTTATAATCCATGAACAGGGGATACCTTTCCATTTATTTGTGTCTTCTTCAAAGTGTCTTTCATTGATATCTTTTATTCCTTAGTGTCATGTATTCTCCCACATCCTTAATTAAATTCATTCCTAGGTAAGCAGTGTGGAGGTTCCTCAGAAAATTAAAAATAGACCTACCCTATGACCCAGCAATAGCACTGCTAGGAATTTATCCAAGGGACACAGGAGTACTGATGCATAGGGGCACTTGTACCCCAATGTTCATAGCAGCACTCTCAACAATAGCCAAATTATGGAAAGAGCCTAAATGTCCATCAACTGATGAATGGATAAAGAAATTGTGGTTTATATACACAATGGAGTACTACGTGGCAATGAGAAAAAATGAAATATGGCCTTTTGTAGTAACGTGGATGGAACTGGAGAGTGTGATGCTAAGTGAAATAAGCCATACAGAGAAAGACAGATACCATATGGTTTCACTCTTATGTGGATCCTGAGAAACTTAAGAGAAACCCATGGGGGAGGGAAACAAAAAAAAAAAAAAAAAAAAAAAGAGGTTAGAGTGAGAGAGAGCCAAAGCATAAGAGACTGTTGAGAACTGAGAACAAACTAAGGGTTGATGGGGGGTGGGAGGGAGGAGAGGGTGGGTGATGGGTACTGAGGAGGGCACCTTTTGGGATGAGCACTGGGTGTTGTATGGAAACCAATTTGACAATAAATTTCATATATAAATAAAAAAAATAAATAAATAAATAAAAAATAAATAAAAAAAAAAATAAATTCATTCCTAGGTATTTTGTTGTTTCTGTATTATAAATAGGATTGTTCTTACTATTATAATTGAGATAATTTTTATCTATTTCTTTTTCATATAATTTGTTGTTAGTGTATGGAAATGCTACTGATTTTTGTATGCTATATTTTGTATCCTGTGACTTTACTGAATATATTGATTAGATATGACAGTTTTTTGGTAGCATCTTTAGGATTTTCTACATATAAAATCATGGCATCTGCAAATAGAGGCAATTTTATTTCTTCCTTTCCAATTTTGATGCCTTTTATTTATTTTTCTTGCCTGATTGCTCTGGCTAGTACATCCAGTAGTATGTTGAATAAGGAAAAGCTTTTAGCCTTTCACCATTGAGTATGATGTTAGCTGTGGGTTTGTTGTATTATAGCCTCGGTATGTTGAGGTCCATTCCTTTTATAACTAATTTGTGAAAAGTTTTTTGTTTTTGTTTTTTTATCATGAAAGGAGTTGGGTGTTTTTTTGTTTTTTAGTAGGGTTAACGCCCAGCACAGGGCTTGAACTCATGACCCTGAGTACAAGACCTGAGCTGAGATCAAGAATTGGATGCTTGGGGTGCCTGGGTGGTTCAGTTGGTTGGGTGTCCAACTTCAGCTCAGGTCATGATCTCATGGTTCATGAGTTCGAGTCCCGCGTCAGGCTCTGTGCTGACAGCTTGGAGCCTGGAGCCTGCTTTGGATTCCATGTCTCCCCCTCTCTCTATTCCTCCCCAACTCACTCTCTGTCTCTCTCTCTCAAAAATAAATATACATTAAAAAAAAATTAGATGCTTAACCAACAAAGTCATCCAGGTGCCCTTATCATGAATGGATGTTGAATTTTATCAAATACTTTTCTTACATCTATTAAAGTGATTATATGATTTTTTTCTTTCATTCTATTAATGTGATATATCATATTTATTAATTTGCATATGTTGGGTCATTCTTGCATCCCAGAGATAAATCCCACTTGATGAAAGTGAATAATCCATTTAATGTGCTGCTGAATTCAGATTGCTAGTATTTTACTAAGAAATTTTGCATGTATATTTATCAGAGATATTTTCTGATAGTTTTCTTAGAGTGTTCTTTTCTGGCTTTGGTATGAGGGTAATGCTGACCTCATTAAATGAGTTTGGGAGCGTTCCCTCCTCTTCTAGTTTTTGGAAGAATTTGAGAATGATTGCTGCTAATTCTTTAAATGTTTGGTAAAATTCACCAGGGAAGCCATGCTTTTCTTCATTGAGAGATTTTTAATTGCTGATTCAATCTCCTTACTAGTAATTGGTCTGTTTCAATTTCCTATTTCTTGGTAGGTTTTACCAAAGTTGGTAATCTTGCAGGTTGTATGTTCTAAGAATTTTTCTCTTTCTTCTAGGCTGTACAGTGCATTGGCACATAATGGTTCAGAGTAGCATTTTATGATCCTTACATTTTGGTATGATTTGTTGTAATATCTCTTCTTTCATTATAATTTTGTTGATTTGGTTCCTCTCTCTTTTGTCAATGTTAGCTAAAGTTTTGTGAATTCTATATATCTTTTCAAAGGATCAACTCTTGGTTTTGTTTATCTTTTCTCTTTATATGTGTGTTTGTACATATCTATGTGTTATTTCCTTTATTTCCATTTTAGCCTTTATTATTTCTTTCTACTAACTTAGTGCTCAGTTTTTTCTTTTTCTACTTCCTTGGGTCACAGAATTAGGTTACTTATTTGAGATTTTCTCATTTTTAAAGGCTTTATTTTTTTAAGTTTTTTTTATTTAAGTAATCTCTACACCCCATGTGGTGCTTGAATTCACAACCCCAAGATCAAGAGTCACATGCTTTTCTGACTGAGCCAGCCAGGCATTTCTTAATGTAGGCAATTTCTCTCATTTCTTAATGTAGGCATTTATTGTTGTGAAATTGCCTCCTAGAACTGTTTTTGCTGTGCTATAAAGTTTAATGTTCTATTTCCATTTTGATTTGTGTAAAGATACTTTTAATCTCCTCTTTTTCATTGATTCAATGGTTGTCATAATGGTGGGGGTGTTTTTTTGTTTGTTTGTTTTAATAGTGTTGTTTTTTATCAGTGTATTTGTGAGTATTCCAGTTTTCCCCCTGTTACTGATTTCTACTTCATATCATTGTGGTCAGGGAAAATATTCTTAAATTTGCTAGAATGTTTTTGTGGGATAACCTGTGATCTATCCTAGAAAATGCTCCATGTGCACTTGATAGAATATCTGTATATATCTGTTAGGTCCATTGATCTATGTTGTTCAAATTAACTGTTCCTTTGTTGATTCTCTGTCTGGATGCTCTATCCCTTGTTGACAGTGGGATATTAAGTTGCCAACTCTTATTGTATTGCTATTTATTTCTCCTTTTTGTTTTATTAGTTTTTACCTTATATATTTGGGTGCTTCAATATTGGGTGCATAAATATTTACAATTGTTATATCTTCTTGGTAGATTGACCCTCTTTTTCATTATATAATGATCTTCTTTTTCTCTTTTTATAATTTTCAGTTTAAAGTCTATTTTGTCTGATATAAGTGTAGCAACCTCTGCTTTTTTTTTTTTTTTTTTTTTTTTTTGCTGCCATTTGCCTAAAATATATTTTTCCATCGTTTCATTCTCAGCCTATCACTGTTTAAGGCTAAAGTAGTAAGCAATGTATCATTGGGTCTTTTTTGTTTTTAATTCACTCAGTTGTTCTGTATGTCTTGATTGGAGATTTTAATCCATTTATCTTTAAAATACTTATTCATAAATAGGACTTAATACTGCAATTTTGCTAATTTTACTTCCCATATGTTCATCTTCTTTGTTTCTTAAATTCTATATATGAGTGAAATCATATGGTATTTGTCTTTCTCTGACTGACTTATTTCACTTAGCATAATACCTTCCAGTTCCATCCACATTGCTGCAAATGGCATGATTTCATTCTTTCTCACTGCTAAGTAGTATTCCATTGTATTTATAAACCACATCTTCTTTATCCATTCATCAGTGGATGGACATTTAGGCTCTTTCCATAATTTGGCTATTCTTAACACTAATCCTAATCATTACTCAACTCTCAAGTAAACCTACCCTCATCCTGACACTGATTTATACCTGAGCTTGACTCATCTACTGAACTCTGACCCTGAAACTGACCCTGATCCCAATCTTTAGCTTTATTTTATTTATTTTTTAATATGAAATTTGTTGTCAAATTGGTTTCCATACAACACCCAGTGCTCATCCCAACAGATGCCCTCCTCAATGCAAATCATCCACTTTCCCCTCCCTCCCACCCCCCATCAACCCTCAGTTTATTCTCAGTTTTTAAGAGTCTCTTATGGTTTGCCTCCCTCCCTCTCTAACTTTTTTTTTCCCTTCCCCTCCCCCATGGTCTTCTGTTAAGTTTCTCAGGATCCACATATGAGTGAAAACATATGGTATCTGTCTTTCTCTGCCTGACTTATTTCACTTAACATAACACTCTCCAGTTCCATCCATGATGCTACAAAAGGCCATGTTTCATTCTTTCTCATTGCCAAGTAGCATTTCATTGTGTATGTAAACCACAATTTCTTTATCCATTCATCAGTTGATGGACATTTAGGCTCTCTCCATAATTTGGCTATGGTTGAAAGTGCTGCTATAAACACTGGGGTACAAGTGCCCCCATGCATCAGCTATCCTGTATACTTTGGGTAAATTCCTAGCAGTGCTACTGCTGGGTCATAGGGTAAATCTATTTTTAATTTTTTGAGGACCATCCACATTGTTTTCCAGAGCGGCTGCACCAATTTGCATTCCCACCAACAGTGCAAGAGGGTTCCCGTTTCTCCACATCCTCTCCAGCATCTATGGTCTCCTGATTGGTTCATTTTAGCCATTCTGACTGGCGTGAGGTGATATCTCAGTGTAGTTTTGATTTATATTTCCCTGATGAGGAGTGACGTTGAGCATCTTTTCATGTGCCTGTTGGCCATCTGGATGTCTTCTTTTTTTTTTCTTTTTTTTAATTTTTTTTTTCAACGTTTATTTATTTTTGGGACAGAGAGAGACAGAGCATGAACGGGGGAGGGGCAGAGAGAGAGGGAGACACAGAATCGGAAACAGGCTCCAGGCTCTGAGCCATCAGCCCAGAGCCTGACGTGGGGCTCGAACTCCCGGACCGCGAGATCGTGACCTGGCTGAAGTCGGACGCTTAACCGACTGCGCCACCCAGGCGCCCGTGGATGTCTTCTTTAGAGAAGTGTCTAGTCATGTCTTCTCCCCGTTTCCTCACTGGATTATTTGTTTTTCAGGTATGGAGTTTGGTGAGTTCTTTACAGATTCTGGATACTAGCCCTTTGTCCGATATGTCATTTGCTAATATCTTTTCCCATTCCATTGGTTGCCTTTTAGTTTTGTTGATTGTTTCCTTTGCAGTGCAGAAGCTTTTTATCTTGATGAGGTCCCAATGGTTCACTTTTGCTTTTAATTCCCTTGCCTTTGGAGATGTGTCAAATAATAAATTGCTGCAGCTGAGGTCAAAGAGGTTTTTTTCTGGCTTTCTCCTCTAGCGTTTTGATGGTTTCCTGTCTCACATTCAGGTCCTTCATCCATTTTGAGTTTATTTTTGTGAATGATGTAAGAAAGTGGTCTGGTTTCATTCTTCTGCATGTTGCTGTCCAGTTCTCCTAGCACCATTTGTTAAAGAGACCGTTTTTTTTTCCATTGGATATTCTTTCCTGCTTTGTCAAAGATTAGTTGGCCATATGTTTGTGGGTCCAATTCTGGGGTTTCTATTCTATTCCATTGGTCTATGTGTCTGTTTTTGTGCCAATACCATGCTGTCTTGATGATTACAGCTTTGTAGTAGAGGATAAATTCTGGGATTGGGATGCCTCCCTCTTTGGTCTTCTTCTTCAATATTACTTGGGCTCTTCGGGGTCTTTTGTGATTCCATAAAAATTTTAGGATTTCTTGTTCTAGCTTTGAGAAGAATGCTGGTGCAATTTTGATTGGGATTGCTTTGGATAGCATTGACATTTTAACTATATTTATTCTTCCAATCCATGAGCACGGTATGTTTTTCCATTTTGTTGTATCTTCCTCAATTTCCTTCATAAGCTTTCTATAGTTTTCAGCATACAGATCTTTTACATCTTTGGTTAGGCTTATTCCTAGGTATTTTATGATTCTTGGTGCAGTTGTGAATGGGATCAGTTTATTTGTCATTCTGTTGCTTCATTATTAGTGTATAAGAATGCAACTGATTTCTGTACATTGATTTTGTATCCTGCGACTTTGCTGAATTCATGTGTCAGTTCTAGCAGACTTTTGGTGGAGTCTATTAGGTTTTCCATGTAGAGTATCCTGTCTTCTGTGAAAAGTGAAAGCTTGACTTCATCATTGCTAATTTTGATGCATTTTATTTCCTTTTGTTGTCTGATTGCTGATGCTAGAACTTCCAACACTAAGTTAAACAACAGTGGTGAAAGTGGACATCCCTGTCGTGTTCCTGAATGTAGGGGGAAAGCTCTCAGTTTTTCCCCATTGAGGATGATATTAGCTGTAGGCTTCTCATAAATGGCTTTTGTGATGTTTAAGTATGTTCCTTCTATTCAGACTTTCTCGAGGGTTTTTATTAAGAAAGGGTGCTGAATTTTGTCAAATGCTTTTTCTGCATCGTTTGACAGGATCATAGGGTTCTTATCTTTTCTTTTATTAATGTGATGTATCACATTGATTGATTTGCAAGTATTAAACCAGCCCTGAAGCCCAGGAATGAATCCCACTTGATCATGGTGAATAATTCTTTTTATATGCTGTTGAATTCGATTTGCTAGTATCTTATTGACAATTTTTGCATCCATATTCATCAGGGTATTGGCCTATAGTTCTCTTTTTTTTACTGGGTCTCTGTCTGGTTTAGGAATCAAAGTAATGCTGGCTTCATAGAATGAGTCTGGAAGTTTTCCTTCCCTTTCTATTTTTTGGAATAGCTTGAGTAGGATAGGTATTATTTCTGCTTTAAATGTCTGGTAGAATTCCACTGGGAAGCCATCTGGTCCTGGACTCTTATTTGTTGGGAGACTTTTGATAGCTGATTCAATTCCTTCACTGGTTATGGGTCTGTTCAAGCTTTCTAATTCTTCCTGTTTGAGTTTTGGGAGTGTATGGGTGTTTAGGAATTTGTCCATTTCTTCCAGGTTGTCCAGTTCGTTGGCATATAATTTTTCATACTATTTCCTGATAATTGTTTGTATTTCTGAGGGATTGGTTGTAATAATTCCATTTTCATTCATGATTTTATCTATTTGTGTCATCTCCCTTTTCTTTTTGAGAAGTTTGGCTAGAAGTTTATCAATTCTGTTTATTTTCTCAAAAAACCAACTCTTGGTTTCACTGATCTGCTCTACAGTTTTTTTTTTTTTTTTTTTTTTTTAGATTCTATATTGTGTATTTCTGCTCTGATCTTTATTATTTCTCTTCTTCTGCTGGGTTTGGGGTGTCTTTGCTGTTCTGCTTCTAGTTCCTTTAGGTGTGCTGTTAGATTTTGTATTTGGGATTTTTCTTGTTTCTGGAGATAGGCCTGGATTGCAATGTATTTTCCTCTCAGGACTGCCTTCACTGCATCCCAAAGTGTTTGGATTGTTGTATTTTCATGTTCATTTGTTCCCATATATTTCTTAATTTCTTCTCTAATTGCCTGTTTGACCCACTCATTCTTTAGTAGGCTGTTCTTTAACCTCCATGCTTTTGGAGGTTTTCCAGACTTTATCCTGTGGTTGATTTCAAGCTTCATAACATTGTGGTCTGAAATTATGCATGGCATGATCTCAATTCTTATATACTTATGAAGGGCTATTTTGTGGCCCAGTATGTGATCTATCTTGGAGAATGTTCCATGTGCACTTGAGAAGAAAGTATATTCTGTTTGTTTGGAAAGCAGATTTCTAAATGTATCTGTCAAGTCCGTCTGTTCTGATGTATCATTCAGGGCCCTTGTTTCTTTATTGATCCTGTGTCTAGATGATCTATCCATTGTTGTGAGGTATTAAAGTCCCCTGCAATTACCACATTCTTATCAATAAAGTTGCTTATGTTTGTGATTGATTGTTTTATCTATTTGGGGGCTCCCATATTGGCGCATGGACATTTATAATTGTTAGCTCTTCCCAATGGATAGACCCTGTAATTATTATATAATGCCCTTCTTCATCTCTTGTTACAGCCTTTAATTTAAAGTCTAGTTTGTCTGATAGAAGTATGGCTACTCCAGCTTTCTTTTGACATCCAGTAGCATGATAGATAGTTCTCCATCCCCTCACTTTCAATCGGAAGGTGTCCTCAGGTCCAGAATGAGTCTCTTGTAGACAGCAAATGTATGGGTCTTGGTTTTTTAAACATTCTGATACCCTATGTCTTTTGGTTGGAGCATTTAGTCCACTTACATTCAGCGTTATTATAGAAAAATATGGGTTTAGAGTCATTGTGATGTCTGTAGGTTTCATGTATGTAGTGATGTCTCTGGTATCTTGGCTCACAGGATCCCCCTTTAGAATCTCTTGTAGGGCTGGTTTAGTGGTGATGAATCCCTTCAGTTTTTGTTTGTTTGGGAAGACCTTTATCTCTCCTCCTATTCTGAATGACAGACTTGCTGGGTAAAGGATTCTCAGCTGCATATTTTTTCTTTTCATCACATTGAAGATTTCCTGCCATTCCTTTCTGGTCTTCCAAGTTTCAGTAGAGAGATCCGTCATAAGTCTTATCGGTCTCCCTTTATATGTTAGAGCACGTTTATCCCTAGCTGCTTTCAGAATTTTCTCTTTATCCTTGTATTTTGCCAGTTTCACTATGATATGTTGTGCAGAAGATTTATGCAAGTTACGTCTGAAAGGAGTTATCTGTGCCTCTTGGATTTCAATGCCTTTTCCTTCCCCAGATCAGGGAAGTTCTCAGCTATGATTTCTTCAAGTACACTTTCAGCACCTTTCCCTCTCTCTTCCACTTCTGGAATCCCAATTATGCCTGTGTTATTACCTTTAATTGTGTCACTTAGTTCTCTAATTCTTGCCCTCATACTCCTGGAATTTTTTATCTCTCTTTTTCTCAGCTTCCTCTTTTTCCCTAATTTTATCTTCTAATTCACCTATTCTCTCCTGTGCCTCTTCAATCCGAGCTGTGCTTGCCTCTATTTTATTTTGCAGCTCATTTATAGCTTTTTTTTGCTCTTCCTGACTGTTTCTTGGTCCCTTGATCTCTGTAACAATAGATTCTCTGCTGTCCTCTATACTTTTTTCAAGCCCAGCGATTGATTTTATGACTATTATTTTAAATTCAATTTCTGTTACATTGCTTAAATCATTGTTGACAGGTTTGTTAGCTGTTACTACTTCCTGGAGTTTCTTTTGAGAAGAATTCTTCCGTTTCATCATTTTGGATAGTCCCTGGAGTGGCACAGAACTGCAGGGCTCTTCCTCTGTGTTGTCTGGAGTAACTTGCATTGGTGGACGGGGCTGCAGTCAGACCTGATGCCTACCCCCCAGCCCACCGCTGGGGCCACATTCAGACTGGTGTGTACCTTATCTTCCCCTCTCCCAGGGGCAGGACTCACTGTGGAGTGGTGTGGCCCCTGTCTGGGCTTCTTTCACACTGCCAGGCTTGTGGTGCTGCTTCGATGGGATCTGGCTTATTAGGCAGGGTGGATCCGCAAGGTGCACAGGGGCGGGAGGAGCAGACTCAGCTAGCTTTGCCTTCAGTGGTCTGCCTCAGGAGGGGCCCTGAGGCACCAGGAGGGAGGCAGACCCATCGGAGGGATGGATCCACAGAAGCACAGTGTTGGGTGTTTGCAAGGTGCAAGCAAGTTCCATGCCAGGACTAGTTCCCTTTGTGATTTTGGCTGGGGGAAGGGTGAGGGTGATGGCTCTGGTGAGTGCCTTTGTTCCCTGCCAAGCTGAGCTCTGTCCTCCGGGGCTCAACAACTCTCCCTCCTATTGTCCTCTAGCCCTCCCACTCTCGGAGCAGAGACATTGACTTGTGACATTCCAGATGTTAAGTCCCACTGGTTGTCAGAACACGCTGCTTCTGGCCCCTCCACTTTTGCTAGCCAGACTTGGGGGCTCTGCCTTGCCGGTGGGCCGCTCCTCTACCACCCCTGCCAACTCCCGCCAGTCCGTGTAGCGCGCACCGCCTCTCCACCCTTCCTACCCTCTTCCATGGGCCTCTCGTCTATACTTGGCTCTGGAGGGTCCATTCTGCTAGTCTTCTGGTGGTTTTCTGCACTATTTAGGCAGGTGTAGGTGGTATCTAAGTGGTCAGCAGGATGCCGTGAGCCCAGCATCCTCCTACACCACAATCTTCTGAAATCTGTCTCAACCACAACTCCTTTGTAATGGTTCAGTGTCCTCTTCAAATTTCAAACTGATTGTCCTCTATGTCAACGTGATTTTGAGTTATTGCAAAGGGATCTTCTGTTCACCTCTAGGCGTTTTTCCTCTACATCTGTGGCCTTGGATGAGCACATATTTGTGTGGCTGCATTTGTGTGTCTAACTGTAATGGAAGAGGATTATCTTCAGATCCCTAAACGTCCTTATTCTCATACTTATCTTTTCCTTCTTTGTAAAGTAGGACCTGAATTTTAATAGAAAACACAAAGGGGCCTTTGTTGTATCTTGTGAAACAGGAATTGCCAATCTCTCAGCCTCAGGTATTATACCCTTAGTTTCATGAAATTGAATGAACATGTGTTGATGATCTGTGTGTGGATACATTCATTTCCACACTGAGAAGGGTGAGTGCCCACTCATCCCATATATTTTACAAATTACTTGTGTGCTTAACCACCTCTTCATCTCACTGACCTCAGAGGTCAACATTATCCCTGCTTTTCAGATCACAAAGCTGATGCTCTGAGTTGAGGCTCTCCCCACTGAGAGTTGGCATTAGGCCTGAGACAACAGGAACACAAACAAAGCCTCAGAAAATTGTGAGGAAAGTTTCAGAGATGCAAACCTTCAGGGAGGGTGGTGAAAGCAGGTTCAGGGTTGCAGTGACAGGAGTCCAGCAGGGGAGTTTCCTGGTCAACCCTGAATTCCCTGCTAAGAGTCTGACTCAGGCTGAAGGCCAAGGAAGCCACACAGCTGATCTACACCTTTCATCACATTTGGTCTCACAGACATACACAAACTTAGGCCGACAAGCTTCCCATAAGAACCAAGTTAAACTACAATTCTCCAGGCCATTCTTTCACACAGATCCAAAACCTTCAGAAAACCAAGGGAAACAACAGTCTTTATTTAGATAATGAAATAGGTACACTTTGGCCACAATGACATTTCAGAGTTGATACCTGTATGAACTGTCCTTGAACCCACACAGCAGCTCTGTGTGGACCTCACGTTGCACTCACTCTCCCTGCCTAGGTTGTGGGCCCTACCAGGAATGGCCTCCAACTCCCTCTCACTGAGTCCAACACACTTCCCTCTGCACCATCTCAGCTCTTCCTCCAACTCATTCCCATGAGATTCCTGTCTCCGTTTCTTGTACTTGAGGACCCATTACTGGAGCTTCCACTATTGTAGATCAGAAGCTGCATGTCATTTAATGCATGTAACTCTCTCCGCGTTAGGACAATTGAAGCCCCTGAGGGGGGTGTGCCTCATCTCTCACAGAGCCTGCTTTTCTATAAAAAGACTCTTTCCTTCTCCACAAGAGACACCTGCAGCCCAGCTCAGTAAGGGAAAATGACACAGCCCAACCTATGTATGTTCTGAGAAACTTGAGGAATCTTTAAATTTTTTTTAATGTTTATTTTTGAGACAGAGAGAGACAGAGCATGAACGGGGGAGGGGCAGAGAGAGAGGGAGACACAGAATCCGAAACAGGCTCCAGGCTCCGAGCTGTCAGCACAGAGCCCAATGCGGGGCTTGAACTCACGATCCGAACCACAAGATCATGACCAGAGCCGAAGTCGGCCACTTAACCGACTGAGCCACCCAGGCTCCCCAGAAACTTGAGGAATCTTAACAGTGTCCTCAGCCAGCAGCACCCTTGCATTGTAAAGCCTGTGAGGCCATCTCTACATCTTCTCAAAGACTCAACAAGACAGAAGATGAACATGCTGAACATGTTAACTCATACTGTTCAGATCATCTTACAAATAGTCGAGGTGGAGGTCACTGTGGACACCAAGGAGCTGGTGGTGGCTTCTAGAGTCCATGGGCAGTGATAAAGGGGATCTCTTCAGAAGGGCCTGCAGGGTGGACCTGGTAAAAGAGGAGGTCCTCTTGCATCCATAGGGACCTACAGAACAGGGGTGACAGGTATGTTGGTATGATAGACAGAAGCAGAACGCCCACAAGAGCTGAAACACAATGGTGTCGGCACCTGGCCCCTTAATCATTCACGGGTTCTAGTAGAACACAGCCTCAGTGCCAGAAAACTCTACCCTCCTAAGAGGTCCCACCTACAGCCTGAAGGTACCAGATATCACAAGGAGAAACTACTGTCTCCACACATCACTGCCCATGTTTACAAATGCAGAAAGCCAAGGAATCCTATTCTAGAAGATTGATGGCAGTAATGCCAGTCTAATAAGGAGCGTATTCCAGAGAGGCAGGCATCTGTGTCCATGACCTGTCTGGTGTCCTCTTCCACCAGATCTGCAGACTTTTTATTTGCACATTGAGAAAAGACAGAACATGAAGGAATGAAAGAAAAGCCAATCACCACATAGAGATTCAGGGCCACCCCAGTGCCATAGCTCAACCTGCCATCCCATGCCTGTCCTAACTCTGCTTCCCTCCCTGACAGAGACATCTTCTGCACAAGGCCACAGAGACCTCTGAGGAGATGGAGACTCCTGAAGTCCTGCAGGGGGGCTGGAAATGTGTTTTCTGAGAGAAACACATTACTTGTGTGCATTCACTGGTCTCAGGTATGTTTATCTTAATTCACAGGTAATGCAGTTTTTAAATACAATATGAGTTGCAGAGCTAGTTTGTCCTATTGTAAAAGGGAAATAGAAATTCTACACAAAAGAATGAACAGAAACATCTCTTAATTTCAGGTGTAAAACTCCCATAAGGCATCACTGCATAGACTGTGTGGAAGAAAAACAAACCATCCACAACATGTTTCATTATATTCAACTCTTTCATACTCTCACATCCCGTACCAGAGGCAGAGGGTTTTTCAGGTGCCTCAGATGACCCTTGAGGACAAGAGGGAGATCTGATCCTATCCTTTGACGAATGTCTACATGGCTCTGGTTCAGGTGTTTTTATAACTAATCAAGCAGCTGTGAGCAGTTCAGGTCTCAACTTGCTAGAAATAAGGTCAGGGGTGTGTCTCATCCCTCAGAGAGCCCAGCACATGGTCTCTGTACAAGCTACATCCTAGGGAGTGCTATGTCTGTCAGCATGTATAAGGCCTCTTTCCTTCTCTATCAGACACACGTGTTGACCAGCTCACTATGTGGAAATGACTGCTCATTTCATGCATGTCCTGAGAAACTTGAAGTACATTACAACGTCCTCACTCAGGCTGACCTGAAACCCTGTGGTGCCATCACTGCATCTTCTCCAAACACATAACAAGTAAAAGACAAAACATGTTTTAAAAGTCAACTCATACTGGTTATATCATCTTCTACATGGTGGGGGAGGAAGGTAAGGTTCAAGAGGACCCCAGAATGGAGAAGGTGGAGGTGGCCCTAAGCCCACGGATAGTGATAAAGGGCAGCCCATGGGGTATGACATGGAGGGCACTTCTGGGAAAGGAGGAAATATCCTGGAAACCACATTGACCTGCAGGACAGAAATTAAACTTTTGAGATGTGTTAGGGTAAAAGGTGAAAAATCCAACACCAACACTAACATACCTGAACCCCAATGAAGCCAGAATGGTACCTGTCTCCTTCCCCTCCACCTGGTTTCAACAGGGCAGCATCAGTGGCACAAAACTCCACCCTTCCCACTGGGTCCCACCTAGAGCTTCTAGGAGTTGGAGGAGACAAAGCAGTTCATTGCTGGCAGCAAGCATGGTACTAGCTGTGACTGAAAATGTAGGGAAGGAAATGGCTAGTCTTAAAGGATCAGAGGGATAATTCCAGACTACTAAAGAAAGTCTGTTTCACACACACAAGCTTCTATTTCTGGGTCTTCTCTCCATCCGGGCCTTCACCACCTCAACAGCTTCATCTTGGCATAATAAGAGCTGAAATGATGAGGAAGAATTTTGTTTTTGTATCATTCATTTACATCTTTAATCCATTTCAAGTTAATTCTTGGAGTGGTGTAACACAAGGTGCTAAGCTTTAATCTTATACATGTGAATATCCATTTTTCCCAGCACCAGTTATTCAAGAGACTACCCTTCTCCACTGTGTATTCTTTTTTTTTTTTTTTTTTAACGTTTATTTATTTTTTTGGGACAGAGAGAGACAGAGCATGAACGGGGGAGGGGCAGAGAGAGAGGGAGACACAGAATCAGAAACAGGCTCCAGGCTCTGAGCCATCAGCCCAGAGCCCGACGCGGGGCTCGAACTCACGGACCGCGAGATCGTGACCTGGCTGAAGTCGGACGCTTAACCGACTGCGCCACCCAGGCGCCCCTCCACTGTGTATTCTTGACTCCCTTGTCAAATACTAGTTGACTGTGAATGCATGGGTTTAGTTTGGGCTCTCAATTTTCGTTCCATTGTCTTGTGTTTGTGCTTGTGCCAGTGACATAACTGATTTCTTTGTGTTAGAATGCAGCTTGAAGTCAAGAAGCGTGATGCCTCCTGTTTTGTTCTTTCTTGCTTTGGCTACTTGGGGTATTTTTTGCTTCCAAATGCATTTTAGGATATGTGTTTCTAATTTCTTAAAAATTACATTGGAGTCTTGATAGAGATTGCACTGAATCTCTAGAGGGCTTTGGGTACTATGGGCATTGTATCTATATTAATTACTCTGAAAGATGGACATGGGATGGCTTTTCAGTGACTTGTGTGTTCTCTTGTTTCTTTCACCCACATTGAATTTCTTCCATTTCTGCACACAGGTTTCATAGTTTTCTGTAGAGAGATCTTTCACTTCCTTGGCTAAATTTATTCTTATAAGTTTATTGTTTTTGATGCTATTGGAACTGGGATTGTTTTTTTTTTTCTTCTTAGATAATTTGGTTAGTGTATAGGAATGCTACAGAATTTGATATGGTGACTTTATATTGGAAATTTACTGCATTTCTTGATTAGATTTTAACAGGTTCTTTTTTTTTTTTTAATTTTTTTTTCAACGTTTTTATTTATTTATGGGACAGACAGAGACAGAGCATGAACGGGGGAGGGGCAGAGAGAGAGGGAGACACAGAATCGGAAACAGGCTCCAGGCTCCGAGCCATCAGCCCAGAGCCTGACGCGGGGCTCGAACTCACGGAGTTCTTTTAACATTTAACATTTAACATTTAACATTTAACAGGTTCTTTTACATTAAACTTTTTATTTCATTCCTTTACCTTATTTAAAAAATCATGTTATTTGGAATAGCTGACACAGTATTTTACATTAGTTTCAGATGAACAACATAGTTTTTGGACAATTGTATACATTCTGCTACACTAACACCGGTGTAGCTATCATCTGTCACCATGCATCACTACGCCAGTACCATTCTCTATGTTCCCTATGCTATATCTTTTACATATGATTTATTCATTCCATAACCAGAAGCCTGCATCAACCAATCCCCTTCAAATATCTAGGGCATCCTTGTCTTGTGCCTGATCTTAGAGGGAACTCTTTCACAATTTCACTATCGAGTATGATATTAGCTGTGGGTTTCACCTACATGGCCTTTCTTATGTTGAGCTATGTTCTTTTACACTGAATTTTAAAGAGTTTTTTTTTTTTTTTTTTTAGCACAAATGGATACCAAATTTTCTCAGAACTTTTTTTCTGTGTCTATTGACATCGTTACATGAGTTTTCTTTTTAAATTTTAAAATGTATTTTTTTTAGCTTAAATTTACTTATGTATTTCTTTAGCATTTATTTTTTAAAGGTTTTATCTAAATTCCAGCTGGTTAATATACAGTGTAACATTAGTTGCAGGTATAGAATGTAGTCATCCATCACTTACATACAACATCCAGTGATCCTCACTACTAGAGCCCTCCTTAGCACATCACCAATTTAACCCATCCCCCTGCCCAACTCCCTTCTAGTAACCCTCCATTTGCTATTTATACTTAAGAGTCTGGTTTCTGGTTGTTTTTTCTTTCCTTCAATTATGTGAGAGGTCACATTTATTGATTTGCATTTCTGAAACATCCTTCCTTCACAGGGAAAAAACACTTCATTACAGTCAATGATCCTTGTAAGGTGATGCTGAATTTAGTTTGCCTGTATATTATTGGGAACTATTCATCTATATTCATCACAGGAATACTGGCCTATAGTTTTTAGTTCAGGTAGTATCCTTTCTGGCTTCTTACCAGGGTAATTCCAGTCTCATGAAATTAGTTTGGAGGTGTTTATTCCTTTTTAATCAGTGAGAGGACTGCTGTTATTTTCTTCTACAACGTTTGTTCAAATTCACCAGTGAATCCACCTGGTCCTGGGCATTTCTCCCCTGAGAGAATTTTGATTACTGATTCAATTTACTTGCATTGGTTATCTTCTCGTTTTCATACAGTCTTCCTTTAATGGGTCTGTGCAAACCTTCTCTTTCTTCCTGATAGAGTCGTGGTAGGTTGTGTGTTTCTAAGAACCTATCCATTTCTTCTAGGTAGGTAGTTTGCTGGCATCTAATTTGGCCATAGTTTCCTCTTTGTCTCCTTTATGTTTCTTTAGTATCAGGTGTAATGTCTTCTCTTTTATTTATAGTTCTTTTGAGTTGGGTCCTCTCTCTGTCTTAGCATAGTTTATGTATAATCTTGACAAGTTTGTTTCACTCTTCAGAAAACCCACTTTAGGACTTCTTCATATTTTCTATTGATTTCATGGTCTCAGTTTCATTGGTTTCCACTCTCATATGTATTACTTTCTCCCTCTTGAGAACATTGGACACAGATTGTTGTTTTTTTCTAGTTCTTTAAAGTTAAACGTAGGTTGTTCATTTGAGTCCCAAATGTATCCTCCATGCATGCAAATTCAGTGACTCATCAGAGAACCTTCAATAGGTCTTTCCTGTCCTATTTCTCATTCTCAGATTTCTGAGAAATAGAACCAAAAAATTTATTTGAAGACACAATAGATAAAAACTTCCCTAATGCAGGGAAGGAAACAGATCCAGAAGCAGGAGGAACAAAGAACCCCCAATATGTTCAACAGAAGCAGATCCACAAGTCGTATAATAATTAAAACGCAAAATGTTGTGATAAAGAAAAATTTTAACAGCAAGAAAACAAAAGATGACAGTTACCTACAAAAGAAACTCCATAAGGTTATCACTGGATGTTTTTCAGAAGAAACTTTGAAACCGTAAGTGAGCAGCACGGTATGGTAAAGTTGCTGAATGGAAAACATCTGCAGCCTAAGAGAGTCTATCCACAACATTATCATTCAGATGGAAGGAGAGATCAAGAGATTCCCAAATATATACTAAGCAAGTTCACAACCAACAAACCACACCTGCAAGAAATGTTAAAGGGGACTCTTTAAGTGGAAAAGAAACACCTACAGTCACATTATTAAAGTGTGAAACCCAAAAGCAATAAAAATGAGTATATGTGTACAACATCATCCAAGGTATTCACTATATGAAAGGTTTTGAAATAGGAACACTACATAGCTACAACACGGGAAGGAGAGGATTAAAGAACTGGTTCAAACTTAAACAACTATCAACTTAATATAGACTTCTGTATGCACAAGTGGTTAGTTACAAATCTAATAGTAACCACAAATCAAACACCACTAATACATATGCAGAATATAAAGACAAGCAATTTCAACTGTGCTACTAAAGAAACCCAGCAAACCATAAAAAAGAGAAAGAGAAGAAAGGATCAGAAAGATCAGAAACAACCAACATCAAGTAATAAAAGGACAAGTACATGTCTATCAATTACTTTGAATGGAAACAGAATAAATGCTCAAATCAAAGACACTGGGTGACAGATAGGGGCACCTGGATGGCTCAATTGCTTGAGATTTTAACTCTTGATTTCGGCTCAGGCTATGATCCCAGGATCCTGGGATTGAGCCCCAACTGGGCTCTGCACTGAGCTTGGAATTTGCTTAAGATACATTCTCACTCTCATTCTCTCTCGCTCTCCTTCTATCTTCCCCCATTCCCCCACCCCGCCATCCCATGCCTGTACTCTCTCTCTTCATAATAAAAGGCACTGGATGATAGAATGAATAAAATATAGGACCCATCTATCTTCTACCTACAAGAGACTAATTATAGAACTAAAGTATCAAAAGAAAACTGCAGTAGCCATACCTATATCAGAAAACATAGATTTAAAATGAAAACTGTAACAAGAGACAATGAAGGACACTATAATAATAAAAGGTACACTCCAAAAAAAGATAGAACAATTGTAAACATATATGCGCTCAACCTGAGAGCATCCAAATACACAAAACAGTCAAAACCTAAAGTCAATAATTGATAGTCATACAATCATAGTAGGGCACTTTAACACCCCAATGACATCAATGGAGAGATCATTCCATCAGAAAATCAACAAGGAAGTAGTGACTTTGAATGATAGAGTACACCAGATGGACTTAACAGATATATTTAGGACATTCCATCCTAAAACAGCACAATACACCTTCTTTTCACGTGCACATGGAACATTCCCCACTCTCGATAAAATATTAGGTCATAAAACAAGTCAAAACAAAATCAAACCGATCACATCATACCATGTGTCTTTTCAGACCACAATGCTATCAAAGTAGAAATCTACAACAAGAAAAAAATCTGGAAAAGGCACAAAAACATGGAAGTTTAATAACATGCTCCTAGACAATTAATGGGTCAACCAAGAAATCAAAGAAAAAATCCAAAATGACATGGAAACAAATGAAAATGAAAACACAACAATCCAAACTTCTGTAAAGCAAGAAAACTGGTTCTAACAGGGAAGTTTATAGCAATACAGGTCTGCCTCAGGAAAAAAAGAAAAAAAAAACAAAACTGAAGTAAACTCCATAACCTTATAACTGTAAAAGCCAGACAAAGGACAACAAAACCCCCAAACAGCAGAATGAAGAAAATAATTAAAAGCAGAGGAGAAATAAATGATATAGAAATTAAAACTACAGTGAAACAAGGTAAATGAAATTAGGAGCTGCTTCCATGAAAAGAACAATAAAATTGATAAGCCCTAGCCAGACTAATCAGAAAACAGAAATGATGCATATAAATAACAATGACAGAGAAGAACAACCAACACCACAGAAATACAAACAATTGTAAGAGAATATTATGAGAAACTATATGCCAACAAGCTGGACAAACTGGATTATATGGATCAATTCCTAGAAACATGGAACCTACCAAAACTGAAGCAGAATGAAATAAAAAGTTTGAACAGATGGTTTACTAGCAAGGAGACAGACTCAGTAATCACAAATCACCTAACAGACCAGGACCGGACAACTTCACAAGCACATTCTATCAAACATCTGAAGAAAAGTTGATGCCTATACTTGTCAAACTATTCCAGAAAATAGAACAGGAAGGAAAATATCCAAATTAATTCAGCAGTACCCTGATAACAAAATCAGATAAAGACACCACGAAAAAACAAAACTAGGGGTCCATATTGTTCAATCATACAGATGCAAATGTCCTCAACCAAGATTTGGCAGAGTCTAACAACGTATTCAAAAAATAGTCCACCAGCATAAAGTGGGTGGTGAATGTAAAACTGAGGCAAGTCTACGAATCTCTGAAAGAGAAAATGGGCAAAAAAAGGAACATAAAAAAAAAGTGGAAATGTATCAGACAGGGGATCTAAGCATCCATTTTCGTAAAGACAAACTATCTTTGGGCTTTTTCTTGTAAAATTGATTCACAATGCTTGCTTAGTATAATCTTGCTCACACTGAGAAGTGGTCTTTGTAAGTTCTTGGACCAGCAGCAGTCTCAGAGGGATGCCGTGAATCAGCTTTTAGTAAAATATGCAATTTAAAAGTATTCAGTTTTTCACAAGTTCATGAGAAATTAGAAAACATGCCAAATCTCAACTGAAAAAGAGATAAGGTAACTAGTATGTTCTTAAGATATTATTGATGAGATTCCTTCCAACGAAGACAAGAAAGGATAACTGTAACAAATTCTGTCACAGGAATAATATTGAACAAATAACGGGAGGTACCTGACACAAGGCACCTGTCAGATTTTCAGTTGTTTTCAGCGACTACAACATTGTTGGTGGAAAAATACCCACTGAAAATTAATAAAAGC
Organism: Puma concolor; assembly: GCF_028749965.1. NCBI lineage: Eukaryota > Metazoa > Chordata > Mammalia > Carnivora > Felidae > Puma > Puma concolor. Next base: position 83,946,696 of record NC_141684.1, read on the forward strand.
ATGTATGATGTGGAGGGCACCTTGTGTTTTTACCTCTGGCTCTGGTTCCAGCAGGACTCGGAGAGTGGGTCCCAGCTGATTCTTCTAGAAGGTCCCGAGAGTCAACATTTGGTGTCTTTACTTCCAAACTGAATGCGACTCCTGTTCCTCTGAATTTGTGACAGGATTTCTCTCCCAAAACAAACCTGAATCTGAAACAAAAAAACCCCAGCCTCTGTGACGTGGCATCGCGGGACCCTCTGAATCCACAGATCCTTGACTGAAATACATCTTGTTCACATACTGGCAGGGGAAATGAGGAAAAAACCACGGAACAGCCCTGAGAATGCAAGGGACTGTGCTGCCCACTGACCATCCAGCCCTTCTTGGAAGCTGCCCAGCTCCCCTCCCTGGTACTCAGCCCCACCACTGAGGAGACACCAAGTGGCTGGGAAGCCTCCAGAGTCTCCCCCCCAGGCCCAGGGGCGGAGCCTGCTGGTAACCCAGCTCTGGGTCTTTGCCCACACTCAGAAGCACTGGGTCCTCAGTATCAAGGAAACCTTTCCAGCTCTGAGGCACCCTGGATCAGAAAAGCCTAATGGACGCCTTGTCTGGCCATCGCTGAGCCTGCAGAGGACCCGCCCCTCCATGGGCGTGCTGTGTGCGCTCCCTCTGATGGCCGCCCTGGGAATTCCTGCATTGTTCAAAGCCATGGCCGCTCAGCTGGAGGTACTGAGGGTGTAGCTGGTCCAGGTAAGCCTGTCCTCCAGATTGGGAAGGGTCTTAGTGACAGGGCCTGGGACACAAAGAAATCTTTTCCTTCTCCTTTTTACTGAATGAGGAATGAAACCGAATTTATTGATATAATGATGTAATTTGTAATGCTTTAAGCAGCATTCCCAGAAATAGAGACTGCAAATTGACACATGCTGAATGAACCACAAGCAGTGGTGTTTACCATGAAAATACTTGGGTTGAATAAAAAATTGACACCCTTGAGAAAGAGATACAGGTTTCCAGCTATGGAATGAATATGTCATTGGGATACAATGTACAGATTATGGGATATAGTCAATCCTGTAAGAAAGTGTTGCATGCTTTCTCATGATAGCCACGCTTGTCTAGGTATATAGAGAGCATATTGTATACACACGGAATCACTGTTATTCACCTGAAACTAATACAATATGATGTGTCTACTATATGTCAATAAAATTTGACAATACTTTAACTTTCTCCTCCACCATTAAAATTTATTTCTAATTGAGAACACATGAAATTCCTTTGACACCATATTCTCTAATGTTACCATCTTGATGTTGAGAGCTTATTTTTCACGTTGTCAGTAACGTATTCGATGACACAAATGTGACAAGGTCAGAATGCATACCTAGAGGGAGCTACACATCTGTTATGAGTTTCCTGCCTCTATATGGGTAATATTTTCTATGAAAAGTGCTTTAGGGATGAAGATGGATGAAATAATTTCCATCAGACTCATAGGTAGATAATTGTGCCTTCAAATAATAATTGCCATGTCTTCACAATCAGAGGAAGCCTGGGTGAAGACATAGGTTTCTCTTTTCATGTAAGAGAAGGCGGTGGTGTTTTAAACTGCTCACTTACAATCCAGAATCCAGAGATCAGCAGTACATGTAATAGCAACATACTATCATGTTGCACATAACTAGTTCTGTTGGAGAAGTGGAGAAAGGACACTAAAGATGGCTGGTTGGACTAAAACAAACTCTAGTCTCTAGCTTAGAGACCCCCTCCTCTGGGTTCTTCTTCCTTTGCTGCACATTTGAAAACCGCCCCTCCACACACACAAATATGGAGGCTGATAACTATAAATTACCCTTCCTGCTCGCATTCGGGGCTCAGATCTTTGGAGAAATATGGTCTCCTTTGAGCCTGCTGGTGTTAAATAAATCTCCAATACCTCAAGGTCTCTGAGTGCCACTTGGTTTTACTGCCAGCGTTCCAGCCTGGTCCCGTAACAAATTTGGTTCCCTGCTCAGGAAACCCAACCACGCTGGCTCATTGTTACCACGGGTTTGGGAGAACAGCGAGGTGGTGACGGAATGAGGGATCACAAGGTAGAGTCAGCAACCTGCCTAAATGTCAGCAGTCTCCTTCTCTGTCCCCTTCAGGCCAGCACCTGTCCGCTGTTCCCACTGGACTCGAGGACACTTGGCAGGTGAGGTACTGGGCCCAAAGGTCGGAACCGGTAAGGCTGGAACCCAATCTAGTCAGGGCCACTCACAAGAGTGGAAGGGTGACCTAATCACTCCCCAAGACTTCAGAAGTCTCATAGGTAGGGATTCTATGGTAGGGAATATAATAACCTCTGGTATGTATGTGAATGTGAATGTGAATGTGTGATTCGGTCTAGCTTGCCTGCTGAGTAAGATTCTGTGGCTCCAAAGACAGGTACCCTTGGGGTCCCCAGGGGCCCATGGAGACTGAGTGGGCCTGTCTGGGATTCCATAATGAATGGCGCTTGGTCTGTGGTGGTATCAGAATGGTTTCTGATCGTGTGTCACAAGGCTGGGACCTGTGGGGCTGAGTGTCACCTTGGTTCCTTCAGGACATGGCCAGGCAGGCATCTGGCTGGTCTCCTCTTGGAGGGGGTGCCCCTGTCCCTCTTTGTGACTCCACCTCACAGGAGAATTGTGGAGTTGGGATGGAGCAAGGAGAACCAGGCAAAGGTTTTAGCCACTTTATCCAGAGACTCACCCAGGGAGCCAAGGAAGCGACAGACTGCTCCCCTAATGTTCCCCTCTTCATGACACTTTAGGCTCCCCCCCTCCCCTGAGCTTGAAACTCCTCCCCTGGCAGGCTGGCTGCTGCCACTACTGCAGCCTCCCCAGCCAGGGTGCTGCCCCTGCAGCCGCCTAGTTTTTCCGCTTCCATGCCAGACAACCCTCCCCCACAATGCCCTGTGGCCAGATTGTGCCCCGGCCTGGCGCAGGTGCTCTCCAGATGCAGGTCCTCATCTGCTGATATCAAGAGGGTCTCAGGGAGATCACAACAAGGGGCTTATAAGGCCATAATTATGCCCAGCAGCAAAGGGGAAGGCGGAGAACCTCCTTAGCAAGGGGTCAATGATCCTACTGCCAGGGGGAAGGACATTAGAATAAGTGTCCCAACCAGGGAAAGTCCCAAAAACACAGCAGATATCAGGAGGAACCTCCAGAAAGGCCCTTACTGGTCTAGCCGAGATAGAAGCTGACTAAAAGTGGACACTGCCTCTCTCTCCCTGTTCCTCTGCTTAATAGATGTGAGGGATTCTCCCTCATTTCCCAGGTTAACAGCTACAATTGGAGTGTGCCATGGGGCATACTCTGGACGTTACCTGCTAACGAGCTGCGCACTGAAACTGGGCCCTGAAAAAGCAGACCTAGGGCAGCCGACTCCGTCTTGTTCTGTAAAGAAGTTCCCGCTCAGGCCTCAGACCACGCCTCCTCCCCTTGAGTAACTTCCTGCTCACCTGTTCAAACTTCCCGATCAAACCATGCCTGGGCAACCTGCGTGACGGGACTCTGATCCTTCCCCAGCCAATCGGCTGAGGCCACGACTCTTCCCCAGCCAATCGGCTAAGGCCATGATCCCTATAAAACCTTTGTGCTCTTGAAACCCGCTCTCCCTCCCCAGTATCTTACCACTGCATCAGCGCAGGTAGGGGATTGAGCTCGAGCTAGCTCGAATAAAGGCTCTTTGCTTTTGCATCGGACTCTGCTCCCTGGTGGTCTTTGGTGATCACAAATTCTGGGCATAGCATTTGGGGGCTCATCTGGGATCCCAAGACCCCTGAGAGACCCCCGACCCGGAGAGGCTGATTGGCCACGGTTAGTGTCTGTTTGTTCCCTGTCTCTTCTGTGTGAGCTCATTTCTGAAATTCTGGTGGTGCCTGGCGCGGTCTAAGTGAATGCACTGGAGGACCACGGGCTGGGAGTTTTGGAAGACGTTCCGATCCTCCCTTCTGGAGGGACGTGGAATCCCCTCAAAGGTCTGAGACGAGGTGGGTCACTCCCGCCGGTCGGCGTGAGGCCATCATCTACCTTTTGGTTTTGCTTCCACAGAGTTGGAAGACTGTTTCTTTTTTTTTTTTTTTTAATATGAAATTTATTGTCAAATTGGTTTCTTTTTTTTTTCTTTATATATGAAATTTATTGTCAAATTGGTTTCCATACAACACCCAGTGCTCATCCCAAAAGGTGCCCTCCTCAATACCCATCACCCACCCTCTCCTCCCTCCCACCCCCCATCAACCCTTAGTTTGTTCTCAGTTTTTAACAGTCTCCTATGCTTTGGCTCTCTCCCACTCTAACCTCTTTTTTTTTTTTTTCCTTCCCCTCCCCCATGGGTTCCTGTTAAGTTTCTCAGGATCCACATAAGAGTGAAACCATATGGTATCTGTCTTTCTCTGTATGGCTTACTTCACTTAGCATCACACTCTCCAGTTCCATCCACGTTGCTACAAAAGGCCATATTTCATTTTTTCTCATTGCCACGTAGTATTCCATTGTGTATATAAACCACAATTTCTTTATCCATTCATCAGTTGATGGACATTTAGGCTCTTTCCATAATTTGGCTATTGTTGAGAGTGCTGCTATGAACATTGGGGTACAAGTGCCCCTATGCATCAGTACTCCTGTGTCCCTTGGATAAATTCCTAGCAGTGCTATTGCTGGGTCATAGGGTAGGTCTATTTTTAATTTTCTGAGGAACCTCCACACTGCTTTCCAGAGCGGCTGCACCAATTTGCATTCCCACCAACAGTGCAAGAGGGTTCCCGTTTCTCCACATCCTCTCCAGCGTCTATAGTCTCCTGATTTGTTCATTTTGGCCACTCTGACTGGCGTGAGGTGATACCTGAGTGTGGTTTTGATTTGTATTTCCCTGATAAGGAGCGACGCTGAACATCTTTTCATGTGCCTGTTGGCCATCCGGATGTCTTCTTTAGAGAAGTGTCTATTCATGTTTTCTGCCCATTTCTTCACTGGGTTATTTGCTTTTCGGGTGTGGAGTTTGGTGAGCTCTTTATAGATTTTGGATACTAGCCCTTTGTCCGATATGTCATTTGCAAATATCTTTTCCCATTCCGTTGGTTGCCTTTTAGTTGTGTTGGTTGTTTCCTTTGCTGTGCAGAAGCTTTGTATCTTCATAAGCTCCCAGTAATTCACTTTTGCTTTTAATTCCCTTGCCTTTGGGGATGTGTCGAGTAAGAGATTGCTACGGCTGAGGTCAGAGAGGTCTTTTCCTGCTTTCTCCTCTAAGGTTTTGATGGTTTCCTGTCTCACATTCAGGTCCTTTATCCATTTTGAGTTTATTTTTGTGAATGGTGTGAGAAAGTGGTCTAGTTTCAACCTTCTGCATGTTGCGGTCCAGTTCTCCCAGCACCAGTTGTTAAAGAGACTGTCTTTTTTCCATTGGATGTTCTTTCCTGCTTTGTCAAAGATGAGTTGGCCATACGTTTGTGGGTCTAGTTCTGGGGTTTCTATTCTATTCCATTGGTCTATGTGTCTGTTTTTGTGCCAATACCATGCTGTCTTGATGATGACAGCTTTGTAGTAGAGGCTAAAGTCTGGGATTGTGATGCCTCCTGCTTTGGTCTTCTTCTTCAAAATTACTTTGGCTATTCGGGGCCTTTTGTGGTTCCATATGAATTTTAGGATTGCTTGTTCTAGTTTCGAGAAGAATGCTGGTGCAATTTTGATTGGGATTGCATTGAATGTGTAGATAGCTTTGGGTAGTATTGACATTTTGATAATATTTATTCTTCCAATCCATGAGCAGGGAATGTCTTTCCATTTCTTTAAATCTTCTTCAATTACCTTCATAAGCTTTCTATAGTTTTCAGCATACAGATCCTTTACATCTCTGGTTAGATTTATTCCTAGGTATTTTATGCTTCTTGGTGCAATTGTGAATGGGATCAGTTTCTTTATTTGTCTTTCTGTTGCTTCATTGTTAGTGTATAAGAATGCAACTGATTTCTGTACATTGATTTTGTATCCTGCAACTTTGCTGAATTCACGTATCGGTTCTAGCAGACTTTTGGTGGAGTCTATCGGATTTTCCATGTATAATATCATGTCATCTGCAAAAAGCGAAAGCTTGACTTCATCTTTGCCAATTTTGATGCCTTTGATTTCCTTTTGTTGTCTGATTGCTGATGCTAGAACTTCCAGCACTATGTTAAACAACAGCGGTGAGAGTGGGCATCCCTGTCATGTTCCTGATCTCAGGGAAAAAGCTCTCAGTTTTTCCCCGTTGAGGATGATGTTAGCTGTGGGCTTTTCATAAATGGCTTTTATGATCTTTAAGTATGTTCCTTCTATCCCGACTTTCTCAAGGGTTTTTATTAAGAAAGGGTGCTGGATTTTGTCAAAGGCCTTTTCTGCATCGATTGACAGGATCATATGGTTCTTCTCTTTTTTTTTTGTTAATGTGATGTATCATGTTGATTGATTTGCGAATGTTGAACCAGCCCTGCATCCCAGGAATGAATCCCACTTGATCATGGTGAATAATTCTTTTTATATGCCGTTGAATTCGATTTGCTAGTATCTTATTGAGAATTTTTGCATCCATATTCATCAGGGATATTGGCCTGTAGTTCTCTTTTTTTTACTGGGTCTCTGTCTGGTTTAGGAATCAAAGTAATACTGGCTTCATAGAATGAGTCTGGAAGTTTTCCTTCCCTTTCTATTTCTTGGAATAGCTTGAGAAGGATAGGTATTATCTCTGCTTTAAACGTCTGGTAGAACTCCCCTGGGAAGCCATCTGGTCCTGGACTCTTATTTGTTGGGAGATTTTTGATAACCGATTCAATTTCTTCGCTGGTTATGGGTCTGTTCAAGCTTTCTATTTCCTCCTGATTGAGTTTTGGAAGAGTGTGGGTGTTCAGGAATTTGTCCATTTCTTCCAGGTTGTCCAATTTGTTGGCATATAATTTTTCATAGTATTCCCTGATAATTGTTTGTATCTCTGAGGGATTGGTTGTAATAATTCCATTTTCATTCATGATTTTATCTATTTGGGTCATCTCCCTTTTCTTTTTGAGAAGCCTGGCTAGAGGTTTGTCAATTTTGTTTATTTTTTCAAAAAACCAACTCTTGGTTTCGTTGATCTGCTCTACGGTTTTTTTAGATTCTATATTGTTTATTTCTGCTCTGATCTTTATTATTTCTCTTCTTCTGCTGGGTTTAGGCTGCCTTTGCTGTTCTGCTTCTAGTTCCTTTAGGTGTGCTGTTAGATTTTGTATTTGGGATGTTTCTTGATTCTTGAGATAGGCCTGGATTGCAATGTATTTTCCTCTCAGGACTGCCTTCGCTGCATCCCAAAGCGTTTGGATTGTTGTATTTTCATTTTCGTTTGTTTCCATATATTTTTTAATTTCTTCTCTAATTGCCTGGTTGACCCACTTATTCGTTAGTAGGGTGTTCTTTAACCTCCATGCTTTTGGAGGTTTTCCAGACTTTTTTCTGTGGTTGATTTCAAGCTTCATAGCATTGTGGTCTGAAAGTATGCATGGTATGATTTCAATTCTTGTAAACTTATGAAGGGCTGTTTTGTGACCCAGTATATGATCTATCTTGGAGAATGTTCCATGTGCACTCGAGAAGAAAGTATATTCTGTTGCTTTGGGATGCAGAGTTCTAAATATATCTGTCAAGTCCATCTGATCCAATGTCTCATTCAGGGCCCTTGTTTCTTTATTGACCGTGTGTCTAGATGATCTATCCATTTCTGTAAGTGGGGTGTTAAAGTCCCCTGCAATTACCACATTCTTATCAATAAGGTTGCTTATGTTTATGAGTAATTGTTTTATATATTTGGGCGCTCCAGTATTCGGCGCATAGACATTTATAATTGTTAGCTCTTCCTGATGGATAGACCCTGTCACTATTATATAATGTCCTTCTTCATCTCTTGTTACAGCCTTTAATTTAAAGTCTAGTTTGTCTGATAGAAGTATGGCTACTCCAGCTTTCTTTTGGCTTCCAGTAGCATGATAAATAGTTCTCCATCCCCTCACTCTCAATCTAAAGGTGTCCTCAGGTCTAAAATGAGTCTCTTGTAGACAGCAAATAGATGGGTCTTGTTTTTTTATCCATTCTGATACCCTATGTCTTTTGGTTGGCGCATTTAATCCATTTACATTCAGTGTTATTATAGAAAGATATGGGTTTAGAGTCATTGTGATGTCTGTATGTTTTATGCTTGTAGTGATGTCTCTGGTACTTTGTCTCACAGGGTCCCCCTTAGGATCTCTTGTAGGGCTGGTTTAGTGGTGACAAATTCCTTCAGTTTTTGTTTGTTTGGGAAGACCTTTATCTCTCCTTCTATTCTAAATGACAGACTTGCTGGATAAAGGATTCTCGGCTGCATATTTTTTCTGTCTAGCACACTGAAAATCTCGTGCCAATTCTTTCTGGCCTGCCAAGTTTCAAAAGAGAGATCAGTCACGAGTCTTATAGGTCTCCCTTTATATGTGAGGGCACTTTTACCCCTTGCTGCTTTCAGAATTTTCTCTTTATCCTTGTATTTTGCCAGTTTCACTATGATATGTCGTGCAGAAGATCGATTCAAGTTACGTCTGAAGGGAGTTCTCTGTGCCTCTTGGATTTCAATGCCTTTTTCCTTCCCCACTTCAGGGAAGTTCTCAGCTATTATTTCTTCAAGTACCCCTTCAGCACCTTTCCCTCTCTCTTCCTCCTCTGGGATACCAATTATGCGTATATTATTTCTCTTTAGTGTATCACTTAGTTCTCTAATTTTCCCCTCATACTCCTGGATTTTTTTATCTCTCTTTTTCTCAGCTTCCTCTTTTTCCATAACTTTATCTTCTAGTTCACCTATTCTCTCCTCTGCCTCTTCAATCCGAGCCGTGGTGGTTTCCATTTTGTTATGCATTTCGTTTAAAGTGTTTTTCAGCTCCTCGTGACTGTTCCTTAGTCCCTTGATCTCTGTAGCAAGAGATTCTCTGCTGTCAGCTATACTGTTTTCAAGCCCAGCAATTAATTTTATGACTATTATTCTAAATTCACTTTCTGTTATATTATTTAAATCCTTTTTGATCAGCTCATTAGCTGTTGTTATTTCCTGGAGATTCTTCTGAGGGGAATTCTTCCGCTTGGTCATTTTGGATAGTCCCTGGCGTGGTGAGGACCTGCAGGGCACTTCCCCTGTGCTGTGGTGTATAACTGGAGTTGGTGGGCGGAGCCGCAGTCCGACCTGATGTCTGCCCCCAGCCCACCGCTGTGTCCACAGTCAGACTGGTGTGTGCCTTCTCTTCCCCTCTCCTAGGGGCGGGATTCACTGTGGGGTGGGGTGGCCTGTCTGGGCTACTTGCACACTGCCAGGCTTGTGATGCTGGGGATCTGGCGTCTTAGCTGGGGTGGGTAGGCAAGGTGCACAGGGGCAGGAGGGGCAGGCTTAGCTTGCTTCTCCTTAGGTGATCCACTTCAGGAGGGGCCCTGTGGCAGCAGGAGGGAGTCAGATCCACTGCCGGAGGTTTGGCTCCGCGGAAGCGCAGAGTTGGGTGTTTGCGAGGAGCGAGCAAGTTCCCTGGCAGGAACTGGTTCTCTTTGGGATTTTGGCTGGGGGATGGGCGGGGGAGATGGCGCTGGCGAGCGCCTTTGTTCCCCACCAAACTGAGCTCTGTCGTCCGGGGGCACAGCAGCTCTCCTTCCCTTTGTCCTCCAGCCTTCCCGCTTTCTGAGCAGAGCTGTTAACTTATGACCTCCCAGACGCTAAGTCGCGCTTGCTGTCGGAACACAGTCCGTCAGGCCCCTCCGCTTTTTGCAAGCCAGACTCGGGGGCTCTGCTTGGCCGGCGAGCCGCCCCTCCGCCCCGGCTCCCTCCCGCCAGTCCGTGGAGCGCGCACCGCCTCGCCGCCCTTCCTACCCTCTTCCGTGGGCCTCTCGTCTGCGCTTGGCTCCGGCGACTCCGTTCTGCTAATCCTCTGGTGGTTTTCTGGGTTATTTAGGCAGGTGTAGGTGGAATCTAAGTGATCAGCAGGACGCGCGGTGAGCCCAGCGTCCTCCTACGCCGTCATCTTCCCTCTCTCCGGAAGACTGTTTCTAAGGGCCCTCTGTTTGTTTGTTTCTGTTTCTCTGTTTTGTTCTGTGGACTTACTGGATGGATATTATGGGACAGACTCAGACTACTCCTCTAACCATTATGAATGATCACTTTAAGGTTGTCAGCTAAAGAGCTAACAATCTTAGTGTGGAAGTCCAAAAGGGTCGGTGACAGGTGTTTTGTTTTAGCGAGTGGCCAGCTTTCAATGTCAGATGGTCACCAGAGGGAAACTTCGACCTCCCTACCATCAACCAAGGCAGGGGTATCATCTCTCGGCCAAAGATGGGACATCCTGATCAGCTCCCTTAGATTATCACTTGGCAGGACCTTGTAGAAGACCCACCCTCTTGGCTTAAGCCTTTTCTAGACCCATGCCCTCCAGAGCCAAAACCCATTCTTGCTTTGCAGGGGACAGAGAAGAAGGAGAACAAGAAAAGTCTTACCCAGCCTTCAGCATCCCTCTACCCTGTCCTACAAGGGGGGACTGAAGAAGAATTAATTTTTCCTCCCCTGTATAACCCCCTAGGATGCCGGAAGAACACCATCCTCCCCCTCTGGGGGAGGCAGACACTGTTCCAAGAGCGCGAGGTGGTAACACTCCGGTGGGAAGCCTGCCCTTTACCAGACAAAGGGCTCAGAGGAAGCAATCTGCCTCTGCCGCAGACTCCACTATTCTGCCCCTGTGAGCCACTGGACCCCCAGATGCAGAGGGGAATCAGCCCCATCACTGTTGGCCTTTCGCCACTAGTGACCTCTACAATTGGAAAACTCAGAATCCTAAGTTTTCCGAGAAACCGGCAGGGCTTATTGACTTATTAGACTCTGTTCTTTTCACCCATCAGCACGTGGGACGATTGCCAGCAGCTTTTGCAGGTCCTGTTCACGACTGAGCAAAGAGAAAGAATCCTCAATGAGGCCCGAAAACTAGTTCCAGGTGCAGACGGGAATCCCACCACCAACCAGGCTCAGATAGATGCCTCCTTACCCTTTACTTGGCCCCAGTGGTATTTCGACACAGCAGAAGGTAAGGAGAGGCTCTGGGTCTACCGCCAGACTCTCATGGGGAGTCTCCAAAAGGCTGCTAGAAAGCCAACCAATTTGGCCAAGGTAGGAAATGTACAACAGGGAAAAGATGAATCTCTGGCTGCCTTTTTAGAACGGATCATGGAGGCATTCTGTACCTATACCCCCCATGGATCCAGAGGCTCTGGAAAGCAAAACAGCTGTTATCATGGCCTTTGTAAACCAATCGGCCATAAACATTAGGAAAAAATTACAGAAAATAGATAGGCTAGGAGAAAAAAGTCTGCAGGACTTACTAGTGGTAGCCAAAAAGGTATATAACCAGGAGCCTCCTGAGGATAAGCAGGCTCGCGGCATGGCGGCTGCCAGCAGGAAGCAGACTCAAGACCTGGCCAGAATACTACTAGCTACCACCACTGACTCCCCCGAGGAATGAGTCTGCCATCTCCGGCAGCTGGCGGGCGACTCAAGAGGAGGTAAAGGAACCACCAAGGGGGGTGGGGAAGCGGAGGCTGCAGAAAGATCAGTGCGCATACTGCAAGGAGATAGGGCACTGGGCTCGAGAATGTCTGAAAAACGCCGGTGGGAAGGGAAGCAAGACTGATCGAGTAAAAGTCTTAGAGCTAGATGAGCTGAGTGATTAGGGGAATCAGGGTTTGGACCCTCTCCCTGAGCCCAGGGTAACTCTTAAAGTGGAGGGGACGCCTGTTGACTTTCTTGTCAACACTGGAGCGCAACATTCGGTCCTCTGCACCCCACAAGGAAAGCTAGCCAGCAAGAAGTCCTGGGTACAAGGGGCAACTGGTATGAGCCAGTGTTCATGGACTACCCAAAGAATGGTAGATTTGGGGATGGGACGGTATCCCACTCCTTTATGGTAATACCGGAATGCCCCTACCAACTGTTAGGATGGAACTTACTGACCAAGATTGGAGCTCAGATAACTTTCAGACAAGGGGGGGCCTCAGGTCACTGATGGCAAGGGCCATCCCATCCAGGTCCTGACCATGAAACTAGAGGATGAATACTGCCTCCACCGGGAAGCGCTCCCGAGAGAGGATAATATAAACAGACGGCTACAAGAATTCCCCTTGGTTTGGGCAGAGACGGTGTGGGGGGGGGAATAGGATTAGCCACTCATAGGACCCCGGTCCTGGTAGAGCTCAAGCCAGGAGAAGGTTCTGTAAGGATCAAACAATACCCCATGTCTCAGGAGGCCCAGAAGGGGATCCAGCCACACATCCGGAGACTACGAAGCCTAGGGGTACTAGTTCCTTGACAGTCTTCCTGGAACACCCCCCTACTGCCAGTCAAAAAGCCTCACACAAATGACTATCGACTGGTACAAGACCTCCCGGAAGTAAATAAGACGGTTACAGACATACACCCAACTGTTCCCAACCCATATACTCTCTTGAGCTCCTTGGCAACCTCCAGGGTCTGGTATACTGTACTAAATTTAAAGGACACCTTAAGTCTGCTGCTGGCACCCCAAAGCCAACCCTTGTTTGCCTTCAAGTGGCATGATCCAGAGGAGGGCTACAGCGGACAACTCACCTGGACACGGCTGCCTCAGGGGTTCAAAAATTCACCCACCATCTTCGAAAAGGCACTACACGAGGACCTGGGTGAGTACAGAAAGGAGCACCCTGGCCTCACCCTTCTACAGTATGTACATGACATCCTGGTTGCTGCTGACACGGCCAAGGACTGCGAGCGAGGGACCCAGGACCTGCTGGCTACCCTGGGGGCCTTGGGGTACTGGGCATCCGTGAAGAAGGCTCAGATATGCAGGGAGAGGGTAAGTTACCTGGGATACATCCTGGAGGGCAGACAGCGGCAGTTATCAGATGCCAGAAAAGAAACTGTCCTAAAGATCCCTACTCCCACCACCTGAAGGGAAGTAAGGGAATTCCTAGGATTTGCTGGCTACTGCTGCCTCTGGGTTCTGGGTTTTGCTGAGATCGCCAGGCCCCTATATGAAGCTACCAAAGAGGGGAAAACATTTAAATGGACTGAAAAAGAAGAAACTGCCTTTAATCAGTTAAAAAAGGCCCTCCTAAGTGCCCCAGCCCTGGGTCTACCAGACATTACGAGGCCCTTCCACCTCTTTGTAGACGAACACAAGGGAATAGAAAAAGGGGTTCTAACTCAAGCCTTAAGCCCCTGGAACTGCCCGGTGGCTTACCTGTCCAAGAAGCTAGACCCAGTAGCTGCCGGCTGGCCGCCATGCCTAAGAATTATTGTGGCGACAGCACTCCTAGTCAAGGACGCAGACAAACTGACCCTAGGACAGATCTGGATCATGACCCCAAACGCCATTGAAGGGGTCCTGAAACAGCCTCCTGACAGATGGATGAGCAACACACATATGACTCATTACAGAGCCTCCTACTCAACCCTCCACAGGTGCGGTTCCACCCCAGTGCGGCCCTCAATCCTGCAACCCTGCTGCCCGACCCTGAACTAGATGCTCCACTACATGACTGTGCCGGGATCCTGGAGCAAGTACATGGATTCCAGACGGATCTGACCGACCGGCCCCTCCCCGATGCCGAGGCTACTTGGTTCACTGATGGCAGCAGCTTTGTGCGAGACAGACACAGGTATGCGGGTGCAGCGGTGGTCACTGAAACGGACACTGTATGGGCGGAGGCACTACCCTCCAGAACATCAGCCCAGTGAGCAGAGCTCATCGCCCTTACCAAGGCGCTAACGCTGGGAGCTGGAAAACAGCTTAACATCTACACAGACAGCCGTTATGTGTTTGCCACAGCTCATATTCATGGGGCAATTTATCAGGAGAGGGGGTTACTGATGGTAGAAGGATGGACTATAAAACATGGCTTTTGGCTTCCTGCCAAGCTGGCCATTATCCACTGCCAAGGGCACCAGAAAACTGATAACCCAGTAGCTAGAGGCAATCGAAAGGCTGAGCAGACAGCCAAGGCAGTAGCCCTTACCTCAGTCCCCACCATGACAATACAACTACCAGACCCAGGAGACCCAGATTTACCAGACCAGCCCAAATACTCCCAGGAGGAGTTACAGAGGATCAAGAAACTCCCCATGGCCCAAGAGATAAAGGGATGGTGGTATACACCTAACAAGGAGCTGGTGCTGCCAGATCGGCTTGGAGTCTCAGTATTAGAACACATGCATCGGTCTACTCACATGGGGGCACAAAAATTAAGACTTAATCCGACATGCTGGAATCAAGGTTCACCAACAGAAAACCAAAATAGATCAAGTTGTATCTGCCTGTGAGACCCGCCAACTCACCAATGTTAGAGCCACATCAAATAAAAAAGGAACCAGGCTTGGAGGCACCAGACTGGGAACCCAATGGGAGGTCGACTTCACTGAAAAACCAGGAAAGTATGGTTATGAATATCTTTTAATATTTACAGACACCTTCTCTGGCTGGGTGGAGGCATACCCAACCAAGCATGAAATGGCTCAGATGGTGGCTAAGAAGCTACTAGAAGACATCTTACCCAAGTATGGTTTTCCTTCCATGGTAGGATCAGATAATGGACCAGCTTTTATCTCGCAGGTAATGCAGGCAGTAGCCAAGGCTATGGGGGCAAACCAGAAATTACATTGTACTTATAGGCCCCAGAGCTCAGGACAGGTAGAATGAATAGAACCGTAAAAGAGACCCTTACCAAATTAACTGTGGAAACTGGCAGGGACTGGGTGACTCTCCTACTGTACACCCTTTACGAGGTTAGAAACACTCCTTACACTCTGGGTTTTACTCCCTATGAGATCATGTTTGGCAGGCCACCTATTATTCCCAAACTTCGAGCTGAACTTCTTGCGGAGTTTAAAGATCAAGAACTTTTTCTTTCCTTGAGAGGGCTCCAGAGGGCACACGAGGACATTTGGCTGCGCCTCCGTGCCATCTACAAGGCTGGCCCAACTCCAACACCTCATTAGTACAGGCCAGGAGACTGGGTCTACATAAAGAGGCACCATTGAGAGACCCTCGAGCCACGCTGGAAGGGACCCTACTTCATGGTGCTGACAACCCCCACCGCTCTCAAAGTAGATGGCATCGCGACCTGTGTCCATCATACCCACGTTCAGCCAGTGGACCCCTCCTCAATCCAGAAGGACTTCATCACACAATGGGCCATCAATCGGGACCAACACAACCCACTCAAGGTCAAGTTACAGCACATTCGACCCACCTGATATTGGTAACTCTGTTAACTCTGCTTGTCATTGTTCATGCTTCCGGGAGTCCCCACACCCCCCAAAACATTACCTGGCAGATCACAGACACCAGCTCAGGGACCGCGTGAGGGCCGTCCAACTATTGGTCCTCTGTGCTCAGTACAAGCCCCTAATAACAGGAGAGGACAAAATAGAAATGCAGCCAGTCCCATGATTGGGTCCGCAAGCTACATGACAAGGGGGGAATGAAAGAGCAGACCTAGGCCGGCCGACTCCATCTTGTTCTGTAAAGAAATTCCTGCTCAAACCTCAGACCATGCCTCCTCCCCTTGAGTAACTTCCCACTCACCTATTTAAACTTCCCAATCAAACCACACCCGGCAACCTGTGTGAAGGCACTCTGATCCTTCTCCAGCCAATTGGCTAAGGCCACGATCCCTATAAAACCTTTGTGCTCTTGAAACCTGCTCTCTCTCCCCGGTATCTCACTGCTGCATCGGTGCAGGTAGGGGATTGAGCTCTAGCTAGCTCGAATAAAGGCTCTTTGCTTTTGCATTAGACTCGGCTCCCTGGTGGTCTTTGGCGATCACGAATTCTGGGCATAACAGGCCCCAACATGCCAGGCAAAATGTGGGGCACGCATCTTCCCAAAGGCAATGGCATGTACAGAGGTTGCCCCAGTGAGGTTGGAGCCTTGCACTCAGGGAACTGTCATACCCAGGGTTCCTACACTTTCTGTCTCCAACACTAAGAGCATCGTCACAGAGCCCCTCCTGCATGGCCCATCTCCCCCTCCACACACTGTGACCAGCTCCATCCTTTCCTCCTTGCCTCCTCTTTGTCTCTGCTTCTCTCTACTCCTGTCTCCCTCTGTTTCTTCCTCTCACTCTCTCGGACATGCCCAATTCCCCCATCACTGACTCAGTGTTTCTCTCCCTGTCTCTTTCTCTGCTTCTCCCCAGACCTTCATCCTTCTGTTCTATGCAGCCTTGTCCATGAAGCATGGCACCACATATCCTGTGTCCTCCTCTCTCCTGTCATGTTTAGCCCAGGCACTCATCACAGTGTATGCGAATCCTGTTACTGAAGTTGCTCATGCTGCATTGTTGTTCCAAGCCACTCCTGGGAAGCATCTGGACAGCCAGACCTTGACCCCTTGGTGGCCCAGCCATGACACCAAAGTTGCTGGAGGGCTGGTTGCCTCCACAACCTGGGAGGAAGGAGGGCCCTGCAGGCATCAGGGGCTCAAAAGCAGAATGCATGGGCTTTGAAGACCTGGAAAGAGCCTGATGCTTACAAAAAAACCCTGCCTTGGTGATGAGGGAAGAAAGTGTATCATGTCTTCGACCTCTGCCCTGCTCAGCTGTCACTAAGAAAACAGTTGGGGGGGTACCTGGGTAGCTCAGTCGGGTAAGTGTCTGACTTCGGCTCAGGTTGTGATCTCATGGGTTATAAGTTTGAGCCTCTCATCAGGTTCTGGGCTGACAGCTCAGAGCCTGGAGACTGCATTGGATTCTGTGTCTCCCTCTCTCTCTCTGCCCCTCTCTCACTTGTGTTCTGTCTCTCTTTATCTCCTGCTCAATAAATAAACAACCATTGCAAAGAAAATAAAAGAAAAAATAAACACTGGGAGGAATATGAGACACCATAAGTCTTACCCCAAAAACTACTACCATAAGTCTACCTCAGCTCCCACCTGGATTGGTGCTACTGCGAGGTAGCTGGTGGTTGGGAAAAGTCCACAACATCTGGATTAATGCAGGGTTTCCTCACTGCAAACATTGCAGTATTCTGCAAATATGTCTTCCCTGAGAATTCATAATATTTTTACTACATGAACAGCTGCAGTGACTCTGCAAAAGCACATTTCCCAGAGAAGGGAAAAGTGATGAATTATGAAATTTGGAAAAAAAAATAACCTTTGACTAAGAGCATTCAAAATTGCTAAGCACATCTCAGAAAGTAGGACTTTTCATGTTTTTCAGTTAGTGAGGATCACAACCAATGTTCTAACCAGGTTAATGACTAACTGTACAGAAAAGGAGTAAAATAACAACAATTAAACTGTTTCAGTTTTCAGGAATATTCCCATGAAAAGAGGTCTGGAAGAAGCGAGTCAGGCCAGGAGACGTAAATTTGGAGTGAGATGTCATCCTCCTCATGTTATTTCCACAAACGCACAGTGACTGCCCTGTGGTCCTCAGCCTCTAAACACTTATGGCTTCTGGAGGCACCACCAAAGATGACAAGCTAAAAACAGAAAGGTCTGTAGGCTCTTGGGAAAGAGTTTTATTCTTGGTAAAGTAAATAACACCATCGAGTAAATACACCAAGTAAATACTTTACCAAGTTATTTACTTGGTAAAGTAAATAACACAACCTAGAGACAACACCAGGAGAGAGTGCTGTATAAAGAGATAAAAGATTCCAGAGAGAGAGTTACAACTGAAAATTGTCGCATCATTTCCCTTGACCTTCTCTGTGTCCATAATAGGGACTGAATTCTTGTTACTCACAGAAGCTGCACCAGGTTCTGCATTTGATAGAGGCCAAAGAAGGGATGGAGGTTTATTCCAGTTTGCATAGACTGCATGAAAAAACAAACAGAAGAAACCTTTGTGCCTTCCTCCACCATCTTGCACTGCTTCCTACAATCAGGTCCCTTACCAGAAACAGAGGGTTTCTGTTAAGAGGGTTTCTGAGTCTCCTTGGGACTCAGGGGAGCCTTGAGGAAGGCACCAGAAGGCTTGTTTGGATATTTTTTAATCAGCCAACTGCGGACAGGTCAGGCTCAATTCAGTGGAAATCAACACTAAAAGAAGGGTTTCCTTTTTTTTAATATATTTTTTAATGTTTATTTATTGAGAGAGAGAGTGAGACATGGAGCATGAGCAGGGGAGGGCCAGAGAGAGAGAGACACAGAATCCGAAGCAGGCTCCAGGCTCTGAGCTGTCAGCACAGAGCCTGACACGGGGCTCGAACTCACAAACTGCGAGATCATGACCTGAGCTGAAGTCTGACGCTCAGCTGACTGAGCCACCCAAGTGTCCCAAAAGAAGGATTTCCTAATACACATCATGGGAAATGTCAATTTGTCAGATTAAAAATTAAAATATGAATGGCTTAGGATAATGTCTGCAAATGTCACCATGAACAGCACACTGCCCTTTTCTGCAAGGCATGGGTGGGATTTTTCAAGTGGTGTACTGTATATATCATCTGCCTTATGTATCTGACAAGGGATTATGTAAGTATTCATGAAAAGAAATGACCTTGAAGAGACTAATACTGTAGTAATAAGGAAGGGAAAGGTTAATGCTATGTGGAATGAGCTGCAAAGTTTCAGAGTTACACTAATAAAATAACATTACAGGAGAGAAATTTCACAAGACTTTTCTTTACTAATGGAGTACTATTGTTCACAATACAAAAAATAATTAAAGAATAAAGGGACCTCTAAACAGAGGAAGAAATGTCTGCTTTCTTTATACAAAGCATATTTTCTATGGGACATTTATCCAAAAGCCAATTCAAGAAAGCTCATCAGGACATACAGCTTCCAATTCATGCTGTTGTTCACGTTATTCATGAGAAACAAAATAAACAGCCTTCAACATTTTCTCCAGGTGGAAGGGGCGCTGACCCACAATCGTTCTAGCACCCTCGCTCTGGTTAAGTGTAATTGGGAGGTGGCAGGGGGACCTACAGTCAGTGGAGGGGTGTGAGCCTCACCACACGCAAGAGACAGACCCAAAGAGCTCTGCTAGCTGGTGCGTCTGAGGGAACTAGTGTCATGTCACCACTGTGAGATAACCTGTGCCCTCTATAACCACCTGGGACTCTGCATGAGACCAATGACACCCACTCGAAAAAGAAGCCGATTGTGCGGATATTGCTGCGGAAGTTAAGCTACTGCATTTCACAATGTGCTCTGTACCTCTCCATGGAGGGATCTCCTTGTCAGGTCCTCGTGTCATTGGTTTGTGCTTCCCAAATTCCTCTGGAAACCTCTGTCTTTGGATGACTTCCAGTCTTGAAGATCAAGATGAATCAGTTTCACTAAGAGTTACCACAACCAGGCCCTTATTGGACACCAAACGGTTTAGCCTTTTTTAAAAACATCACGCTCTCTCCCCGGTATCTCACCGCTGCGTCAGTGCAAGCTTGTGTAAAAACTGCATTCCATGCCAGGCCTGAATTGTTCCAAAGCTCAGTTCGCTATCAGCATCCCAGGTGGTGCAATTAATAAAGAGCTAGCGTGGGGCCACTGGCACAAACAAGACAGCTCCTTAGAACCTGAACTTCCTATTTGTTCCATTCCTTGGGTAGATAACGCCTGTTAATTACTCTGGAGAAATTATTTTGGTGAGAAGAGAGGGAAGATGGCGGCGTAGGAGGACGCTGGGCTCACCGCGCGTCCTGCTGATCACTTAGATTCCACCTACACCTGCCTAAATAACCCAGAAAACCACCAGAGGATTAGCAGAACGGAGTCGCCGGAGCCAAGCGCAGACGAGAGGCCCACGGAAGAGGGTAGGAAGGGCGGCGAGGCGGTGCGCGCTCCACGGACTGGCGGGAGGGAGCCGGGGCGGAGGGGCGGCTCGCCGGCCAAGCAGAGCCCCCGAGTCTGGCTTGCAAAAAGCGGAGGGGCCTGACGGACTGTGTTCCGACAGCAAGCGCGACTTAGCGTCTGGGAGGTCATAAGTTAACAGCTCTGCTCAGAAAGCGGGAAGGCTGGAGGACAAAGGGAAGGAGAGCTGCTGTGCCCCCGGACGACAGAGCTCAGTTTGGTGGGGAACAAAGGCGCTCGCCAGCGCCATCTCCCCCGCCCATCCCCCAGCCAAAATCCCAAAGAGAACCAGTTCCTGCCAGGGAACTTGCTCGCTCCTCGCAAACACCCAACTCTGCGCTTCCGCGGAGCCAAACCTCCGGCAGTGGATCTGACTCCCTCCTGCTGCCACAGGGCCCCTCCTGAAGTGGATCACCTAAGGAGAAGCAAGCTAAGCCTGCCCCTCCTGCCCCTGTGCACCTTGCCTACCCACCCCAGCTAAGACGCCAGATCCCCAGCATCACAAGCCTGGCAGTGTGCAAGTAGCCCAGACAGGCCACCCCACCCCACAGTGAATCCCGCCCCTAGGAGAGGGGAAGAGAAGGCACACACCAGTCTGACTGTGGACACAGCGGTGGGCTGGGGGCAGACATCAGGTCGGACTGCGGCTCCGCCCACCAACTCCAGTTATACACCACAGCACAGGGGAAGTGCCCTGCAGGTCCTCACCACGCCAGGGACTATCCAAAATGACCAAGCGGAAGAATTCCCCTCAGAAGAATCTCCAGGAAATAACAACAGCTAATGAGCTGATCAAAAAGGATTTAAATAATATAACAGAAAGTGAATTTAGAATAATAGTCATAAAATTAATTGCTGGGCTTGAAAACAGTATAGCTGACAGCAGAGAATCTCTTGCTACAGAGATCAAGGGACTAAGGAACAGTCACGAGGAGCTGAAAAACACTTTAAACGAAATGCATAACAAAATGGAAACCACCACGGCTCGGATTGAAGAGGCAGAGGAGAGAATAGGTGAACTAGAAGATAAAGTTATGGAAAAAGAGGAAGCTGAGAAAAAGAGAGATAAAAAAATCCAGGAGTATGAGGGGAAAATTAGAGAACTAAGTGATACACTAAAGAGAAATAATATACGCATAATTGGTATCCCAGAGGAGGAAGAGAGAGGGAAAGGTGCTGAAGGGGTACTTGAAGAAATAATAGCTGAGAACTTCCCTGAAGTGGGGAAGGAAAAAGGCATTGAAATCCAAGAGGCACAGAGAACTCCCTTCAGACGTAACTTGAATCGATCTTCTGCACGACATATCATAGTGAAACTGGCAAAATACAAGGATAAAGAGAAAATTCTGAAAGCAGCAAGGGGTAAAAGTGCCCTCACATATAAAGGGAGACCTATAAGACTCGTGACTGATCTCTCTTTTGAAACTTGGCAGGCCAGAAAGAATTGGCACGAGATTTTCAGTGTGCTAGACAGAAAAAATATGCAGCCGAGAATCCTTTATCCAGCAAGTCTGTCATTTAGAATAGAAGGAGAGATAAAGGTCTTCCCAAACAAACAAAAACTGAAGGAATTTGTCACCACTAAACCAGCCCTACAAGAGATCCTAAGGGGGACCCTGTGAGACAAAGTACCAGAGACATCACTACAAGCATAAAACATACAGACATCACAATGACTCTAAACCCATATCTTTCTATAATAACACTGAATGTAAATGGATTAAATGCGCCAACCAAAAGACATAGGGTATCAGAATGGATAAAAAAACAAGACCCATCTATTTGCTGTCTACAAGAGACTCATTTTAGACCTGAGGACACCTTTAGATTGAGAGTGAGGGGATGGAGAACTATTTATCATGCTACTGGAAGCCAAAAGAAAGCTGGAGTAGCCATACTTCTATCAGACAAACTAGACTTTAAATTAAAGGCTGTAACAAGAGATGAAGAAGGACATTATATAATAGTGACAGGGTCTATCCATCAGGAAGAGCTAACAATTATAAATGTCTATGCGCCGAATACTGGAGCGCCCAAATATATAAAACAATTACTCATAAACATAAGCAACCTTATTGATAAGAATGTGGTAATTGCAGGGGACTTTAACACCCCACTTACAGAAATGGATAGATCATCTAGACACACGGTCAATAAAGAAACAAGGGCCCTGAATGAGACATTGGATCAGATGGACTTGACAGATATATTTAGAACTCTGCATCCCAAAGCAACAGAATATACTTTCTTCTCGAGTGCACATGGAACATTCTCCAAGATAGATCATATACTGGGTCACAAAACAGCCCTTCATAAGTTTACAAGAATTGAAATCATACCATGCATACTTTCAGACCACAATGCTATGAAGCTTGAAATCAACCACAGAAAAA
This sequence comes from Puma concolor, assembly GCF_028749965.1. Classification (NCBI taxonomy): domain Eukaryota; kingdom Metazoa; phylum Chordata; class Mammalia; order Carnivora; family Felidae; genus Puma; species Puma concolor. The sequence continues at coordinate 83,968,941 of NC_141684.1, forward strand.
AGTCTGGAAAACCTCCAAAAGCATGGAGGTTAAAGAACACCCTACTAACGAATAAGTGGGTCAACCAGGCAATTAGAGAAGAAATTAAAAAATATATGGAAACAAACGAAAATGAAAATACAACAATCCAAACGCTTTGGGATGCAGCGAAGGCAGTCCTGAGAGGAAAATACATTGCAATCCAGGCCTATCTCAAGAATCAAGAAACATCCCAAATACAAAATCTAACAGCACACCTAAAGGAACTAGAAGCAGAACAGCAAAGGCAGCCTAAACCCAGCAGAAGAAGAGAAATAATAAAGATCAGAGCAGAAATAAACAATATAGAATCTAAAAAAACCGTAGAGCAGATCAACGAAACCAAGAGTTGGTTTTTTGAAAAAATAAACAAAATTGACAAACCTCTAGCCAGGCTTCTCAAAAAGAAAAGGGAGATGACCCAAATAGATAAAATCATGAATGAAAATGGAATTATTACAACCAATCCCTCAGAGATACAAACAATTATCAGGGAATACTATGAAAAATTATATGCCAACAAATTGGACAACCTGGAAGAAATGGACAAATTCCTGAACACCCACACTCTTCCAAAACTCAATCAGGAGGAAATAGAAAGCTTGAACAGACCCATAACCAGCGAAGAAATTGAATCGGTTATCAAAAATCTCCCAACAAATAAGAGTCCAGGACCAGATGGCTTCCCAGGGGAGTTCTACCAGACGTTTAAAGCAGAGATAATACCTATCCTTCTCAAGCTATTCCAAGAAATAGAAAGGGAAGGAAAACTTCCAGACTCATTCTATGAAGCCAGTATTACTTTGATTCCTAAACCAGACAGAGACCCAGTAAAAAAAAGAGAACTACAGGCCAATATCCCTGATGAATATGGATGCAAAAATTCTCAATAAGATACTAGCAAATCGAATTCAACGGCATATAAAAAGAATTATTCACCATGATCAAGTGGGATTCATTCCTGGGATGCAGGGCTGGTTCAACATTCGCAAATCAATCAACATGATACATCACATTAACAAAAAAAAAAGAGAAGAACCATATGATCCTGTCAATCGATGCAGAAAAGGCCTTTGACAAAATCCAGCACCCTTTCTTAATAAAAACCCTTGAGAAAGTCGGGATAGAAGGAACATACTTAAAGATCATAAAAGCCATTTATGAAAAGCCCACAGCTAACATCATCCTCAACGGGGAAAAACTGAGAGCTTTTTCCCTGAGATCAGGAACATGACAGGGATGCCCACTCTCACCGCTGTTGTTTAACATAGTGCTGGAAGTTCTAGCATCAGCAATCAGACAACAAAAGGAAATCAAAGGCATCAAAATTGGCAAAGATGAAGTCAAGCTTTCGCTTTTTGCAGATGACATGATATTATACATGGAAAATCCGATAGACTCCACCAAAAGTCTGCTAGAACCGATACGTGAATTCAGCAAAGTTGCAGGATACAAAATCAATGTACAGAAATCAGTTGCATTCTTATACACTAACAATGAAGCAACAGAAAGACAAATAAAGAAACTGATCCCATTCACAATTGCACCAAGAAGCATAAAATACCTAGGAATAAATCTAACCAGAGATGTAAAGGATCTGTATGCTGAAAACTATAGAAAGCTTATGAAGGTAATTGAAGAAGATTTAAAGAAATGGAAAGACATTCCCTGCTCATGGATTGGAAGAATAAATATTATCAAAATGTCAATACTACCCAAAGCTATCTACACATTCAATGCAATCCCAATCAAAATTGCACCAGCATTCTTCTCGAAACTAGAACAAGCAATCCTAAAATTCATATGGAACCACAAAAGGCCCCGAATAGCCAAAGTAATTTTGAAGAAGAAGACCAAAGCAGGAGGCATCACAATCCCAGACTTTAGCCTCTACTACAAAGCTGTCATCATCAAGACAGCATGGTATTGGCACAAAAACAGACACATAGACCAATGGAATAGAATAGAAACCCCAGAACTAGACCCACAAACGTATGGCCAACTCATCTTTGACAAAGCAGGAAAGAACATCCAATGGAAAAAAGACAGTCTCTTTAACAACTGGTGCTGGGAGAACTGGACCGCAACATGCAGAAGGTTGAAACTAGACCACTTTCTCACACCATTCACAAAAATAAACTCAAAATGGATAAAGGACCTGAATGTGAGACAGGAAACCATCAAAACCTTAGAGGAGAAAGCAGGAAAAGACCTCTCTGACCTCAGCCGTAGCAATCTCTTACTCGACACATCCCCAAAGGCAAGGGAATTAAAAGCAAAAGTGAATTACTGGGAGCTTATGAAGATACAAAGCTTCTGCACAGCAAAGGAAACAACCAACACAACTAAAAGGCAACCAACGGAATGGGAAAAGATATTTGCAAATGACATATCGGACAAAGGGCTAGTATCCAAAATCTATAAAGAGCTCACCAAACTCCACACCCGAAAAGCAAATAACCCAGTGAAGAAATGGGCAGAAAACATGAATAGACACTTCTCTAAAGAAGACATCCGGATGGCCAACAGGCACATGAAAAGATGTTCAGCGTCGCTCCTTATCAGGGAAATACAAATCAAAACCACACTCAGGTATCACCTCACGCCAGTCAGAGTGGCCAAAATGAACAAATCAGGAGACTATAGACGCTGGAGAGGATGTGGAGAAACGGGAACCCTCTTGCACTGTTGGTGGGAATGCAAATTGGTGCAGCCGCTCTGGAAAGCAGTGTGGAGGTTCCTCAGAAAATTAAAAATAGACCTACCCTATGACCCAGCAATAGCACTGCTAGGAATTTATCCAAGGGACACAGGAGTACTGATGCATAGGGGCACTTGTACCCCAATGTTCATAGCAGCACTCTCAACAATAGCCAAATTATGGAAAGAGCCTAAATGTCCATCAACTGATGAATGGATAAAGAAATTGTGGTTTATATACACAATGGAATACTACGTGGCAATGAGAAAAAATGAAATATGGCCTTTTGTAGCAACGTGGATGGAACTGGAGAGTGTGATGCTAAGTGAAGTAAGCCATACAGAGAAAGACAGATACCATATGGTTTCACTCTTATGTGGATCCTGAGAAACTTAACAGGAACCCATGGGGGAGGGGAAGGAAAAAAAAAAAAAAGAGGTTAGAGTGGGAGAGAGCCAAAGCATAGGAGACTGTTAAAAACTGAGAACAAACTAAGGGTTGATGGGGGGTGGGAGGGAGGAGAGGGTGGGTGATGGGTATTGAGGAGGGCACCTTTTGGGATGAGCACTGGGTGTTGTATGGAAACCAATTTGACAATAAATTTCATATATAAAGAAAAAAAAAAGAAACCAATTTGACAATAAATTTCATATTAAAAAAAAAAAAAAAAACAGTCTTCCAACTCTGTGGAAGCAAAACCAAAAGGTAGATGATGGCCTCACGCCGACCGGCGGGAGTGACCCACCTCGTCTCAGACCTTTGAGGGGATTCCACGTCCCTCCAGAAGGGAGGATCGGAACGTCTTCCAAAACTCCCAGCCCGTGGTCCTCCAGTGCATTCACTTAGACCGCGCCAGGCACCACCAGAATTTCAGAAATGAGCTCACACAGAAGAGACAGGGAACAAACAGACACTAACCGTGGCCAATCAGCCTCTCCGGGTCGGGGGTCTCTCAGGGGTCTTGGGATCCCAGATGAGCCCCCAAATGCTATGCCCAGAATTTGTGATCACCAAAGACCACCAGGGAGCAGAGTCCGATGCAAAAGCAAAGAGCCTTTATTCGAGCTAGCTCGAGCTCAATCCCCTACCTGCGCTGATGCAGTGGTAAGATACTGGGGAGGGAGAGCGGGTTTCAAGAGCACAAAGGTTTTATAGGGATCATGGCCTTAGCCGATTGGCTGGGGAAGAGTCGTGGCCTCAGCCGATTGGCTGGGGAAGGATCAGAGTCCCGTCACGCAGGTTGCCCAGGCATGGTTTGATCGGGAAGTTTGAACAGGTGAGCAGGAAGTTACTCAAGGGGAGGAGGCGTGGTCTGAGGCCTGAGCGGGAACTTCTTTACAGAACAAGACGGAGTCGGCTGCCCTAGGTCTGCTTTTTCAGGGCCCAGTTTCAGTGCGCAGCTCGTTAGCAGGTAACGTCCAGAGTATGCCCCATGGCACACTCCAATTGTAGCTGTTAACCTGGGAAATGAGGGAGAATCCCTCACATCTATTAAGCAGAGGAACAGGGAGAGAGAGGCAGTGTCCACTTTTAGTCAGCTTCTATCTCGGCTAGACCAGTAAGGGCCTTTCTGGAGGTTCCTCCTGATATCTGCTGTGTTTTTGGGACTTTCCCTGGTTGGGACACTTATTCTAATGTCCTTCCCCCTGGCAGTAGGATCATTGACCCCTTGCTAAGGAGGTTCTCCGCCTTCCCCTTTGCTGCTGGGCATAATTATGGCCTTATAAGCCCCTTGTTGTGATCTCCCTGAGACCCTCTTGATATCAGCAGATGAGGACCTGCATCTGGAGAGCACCTGCGCCAGGCCGGGGCACAATCTGGCCACAGGGCATTGTGGGGGAGGGTTGTCTGGCATGGAAGCGGAAAAACTAGGCGGCTGCAGGGGCAGCACCCTGGCTGGGGAGGCTGCAGTAGTGGCAGCAGCCAGCCTGCCAGGGGAGGAGTTTCAAGCTCAGGGGAGGGGGGGAGCCTAAAGTGTCATGAAGAGGGGAACATTAGGGGAGCAGTCTGTCGCTTCCTTGGCTCCCTGGGTGAGTCTCTGGATAAAGTGGCTAAAACCTTTGCCTGGTTCTCCTTGCTCCATCCCAACTCCACAATTCTCCTGTGAGGTGGAGTCACAAAGAGGGACAGGGGCACCCCCTCCAAGAGGAGACCAGCCAGATGCCTGCCTGGCCATGTCCTGAAGGAACCAAGGTGACACTCAGCCCCACAGGTCCCAGCCTTGTGACACACGATCAGAAACCATTCTGATACCACCACAGACCAAGCGCCATTCATTATGGAATCCCAGACAGGCCCACTCAGTCTCCATGGGCCCCTGGGGACCCCAAGGGTACCTGTCTTTGGAGCCACAGAATCTTACTCAGCAGGCAAGCTAGACCGAATCACACATTCACATTCACATTCACATACATACCAGAGGTTATTATATTCCCTACCATAGAATCCCTACCTATGAGACTTCTGAAGTCTTGGGGAGTGATTAGGTCACCCTTCCACTCTTGTGAGTGGCCCTGACTAGATTGGGTTCCAGCCTTACCGGTTCCGACCTTTGGGCCCAGTACCTCACCTGCCAAGTGTCCTCGAGTCCAGTGGGAACAGCGGACAGGTGCTGGCCTGAAGGGGACAGAGAAGGAGACTGCTGACATTTAGGCAGGTTGCTGACTCTACCTTGTGATCCCTCATTCCGTCACCACCTCGCTGTTCTCCCAAACCCGTGGTAACAATGAGCCAGCGTGGTTGGGTTTCCTGAGCAGGGAACCAAATTTGTTACGGGACCAGGCTGGAACGCTGGCAGTAAAACCAAGTGGCACTCAGAGACCTTGAGGTATTGGAGATTTATTTAACACCAGCAGGCTCAAAGGAGACCATATTTCTCCAAAGATCTGAGCCCCGAATGCGAGCAGGAAGGGTAATTTATAGTTATCAGCCTCCATATTTGTGTGTGTGGAGGGGCGGTTTTCAAATGTGCAGCAAAGGAAGAAGAACCCAGAGGAGGGGGTCTCTAAGCTAGAGACTAGAGTTTGTTTTAGTCCAACCAGCCATCTTTAGTGTCCTTTCTCCACTTCTCCAACAGAACTAGTTATGTGCAACATGATAGTATGTTGCTATTACATGTACTGCTGATCTCTGGATTCTGGATTGTAAGTGAGCAGTTTAAAACACCACCGCCTTCTCTTACATGAAAAGAGAAACCTATGTCTTCACCCAGGCTTCCTCTGATTGTGAAGACATGGCAATTATTATTTGAAGGCACAATTATCTACCTATGAGTCTGATGGAAATTATTTCATCCATCTTCATCCCTAAAGCACTTTTCATAGAAAATATTACCCATATAGAGGCAGGAAACTCATAACAGATGTGTAGCTCCCTCTAGGTATGCATTCTGACCTTGTCACATTTGTGTCATCGAATACGTTACTGACAACGTGAAAAATAAGCTCTCAACATCAAGATGGTAACATTAGAGAATATGGTGTCAAAGGAATTTCATGTGTTCTCAATTAGAAATAAATTTTAATGGTGGAGGAGAAAGTTAAAGTATTGTCAAATTTTATTGACATATAGTAGACACATCATATTGTATTAGTTTCAGGTGAATAACAGTGATTCCGTGTGTATACAATATGCTCTCTATATACCTAGACAAGCGTGGCTATCATGAGAAAGCATGCAACACTTTCTTACAGGATTGACTATATCCCATAATCTGTACATTGTATCCCAATGACATATTCATTCCATAGCTGGAAACCTGTATCTCTTTCTCAAGGGTGTCAATTTTTTATTCAACCCAAGTATTTTCATGGTAAACACCACTGCTTGTGGTTCATTCAGCATGTGTCAATTTGCAGTCTCTATTTCTGGGAATGCTGCTTAAAGCATTACAAATTACATCATTATATCAATAAATTCGGTTTCATTCCTCATTCAGTAAAAAGGAGAAGGAAAAGATTTCTTTGTGTCCCAGGCCCTGTCACTAAGACCCTTCCCAATCTGGAGGACAGGCTTACCTGGACCAGCTACACCCTCAGTACCTCCAGCTGAGCGGCCATGGCTTTGAACAATGCAGGAATTCCCAGGGCGGCCATCAGAGGGAGCGCACACAGCACGCCCATGGAGGGGCGGGTCCTCTGCAGGCTCAGCGATGGCCAGACAAGGCGTCCATTAGGCTTTTCTGATCCAGGGTGCCTCAGAGCTGGAAAGGTTTCCTTGATACTGAGGACCCAGTGCTTCTGAGTGTGGGCAAAGACCCAGAGCTGGGTTACCAGCAGGCTCCGCCCCTGGGCCTGGGGGGGAGACTCTGGAGGCTTCCCAGCCACTTGGTGTCTCCTCAGTGGTGGGGCTGAGTACCAGGGAGGGGAGCTGGGCAGCTTCCAAGAAGGGCTGGATGGTCAGTGGGCAGCACAGTCCCTTGCATTCTCAGGGCTGTTCCGTGGTTTTTTCCTCATTTCCCCTGCCAGTATGTGAACAAGATGTATTTCAGTCAAGGATCTGTGGATTCAGAGGGTCCCGCGATGCCACGTCACAGAGGCTGGGGTTTTTTTGTTTCAGATTCAGGTTTGTTTTGGGAGAGAAATCCTGTCACAAATTCAGAGGAACAGGAGTCGCATTCAGTTTGGAAGTAAAGACACCAAATGTTGACTCTCGGGACCTTCTAGAAGAATCAGCTGGGACCCACTCTCCGAGTCCTGCTGGAACCAGAGCCAGAGGTAAAAACACAAGGTGCCCTCCACATCATACATGCTTTTATTAATTTTCAGTGGGTATTTTTCCACCAACAATGTTGTAGTCGCTGAAAACAACTGAAAATCTGACAGGTGCCTTGTGTCAGGTACCTCCCGTTATTTGTTCAATATTATTCCTGTGACAGAATTTGTTACAGTTATCCTTTCTTGTCTTCGTTGGAAGGAATCTCATCAATAATATCTTAAGAACATACTAGTTACCTTATCTCTTTTTCAGTTGAGATTTGGCATGTTTTCTAATTTCTCATGAACTTGTGAAAAACTGAATACTTTTAAATTGCATATTTTACTAAAAGCTGATTCACGGCATCCCTCTGAGACTGCTGCTGGTCCAAGAACTTACAAAGACCACTTCTCAGTGTGAGCAAGATTATACTAAGCAAGCATTGTGAATCAATTTTACAAGAAAAAGCCCAAAGATAGTTTGTCTTTACGAAAATGGATGCTTAGATCCCCTGTCTGATACATTTCCACTTTTTTTTTATGTTCCTTTTTTTGCCCATTTTCTCTTTCAGAGATTCGTAGACTTGCCTCAGTTTTACATTCACCACCCACTTTATGCTGGTGGACTATTTTTTGAATACGTTGTTAGACTCTGCCAAATCTTGGTTGAGGACATTTGCATCTGTATGATTGAACAATATGGACCCCTAGTTTTGTTTTTTCGTGGTGTCTTTATCTGATTTTGTTATCAGGGTACTGCTGAATTAATTTGGATATTTTCCTTCCTGTTCTATTTTCTGGAATAGTTTGACAAGTATAGGCATCAACTTTTCTTCAGATGTTTGATAGAATGTGCTTGTGAAGTTGTCCGGTCCTGGTCTGTTAGGTGATTTGTGATTACTGAGTCTGTCTCCTTGCTAGTAAACCATCTGTTCAAACTTTTTATTTCATTCTGCTTCAGTTTTGGTAGGTTCCATGTTTCTAGGAATTGATCCATATAATCCAGTTTGTCCAGCTTGTTGGCATATAGTTTCTCATAATATTCTCTTACAATTGTTTGTATTTCTGTGGTGTTGGTTGTTCTTCTCTGTCATTGTTATTTATATGCATCATTTCTGTTTTCTGATTAGTCTGGCTAGGGCTTATCAATTTTATTGTTCTTTTCATGGAAGCAGCTCCTAATTTCATTTACCTTGTTTCACTGTAGTTTTAATTTCTATATCATTTATTTCTCCTCTGCTTTTAATTATTTTCTTCATTCTGCTGTTTGGGGGTTTTGTTGTCCTTTGTCTGGCTTTTACAGTTATAAGGTTATGGAGTTTACTTCAGTTTTGTTTTTTTTTTCTTTTTTTCCTGAGGCAGACCTGTATTGCTATAAACTTCCCTGTTAGAACCAGTTTTCTTGCTTTACAGAAGTTTGGATTGTTGTGTTTTCATTTTCATTTGTTTCCATGTCATTTTGGATTTTTTCTTTGATTTCTTGGTTGACCCATTAATTGTCTAGGAGCATGTTATTAAACTTCCATGTTTTTGTGCCTTTTCCAGATTTTTTTCTTGTTGTAGATTTCTACTTTGATAGCATTGTGGTCTGAAAAGACACATGGTATGATGTGATCGGTTTGATTTTGTTTTGACTTGTTTTATGACCTAATATTTTATCGAGAGTGGGGAATGTTCCATGTGCACGTGAAAAGAAGGTGTATTGTGCTGTTTTAGGATGGAATGTCCTAAATATATCTGTTAAGTCCATCTGGTGTACTCTATCATTCAAAGTCACTACTTCCTTGTTGATTTTCTGATGGAATGATCTCTCCATTGATGTCATTGGGGTGTTAAAGTGCCCTACTATGATTGTATGACTATCAATTATTGACTTTAGGTTTTGACTGTTTTGTGTATTTGGATGCTCTCAGGTTGAGCGCATATATGTTTACAATTGTTCTATCTTTTTTTGGAGTGTACCTTTTATTATTATAGTGTCCTTCATTGTCTCTTGTTACAGTTTTCATTTTAAATCTATGTTTTCTGATATAGGTATGGCTACTGCAGTTTTCTTTTGATACTTTAGTTCTATAATTAGTCTCTTGTAGGTAGAAGATAGATGGGTCCTATATTTTATTCATTCTATCATCCAGTGCCTTTTATTATGAAGAGAGAGAGTACAGGCATGGGATGGCGGGGTGGGGGAATGGGGGAAGATAGAAGGAGAGCGAGAGAGAATGAGAGTGAGAATGTATCTTAAGCAAATTCCAAGCTCAGTGCAGAGCCCAGTTGGGGCTCAATCCCAGGATCCTGGGATCATAGCCTGAGCCGAAATCAAGAGTTAAAATCTCAAGCAATTGAGCCATCCAGGTGCCCCTATCTGTCACCCAGTGTCTTTGATTTGAGCATTTATTCTGTTTCCATTCAAAGTAATTGATAGACATGTACTTGTCCTTTTATTACTTGATGTTGGTTGTTTCTGATCTTTCTGATCCTTTCTTCTCTTTCTCTTTTTTATGGTTTGCTGGGTTTCTTTAGTAGCACAGTTGAAATTGCTTGTCTTTATATTCTGCATATGTATTAGTGGTGTTTGATTTGTGGTTACTATTAGATTTGTAACTAACCACTTGTGCATACAGAAGTCTATATTAAGTTGATAGTTGTTTAAGTTTGAACCAGTTCTTTAATCCTCTCCTTCCCGTGTTGTAGCTATGTAGTGTTCCTATTTCAAAACCTTTCATATAGTGAATACCTTGGATGATGTTGTACACATATACTCATTTTTATTGCTTTTGGGTTTCACACTTTAATAATGTGACTGTAGGTGTTTCTTTTCCACTTAAAGAGTCCCCTTTAACATTTCTTGCAGGTGTGGTTTGTTGGTTGTGAACTTGCTTAGTATATATTTGGGAATCTCTTGATCTCTCCTTCCATCTGAATGATAATGTTGTGGATAGACTCTCTTAGGCTGCAGATGTTTTCCATTCAGCAACTTTACCATACCGTGCTGCTCACTTACGGTTTCAAAGTTTCTTCTGAAAAACATCCAGTGATAACCTTATGGAGTTTCTTTTGTAGGTAACTGTCATCTTTTGTTTTCTTGCTGTTAAAATTTTTCTTTATCACAACATTTTGCGTTTTAATTATTATACGACTTGTGGATCTGCTTCTGTTGAACATATTGGGGGTTCTTTGTTCCTCCTGCTTCTGGATCTGTTTCCTTCCCTGCATTAGGGAAGTTTTTATCTATTGTGTCTTCAAATAAATTTTTTGGTTCTATTTCTCAGAAATCTGAGAATGAGAAATAGGACAGGAAAGACCTATTGAAGGTTCTCTGATGAGTCACTGAATTTGCATGCATGGAGGATACATTTGGGACTCAAATGAACAACCTACGTTTAACTTTAAAGAACTAGAAAAAAACAACAATCTGTGTCCAATGTTCTCAAGAGGGAGAAAGTAATACATATGAGAGTGGAAACCAATGAAACTGAGACCATGAAATCAATAGAAAATATGAAGAAGTCCTAAAGTGGGTTTTCTGAAGAGTGAAACAAACTTGTCAAGATTATACATAAACTATGCTAAGACAGAGAGAGGACCCAACTCAAAAGAACTATAAATAAAAGAGAAGACATTACACCTGATACTAAAGAAACATAAAGGAGACAAAGAGGAAACTATGGCCAAATTAGATGCCAGCAAACTACCTACCTAGAAGAAATGGATAGGTTCTTAGAAACACACAACCTACCACGACTCTATCAGGAAGAAAGAGAAGGTTTGCACAGACCCATTAAAGGAAGACTGTATGAAAACGAGAAGATAACCAATGCAAGTAAATTGAATCAGTAATCAAAATTCTCTCAGGGGAGAAATGCCCAGGACCAGGTGGATTCACTGGTGAATTTGAACAAACGTTGTAGAAGAAAATAACAGCAGTCCTCTCACTGATTAAAAAGGAATAAACACCTCCAAACTAATTTCATGAGACTGGAATTACCCTGGTAAGAAGCCAGAAAGGATACTACCTGAACTAAAAACTATAGGCCAGTATTCCTGTGATGAATATAGATGAATAGTTCCCAATAATATACAGGCAAACTAAATTCAGCATCACCTTACAAGGATCATTGACTGTAATGAAGTGTTTTTTCCCTGTGAAGGAAGGATGTTTCAGAAATGCAAATCAATAAATGTGACCTCTCACATAATTGAAGGAAAGAAAAAACAACCAGAAACCAGACTCTTAAGTATAAATAGCAAATGGAGGGTTACTAGAAGGGAGTTGGGCAGGGGGATGGGTTAAATTGGTGATGTGCTAAGGAGGGCTCTAGTAGTGAGGATCACTGGATGTTGTATGTAAGTGATGGATGACTACATTCTATACCTGCAACTAATGTTACACTGTATATTAACCAGCTGGAATTTAGATAAAACCTTTAAAAAATAAATGCTAAAGAAATACATAAGTAAATTTAAGCTAAAAAAAATACATTTTAAAATTTAAAAAGAAAACTCATGTAACGATGTCAATAGACACAGAAAAAAAGTTCTGAGAAAATTTGGTATCCATTTGTGCTAAAAAAAAAAAAAAAAAAACTCTTTAAAATTCAGTGTAAAAGAACATAGCTCAACATAAGAAAGGCCATGTAGGTGAAACCCACAGCTAATATCATACTCGATAGTGAAATTGTGAAAGAGTTCCCTCTAAGATCAGGCACAAGACAAGGATGCCCTAGATATTTGAAGGGGATTGGTTGATGCAGGCTTCTGGTTATGGAATGAATAAATCATATGTAAAAGATATAGCATAGGGAACATAGAGAATGGTACTGGCGTAGTGATGCATGGTGACAGATGATAGCTACACCGGTGTTAGTGTAGCAGAATGTATACAATTGTCCAAAAACTATGTTGTTCATCTGAAACTAATGTAAAATACTGTGTCAGCTATTCCAAATAACATGATTTTTTAAATAAGGTAAAGGAATGAAATAAAAAGTTTAATGTAAAAGAACCTGTTAAATGTTAAATGTTAAATGTTAAATGTTAAAAGAACTCCGTGAGTTCGAGCCCCGCGTCAGGCTCTGGGCTGATGGCTCGGAGCCTGGAGCCTGTTTCCGATTCTGTGTCTCCCTCTCTCTCTGCCCCTCCCCCGTTCATGCTCTGTCTCTGTCTGTCCCATAAATAAATAAAAACGTTGAAAAAAAAATTAAAAAAAAAAAAAGAACCTGTTAAAATCTAATCAAGAAATGCAGTAAATTTCCAATATAAAGTCACCATATCAAATTCTGTAGCATTCCTATACACTAACCAAATTATCTAAGAAGAAAAAAAAAAACAATCCCAGTTCCAATAGCATCAAAAACAATAAACTTATAAGAATAAATTTAGCCAAGGAAGTGAAAGATCTCTCTACAGAAAACTATGAAACCTGTGTGCAGAAATGGAAGAAATTCAATGTGGGTGAAAGAAACAAGAGAACACACAAGTCACTGAAAAGCCATCCCATGTCCATCTTTCAGAGTAATTAATATAGATACAATGCCCATAGTACCCAAAGCCCTCTAGAGATTCAGTGCAATCTCTATCAAGACTCCAATGTAATTTTTAAGAAATTAGAAACACATATCCTAAAATGCATTTGGAAGCAAAAAATACCCCAAGTAGCCAAAGCAAGAAAGAACAAAACAGGAGGCATCACGCTTCTTGACTTCAAGCTGCATTCTAACACAAAGAAATCAGTTATGTCACTGGCACAAGCACAAACACAAGACAATGGAACGAAAATTGAGAGCCCAAACTAAACCCATGCATTCACAGTCAACTAGTATTTGACAAGGGAGTCAAGAATACACAGTGGAGGGGCGCCTGGGTGGCGCAGTCGGTTAAGCGTCCGACTTCAGCCAGGTCACGATCTCGCGGTCCGTGAGTTCGAGCCCCGCGTCGGGCTCTGGGCTGATGGCTCAGAGCCTGGAGCCTGTTTCTGATTCTGTGTCTCCCTCTCTCTCTGCCCCTCCCCCGTTCATGCTCTGTCTCTCTCTGTCCCAAAAAAATAAATAAACGTTAAAAAAAAAAAAAAAAAAGAATACACAGTGGAGAAGGGTAGTCTCTTGAATAACTGGTGCTGGGAAAAATGGATATTCACATGTATAAGATTAAAGCTTAGCACCTTGTGTTACACCACTCCAAGAATTAACTTGAAATGGATTAAAGATGTAAATGAATGATACAAAAACAAAATTCTTCCTCATCATTTCAGCTCTTATTATGCCAAGATGAAGCTGTTGAGGTGGTGAAGGCCCGGATGGAGAGAAGACCCAGAAATAGAAGCTTGTGTGTGTGAAACAGACTTTCTTTAGTAGTCTGGAATTATCCCTCTGATCCTTTAAGACTAGCCATTTCCTTCCCTACATTTTCAGTCACAGCTAGTACCATGCTTGCTGCCAGCAATGAACTGCTTTGTCTCCTCCAACTCCTAGAAGCTCTAGGTGGGACCCAGTGGGAAGGGTGGAGTTTTGTGCCACTGATGCTGCCCTGTTGAAACCAGGTGGAGGGGAAGGAGACAGGTACCATTCTGGCTTCATTGGGGTTCAGGTATGTTAGTGTTGGTGTTGGATTTTTCACCTTTTACCCTAACACATCTCAAAAGTTTAATTTCTGTCCTGCAGGTCAATGTGGTTTCCAGGATATTTCCTCCTTTCCCAGAAGTGCCCTCCATGTCATACCCCATGGGCTGCCCTTTATCACTATCCGTGGGCTTAGGGCCACCTCCACCTTCTCCATTCTGGGGTCCTCTTGAACCTTACCTTCCTCCCCCACCATGTAGAAGATGATATAACCAGTATGAGTTGACTTTTAAAACATGTTTTGTCTTTTACTTGTTATGTGTTTGGAGAAGATGCAGTGATGGCACCACAGGGTTTCAGGTCAGCCTGAGTGAGGACGTTGTAATGTACTTCAAGTTTCTCAGGACATGCATGAAATGAGCAGTCATTTCCACATAGTGAGCTGGTCAACACGTGTGTCTGATAGAGAAGGAAAGAGGCCTTATACATGCTGACAGACATAGCACTCCCTAGGATGTAGCTTGTACAGAGACCATGTGCTGGGCTCTCTGAGGGATGAGACACACCCCTGACCTTATTTCTAGCAAGTTGAGACCTGAACTGCTCACAGCTGCTTGATTAGTTATAAAAACACCTGAACCAGAGCCATGTAGACATTCGTCAAAGGATAGGATCAGATCTCCCTCTTGTCCTCAAGGGTCATCTGAGGCACCTGAAAAACCCTCTGCCTCTGGTACGGGATGTGAGAGTATGAAAGAGTTGAATATAATGAAACATGTTGTGGATGGTTTGTTTTTCTTCCACACAGTCTATGCAGTGATGCCTTATGGGAGTTTTACACCTGAAATTAAGAGATGTTTCTGTTCATTCTTTTGTGTAGAATTTCTATTTCCCTTTTACAATAGGACAAACTAGCTCTGCAACTCATATTGTATTTAAAAACTGCATTACCTGTGAATTAAGATAAACATACCTGAGACCAGTGAATGCACACAAGTAATGTGTTTCTCTCAGAAAACACATTTCCAGCCCCCCTGCAGGACTTCAGGAGTCTCCATCTCCTCAGAGGTCTCTGTGGCCTTGTGCAGAAGATGTCTCTGTCAGGGAGGGAAGCAGAGTTA
This sequence comes from Puma concolor, assembly GCF_028749965.1. Taxonomy (NCBI): domain Eukaryota; kingdom Metazoa; phylum Chordata; class Mammalia; order Carnivora; family Felidae; genus Puma; species Puma concolor. The sequence goes on from NC_141684.1 coordinate 83,984,029, forward strand.
GGACAGGCATGGGATGGCAGGTTGAGCTATGGCACTGGGGTGGCCCTGAATCTCTATGTGGTGATTGGCTTTTCTTTCATTCCTTCATGTTCTGTCTTTTCTCAATGTGCAAATAAAAAGTCTGCAGATCTGGTGGAAGAGGACACCAGACAGGTCATGGACACAGATGCCTGCCTCTCTGGAATACGCTCCTTATTAGACTGGCATTACTGCCATCAATCTTCTAGAATAGGATTCCTTGGCTTTCTGCATTTGTAAACATGGGCAGTGATGTGTGGAGACAGTAGTTTCTCCTTGTGATATCTGGTACCTTCAGGCTGTAGGTGGGACCTCTTAGGAGGGTAGAGTTTTCTGGCACTGAGGCTGTGTTCTACTAGAACCCGTGAATGATTAAGGGGCCAGGTGCCGACACCATTGTGTTTCAGCTCTTGTGGGCGTTCTGCTTCTGTCTATCATACCAACATACCTGTCACCCCTGTTCTGTAGGTCCCTATGGATGCAAGAGGACCTCCTCTTTTACCAGGTCCACCCTGCAGGCCCTTCTGAAGAGATCCCCTTTATCACTGCCCATGGACTCTAGAAGCCACCACCAGCTCCTTGGTGTCCACAGTGACCTCCACCTCGACTATTTGTAAGATGATCTGAACAGTATGAGTTAACATGTTCAGCATGTTCATCTTCTGTCTTGTTGAGTCTTTGAGAAGATGTAGAGATGGCCTCACAGGCTTTACAATGCAAGGGTGCTGCTGGCTGAGGACACTGTTAAGATTCCTCAAGTTTCTGGGGAGCCTGGGTGGCTCAGTCGGTTAAGTGGCCGACTTCGGCTCTGGTCATGATCTTGTGGTTCGGATCGTGAGTTCAAGCCCCGCATTGGGCTCTGTGCTGACAGCTCGGAGCCTGGAGCCTGTTTCGGATTCTGTGTCTCCCTCTCTCTCTGCCCCTCCCCCGTTCATGCTCTGTCTCTCTCTGTCTCAAAAATAAACATTAAAAAAAATTTAAAGATTCCTCAAGTTTCTCAGAACATACATAGGTTGGGCTGTGTCATTTTCCCTTACTGAGCTGGGCTGCAGGTGTCTCTTGTGGAGAAGGAAAGAGTCTTTTTATAGAAAAGCAGGCTCTGTGAGAGATGAGGCACACCCCCCTCAGGGGCTTCAATTGTCCTAACGCGGAGAGAGTTACATGCATTAAATGACATGCAGCTTCTGATCTACAATAGTGGAAGCTCCAGTAATGGGTCCTCAAGTACAAGAAACGGAGACAGGAATCTCATGGGAATGAGTTGGAGGAAGAGCTGAGATGGTGCAGAGGGAAGTGTGTTGGACTCAGTGAGAGGGAGTTGGAGGCCATTCCTGGTAGGGCCCACAACCTAGGCAGGGAGAGTGAGTGCAACGTGAGGTCCACACAGAGCTGCTGTGTGGGTTCAAGGACAGTTCATACAGGTATCAACTCTGAAATGTCATTGTGGCCAAAGTGTACCTATTTCATTATCTAAATAAAGACTGTTGTTTCCCTTGGTTTTCTGAAGGTTTTGGATCTGTGTGAAAGAATGGCCTGGAGAATTGTAGTTTAACTTGGTTCTTATGGGAAGCTTGTCGGCCTAAGTTTGTGTATGTCTGTGAGACCAAATGTGATGAAAGGTGTAGATCAGCTGTGTGGCTTCCTTGGCCTTCAGCCTGAGTCAGACTCTTAGCAGGGAATTCAGGGTTGACCAGGAAACTCCCCTGCTGGACTCCTGTCACTGCAACCCTGAACCTGCTTTCACCACCCTCCCTGAAGGTTTGCATCTCTGAAACTTTCCTCACAATTTTCTGAGGCTTTGTTTGTGTTCCTGTTGTCTCAGGCCTAATGCCAACTCTCAGTGGGGAGAGCCTCAACTCAGAGCATCAGCTTTGTGATCTGAAAAGCAGGGATAATGTTGACCTCTGAGGTCAGTGAGATGAAGAGGTGGTTAAGCACACAAGTAATTTGTAAAATATATGGGATGAGTGGGCACTCACCCTTCTCAGTGTGGAAATGAATGTATCCACACACAGATCATCAACACATGTTCATTCAATTTCATGAAACTAAGGGTATAATACCTGAGGCTGAGAGATTGGCAATTCCTGTTTCACAAGATACAACAAAGGCCCCTTTGTGTTTTCTATTAAAATTCAGGTCCTACTTTACAAAGAAGGAAAAGATAAGTATGAGAATAAGGACGTTTAGGGATCTGAAGATAATCCTCTTCCATTACAGTTAGACACACAAATGCAGCCACACAAATATGTGCTCATCCAAGGCCACAGATGTAGAGGAAAAACGCCTAGAGGTGAACAGAAGATCCCTTTGCAATAACTCAAAATCACGTTGACATAGAGGACAATCAGTTTGAAATTTGAAGAGGACACTGAACCATTACAAAGGAGTTGTGGTTGAGACAGATTTCAGAAGATTGTGGTGTAGGAGGATGCTGGGCTCACGGCATCCTGCTGACCACTTAGATACCACCTACACCTGCCTAAATAGTGCAGAAAACCACCAGAAGACTAGCAGAATGGACCCTCCAGAGCCAAGTATAGACGAGAGGCCCATGGAAGAGGGTAGGAAGGGTGGAGAGGCGGTGCGCGCTACACGGACTGGCGGGAGTTGGCAGGGGTGGTAGAGGAGCGGCCCACCGGCAAGGCAGAGCCCCCAAGTCTGGCTAGCAAAAGTGGAGGGGCCAGAAGCAGCGTGTTCTGACAACCAGTGGGACTTAACATCTGGAATGTCACAAGTCAATGTCTCTGCTCCGAGAGTGGGAGGGCTAGAGGACAATAGGAGGGAGAGTTGTTGAGCCCCGGAGGACAGAGCTCAGCTTGGCAGGGAACAAAGGCACTCACCAGAGCCATCACCCTCACCCTTCCCCCAGCCAAAATCACAAAGGGAACTAGTCCTGGCATGGAACTTGCTTGCACCTTGCAAACACCCAACACTGTGCTTCTGTGGATCCATCCCTCCGATGGGTCTGCCTCCCTCCTGGTGCCTCAGGGCCCCTCCTGAGGCAGACCACTGAAGGCAAAGCTAGCTGAGTCTGCTCCTCCCGCCCCTGTGCACCTTGCGGATCCACCCTGCCTAATAAGCCAGATCCCATCGAAGCAGCACCACAAGCCTGGCAGTGTGAAAGAAGCCCAGACAGGGGCCACACCACTCCACAGTGAGTCCTGCCCCTGGGAGAGGGGAAGATAAGGTACACACCAGTCTGAATGTGGCCCCAGCGGTGGGCTGGGGGGTAGGCATCAGGTCTGACTGCAGCCCCGTCCACCAATGCAAGTTACTCCAGACAACACAGAGGAAGAGCCCTGCAGTTCTGTGCCACTCCAGGGACTATCCAAAATGATGAAACGGAAGAATTCTTCTCAAAAGAAACTCCAGGAAGTAGTAACAGCTAACAAACCTGTCAACAATGATTTAAGCAATGTAACAGAAATTGAATTTAAAATAATAGTCATAAAATCAATCGCTGGGCTTGAAAAAAGTATAGAGGACAGCAGAGAATCTATTGTTACAGAGATCAAGGGACCAAGAAACAGTCAGGAAGAGCAAAAAAAAGCTATAAATGAGCTGCAAAATAAAATAGAGGCAAGCACAGCTCGGATTGAAGAGGCACAGGAGAGAATAGGTGAATTAGAAGATAAAATTAGGGAAAAAGAGGAAGCTGAGAAAAAGAGAGATAAAAAATTCCAGGAGTATGAGGGCAAGAATTAGAGAACTAAGTGACACAATTAAAGGTAATAACACAGGCATAATTGGGATTCCAGAAGTGGAAGAGAGAGGGAAAGGTGCTGAAAGTGTACTTGAAGAAATCATAGCTGAGAACTTCCCTGATCTGGGGAAGGAAAAGGCATTGAAATCCAAGAGGCACAGATAACTCCTTTCAGACGTAACTTGCATAAATCTTCTGCACAACATATCATAGTGAAACTGGCAAAATACAAGGATAAAGAGAAAATTCTGAAAGCAGCTAGGGATAAACGTGCTCTAACATATAAAGGGAGACCGATAAGACTTATGACGGATCTCTCTACTGAAACTTGGAAGACCAGAAAGGAATGGCAGGAAATCTTCAATGTGATGAAAAGAAAAAATATGCAGCTGAGAATCCTTTACCCAGCAAGTCTGTCATTCAGAATAGGAGGAGAGATAAAGGTCTTCCCAAACAAACAAAAACTGAAGGGATTCATCACCACTAAACCAGCCCTACAAGAGATTCTAAAGGGGGATCCTGTGAGCCAAGATACCAGAGACATCACTACATACATGAAACCTACAGACATCACAATGACTCTAAACCCATATTTTTCTATAATAACGCTGAATGTAAGTGGACTAAATGCTCCAACCAAAAGACATAGGGTATCAGAATGTTTAAAAAACCAAGACCCATACATTTGCTGTCTACAAGAGACTCATTCTGGACCTGAGGACACCTTCCGATTGAAAGTGAGGGGATGGAGAACTATCTATCATGCTACTGGATGTCAAAAGAAAGCTGGAGTAGCCATACTTCTATCAGACAAACTAGACTTTAAATTAAAGGCTGTAACAAGAGATGAAGAAGGGCATTATATAATAATTACAGGGTCTATCCATTGGGAAGAGCTAACAATTATAAATGTCCATGCGCCAATATGGGAGCCCCCAAATAGATAAAACAATCAATCACAAACATAAGCAACTTTATTGATAAGAATGTGGTAATTGCAGGGGACTTTAATACCTCACAACAATGGATAGATCATCTAGACACAGGATCAATAAAGAAACAAGGGCCCTGAATGATACATCAGAACAGACGGACTTGACAGATACATTTAGAAATCTGCTTTCCAAACAAACAGAATATACTTTCTTCTCAAGTGCACATGGAACATTCTCCAAGATAGATCACATACTGGGCCACAAAATAGCCCTTCATAAGTATATAAGAATTGAGATCATGCCATGCATAATTTCAGACCACAATGTTATGAAGCTTGAAATCAACCACAGGATAAAGTCTGGAAAACCTCCAAAAGCATGGAGGTTAAAGAACAGCCTACTAAAGAATGAGTGGGTCAAACAGGCAATTAGAGAAGAAATTAAGAAATATATGGGAACAAATGAACATGAAAATACAACAATCCAAACACTTTGGGATGCAGTGAAGGCAGTCCTGAGAGGAAAATACATTGCAATCCAGGCCTATCTCCAGAAACAAGAAAAATCCCAAATACAAAATCTAACAGCACACCTAAAGGAACTAGAAGCAGAACAGCAAAGACACCCCAAACCCAGCAGAAGAAGAGAAATAATAAAGATCAGAGCAGAAATACACAATATAGAATCTAAAAAAAAAAAAAAAAAAAAAAAACTGTAGAGCAGATCAGTGAAACCAAGAGTTGGTTTTTTGAGAAAATAAACAGAATTGATAAACTTCTAGCCAAACTTCTCAAAAAGAAAAGGGAGATGACACAAATAGATAAAATCATGAATGAAAATGGAATTATTACAACCAATCCCTCAGAAATACAAACAATTATCAGGAAATAGTATGAAAAATTATATGCCAACGAACTGGACAACCTGGAAGAAATGGACAAATTCCTAAACACCCATACACTCCCAAAACTCAAACAGGAAGAATTAGAAAGCTTGAACAGACCCATAACCAGTGAAGGAATTGAATCAGCTATCAAAAGTCTCCCAACAAATAAGAGTCCAGGACCAGATGGCTTCCCAGTGGAATTCTACCAGACATTTAAAGCAGAAATAATACCTATCCTACTCAAGCTATTCCAAAAAATAGAAAGGGAAGGAAAACTTCCAGACTCATTCTATGAAGCCAGCATTACTTTGATTCCTAAACCAGACAGAGACCCAGTAAAAAAAAGAGAACTATAGGCCAATACCCTGATGAATATGGATGCAAAAATTGTCAATAAGATACTAGCAAATCGAATTCAACAGCATATAAAAAGAATTATTCACCATGATCAAGTGGGATTCATTCCTGGGCTTCAGGGCTGGTTTAATACTTGCAAATCAATCAATGTGATACATCACATTAATAAAAGAAAAGATAAGAACCCTATGATCCTGTCAAACGATGCAGAAAAAGCATTTGACAAAATTCAGCACCCTTTCTTAATAAAAACCCTCGAGAAAGTCTGAATAGAAGGAACATACTTAAACATCACAAAAGCCATTTATGAGAAGCCTACAGCTAATATCATCCTCAATGGGGAAAAACTGAGAGCTTTCCCCCTACATTCAGGAACACGACAGGGATGTCCACTTTCACCACTGTTGTTTAACTTAGTGTTGGAAGTTCTAGCATCAGCAATCAGACAACAAAAGGAAATAAAATGCATCAAAATTAGCAATGATGAAGTCAAGCTTTCACTTTTCACAGAAGACAGGATACTCTACATGGAAAACCTAATAGACTCCACCAAAAGTCTGCTAGAACTGACACATGAATTCAGCAAAGTCGCAGGATACAAAATCAATGTACAGAAATCAGTTGCATTCTTATACACTAATAATGAAGCAACAGAATGACAAATAAACTGATCCCATTCACAACTGCACCAAGAATCATAAAATACCTAGGAATAAGCCTAACCAAAGATGTAAAAGATCTGTATGCTGAAAACTATAGAAAGCTTATGAAGGAAATTGAGGAAGATACAACAAAATGGAAAAACATACCGTGCTCATGGATTGGAAGAATAAATATAGTTAAAATGTCAATGCTATCCAAAGCAATCCCAATCAAAATTGCACCAGCATTCTTCTCAAAGCTAGAACAAGAAATCCTAAAATTTTTATGGAATCACAAAAGACCCCGAAGAGCCCAAGTAATATTGAAGAAGAAGACCAAAGAGGGAGGCATCCCAATCCCAGAATTTATCCTCTACTACAAAGCTGTAATCATCAAGACAGCATGGTATTGGCACAAAAACAGACACATAGACCAATGGAATAGAATAGAAACCCCAGAATTGGACCCACAAACATATGGCCAACTAATCTTTGACAAAGCAGGAAAGAATATCCAATGGAAAAAAAAACGGTCTCTTTAACAAATGGTGCTAGGAGAACTGGACAGCAACATGCAGAAGAATGAAACCAGACCACTTTCTTACATCATTCACAAAAATAAACTCAAAATGGATGAAGGACCTGAATGTGAGACAGGAAACCATCAAAACGCTAGAGGAGAAAGCCAGAAAAAAACCTCTTTGACCTCAGCTGCAGCAATTTATTATTTGACACATCTCCAAAGGCAAGGGAATTAAAAGCAAAAGTGAACCATTGGGACCTCATCAAGATAAAAAGCTTCTGCACTGCAAAGGAAACAATCAACAAAACTAAAAGGCAACCAATGGAATGGGAAAAGATATTAGCAAATGACATATCGGACAAAGGGCTAGTATCCAGAATCTGTAAAGAACTCACCAAACTCCATACCTGAAAAACAAATAATCCAGTGAGGAAACGGGGAGAAGACATGACTAGACACTTCTCTAAAGAAGACATCCACGGGCGCCTGGGTGGCGCAGTCGGTTAAGCGTCCGACTTCAGCCAGGTCACGATCTCGCGGTCCGGGAGTTCGAGCCCCACGTCAGGCTCTGGGCTGATGGCTCAGAGCCTGGAGCCTGTTTCCGATTCTGTGTCTCCCTCTCTCTCTGCCCCTCCCCCGTTCATGCTCTGTCTCTCTCTGTCCCAAAAATAAATAAACGTTGAAAAAAAAAATTAAAAAAAAGAAAAAAAAAAGAAGACATCCAGATGGCCAACAGGCACATGAAAAGATGCTCAACGTCACTCCTCATCAGGGAAATATAAATCAAAACTACACTGAGATATCACCTCACGCCAGTCAGAATGGCTAAAATGAACCAATCAGGAGACCATAGATGCTGGAGAGGATGTGGAGAAACGGGAACCCTCTTGCACTGTTGGTGGGAATGCAAATTGGTGCAGCCGCTCTGGAAAACAATGTGGATGGTCCTCAAAAAATTAAAAATAGATTTACCCTATGACCCAGCAGTAGCACTGCTAGGAATTTACCCAAAGTATACAGGATAGCTGATGCATGGGGGCACTTGTACCCCAGTGTTTATAGCAGCACTTTCAACCATAGCCAAATTATGGAGAGAGCCTAAATGTCCATCAACTGATGAATGGATAAAGAAATTGTGGTTTACATACACAATGAAATGCTACTTGGCAATGAGAAAGAATGAAACATGGCCTTTTGTAGCATCATGGATGGAACTGGAGAGTGTTATGTTAAGTGAAATAAGTCAGGCAGAGAAAGACAGATACCATATGTTTTCACTCATATGTGGATCCTGAGAAACTTAACAGAAGACCATGGGGGAGGGGAAGGGAAAAAAAAAGTTAGAGAGGGAGGGAGGCAAACCATAAGAGACTCTTAAAAACTGAGAATAAACTGAGGGTTGATGGGGGGTGGGAGGGAGGGGAAAGTGGATGATTTGCATTGAGGAGGGCATCTGTTGGGATGAGCACTGGGTGTTGTATGGAAACCAATTTGACAACAAATTTCATATTAAAAAATAAATAAAATAAAGCTAAAGATTGGGATCAGGGTCAGTTTCAGGGTCAGAGTTCAGTAGATGAGTCAAGCTCAGGTATAAATCAGTGTCAGGATGAGGGTAGGTTTACTTGAGAGTTGAGTAATGATTAGGATTAGTGTTAAGAATAGCCAAATTATGGAAAGAGCCTAAATGTCCATCCACTGATGAATGGATAAAGAAGATGTGGTTTATAAATACAATGGAATACTACTTAGCAGTGAGAAAGAATGAAATCATGCCATTTGCAGCAATGTGGATGGAACTGGAAGGTATTATGCTAAGTGAAATAAGTCAGTCAGAGAAAGACAAATACCATATGATTTCACTCATATATAGAATTTAAGAAACAAAGAAGATGAACATATGGGAAGTAAAATTAGCAAAATTGCAGTATTAAGTCCTATTTATGAATAAGTATTTTAAAGATAAATGGATTAAAATCTCCAATCAAGACATACAGAACAACTGAGTGAATTAAAAACAAAAAAGACCCAATGATACATTGCTTACTACTTTAGCCTTAAACAGTGATAGGCTGAGAATGAAACGATGGAAAAATATATTTTAGGCAAATGGCAGCAAAAAAAAAAAAAAAAAAAAAAAAAAGCAGAGGTTGCTACACTTATATCAGACAAAATAGACTTTAAACTGAAAATTATAAAAAGAGAAAAAGAAGATCATTATATAATGAAAAAGAGGGTCAATCTACCAAGAAGATATAACAATTGTAAATATTTATGCACCCAATATTGAAGCACCCAAATATATAAGGTAAAAACTAATAAAACAAAAAGGAGAAATAAATAGCAATACAATAAGAGTTGGCAACTTAATATCCCACTGTCAACAAGGGATAGAGCATCCAGACAGAGAATCAACAAAGGAACAGTTAATTTGAACAACATAGATCAATGGACCTAACAGATATATACAGATATTCTATCAAGTGCACATGGAGCATTTTCTAGGATAGATCACAGGTTATCCCACAAAAACATTCTAGCAAATTTAAGAATATTTTCCCTGACCACAATGATATGAAGTAGAAATCAGTAACAGGGGGAAAACTGGAATACTCACAAATACACTGATAAAAAACAACACTATTAAAACAAACAAACAAAAAAACACCCCCACCATTATGACAACCATTGAATCAATGAAAAAGAGGAGATTAAAAGTATCTTTACACAAATCAAAATGGAAATAGAACATTAAACTTTATAGCACAGCAAAAACAGTTCTAGGAGGCAATTTCACAACAATAAATGCCTACATTAAGAAATGAGAGAAATTGCCTACATTAAGAAATGCCTGGCTGGCTCAGTCAGAAAAGCATGTGACTCTTGATCTTGGGGTTGTGAATTCAAGCACCACATGGGGTGTAGAGATTACTTAAATAAAAAAAACTTAAAAAAATAAAGCCTTTAAAAATGAGAAAATCTCAAATAAGTAACCTAATTCTGTGACCCAAGGAAGTAGAAAAAGAAAAAACTGAGCACTAAGTTAGTAGAAAGAAATAATAAAGGCTAAAATGGAAATAAAGGAAATAACACATAGATATGTACAAACACACATATAAAGAGAAAAGATAAACAAAACCAAGAGTTGATCCTTTGAAAAGATATATAGAATTCACAAAACTTTAGCTAACATTGACAAAAGAGAGAGGAACCAAATCAACAAAATTATAATGAAAGAAGAGATATTACAACAAATCATACCAAAATGTAAGGATCATAAAATGCTACTCTGAACCATTATGTGCCAATGCACTGTACAGCCTAGAAGAAAGAGAAAAATTCTTAGAACATACAACCTGCAAGATTACCAACTTTGGTAAAACCTACCAAGAAATAGGAAATTGAAACAGACCAATTACTAGTAAGGAGATTGAATCAGCAATTAAAAATCTCTCAATGAAGAAAAGCATGGCTTCCCTGGTGAATTTTACCAAACATTTAAAGAATTAGCAGCAATCATTCTCAAATTCTTCCAAAAACTAGAAGAGGAGGGAACGCTCCCAAACTCATTTAATGAGGTCAGCATTACCCTCATACCAAAGCCAGAAAAGAACACTCTAAGAAAACTATCAGAAAATATCTCTGATAAATATACATGCAAAATTTCTTAGTAAAATACTAGCAATCTGAATTCAGCAGCACATTAAATGGATTATTCACTTTCATCAAGTGGGATTTATCTCTGGGATGCAAGAATGACCCAACATATGCAAATTAATAAATATGATATATCACATTAATAGAATGAAAGAAAAAAATCATATAATCACTTTAATAGATGTAAGAAAAGTATTTGATAAAATTCAACATCCATTCATGATAAGGGCACCTGGATGACTTTGTTGGTTAAGCATCTAATTTTTTTTTAATGTATATTTATTTTTGAGAGAGAGAGACAGAGAGTGAGTTGGGGAGGAATAGAGAGAGGGGGAGACATGGAATCCAAAGCAGGCTCCAGGCTCCAAGCTGTCAGCACAGAGCCTGACGCGGGACTCGAACTCATGAACCATGAGATCATGACCTGAGCTGAAGTTGGACACCCAACCAACTGAACCACCCAGGCACCCCAAGCATCCAATTCTTGATCTCAGCTCAGGTCTTGTACTCAGGGTCATGAGTTCAAGCCCTGTGCTGGGCGTTAACCCTACTAAAAAACAAAAAAACACCCAACTCCTTTCATGATAAAAAAACAAAAACAAAAAACTTTTCACAAATTAGTTATAAAAGGAATGGACCTCAACATACCGAGGCTATAATACAACAAACCCACAGCTAACATCATACTCAATGGTGAAAGGCTAAAAGCTTTTCCTTATTCAACATACTACTGGATGTACTAGCCAGAGCAATCAGGCAAGAAAAATAAATAAAAGGCATCAAAATTGGAAAGGAAGAAATAAAATTGCCTCTATTTGCAGATGCCATGATTTTATATGTAGAAAATCCTAAAGATGCTACCAAAAAACTGTCATATCTAATCAATATATTCAGTAAAGTCACAGGATACAAAATATAGCATACAAAAATCAGTAGCATTTCCATACACTAACAACAAATTATATGAAAAAGAAATAGATAAAAATTATCTCAATTATAATAGTAAGAACAATCCTATTTATAATACAGAAACAACAAAATACCTAGGAATGAATTTATTTTTTTTTTTATTTATTTTTTATTTATTTATTTATTTTTTTTATTTATATATGAAATTTATTGTCAAATTGGTTTCCATACAACACCCAGTGCTCATCCCAAAAGGTGCCCTCCTCAGTACCCATCACCCACCCTCTCCTCCCTCCCACCCCCCATCAACCCTTAGTTTGTTCTCAGTTCTCAACAGTCTCTTATGCTTTGGCTCTCTCTCACTCTAACCTCTTTTTTTTTTTTTTTTTTTTTTTGTTTCCCTCCCCCATGGGTTTCTCTTAAGTTTCTCAGGATCCACATAAGAGTGAAACCATATGGTATCTGTCTTTCTCTGTATGGCTTATTTCACTTAGCATCACACTCTCCAGTTCCATCCACGTTACTACAAAAGGCCATATTTCATTTTTTCTCATTGCCACGTAGTACTCCATTGTGTATATAAACCACAATTTCTTTATCCATTCATCAGTTGATGGACATTTAGGCTCTTTCCATAATTTGGCTATTGTTGAGAGTGCTGCTATGAACATTGGGGTACAAGTGCCCCTATGCATCAGTACTCCTGTGTCCCTTGGATAAATTCCTAGCAGTGCTATTGCTGGGTCATAGGGTAGGTCTATTTTTAATTTTCTGAGGAACCTCCACACTGCTTACCTAGGAATGAATTTAATTAAGGATGTGGGAGAATACATGACACTAAGGAATAAAAGATATCAATGAAAGACACTTTGAAGAAGACACAAATAAATGGAAAGGTATCCCCTGTTCATGGATTATAAGAATCCATGCACATAAAAGAATGAACTAGATCCCTATTGTACAATACTTACAAAAATAACTCAGAATAAATGAACAATTTAGATGCAAGACTGTAAACCATTAAACTTCTAGAAGAATACTTAGAGAAAAAACTCTTTGACATGGGTCTTGACAGTGATTTTTTTGTATCTGACATCTAAAGCACAAGCAACAAACTGAAAAGTAAACAAGTGGGACTACATCAAACTAAAAAGCTTCTGCAGAGCAAGAGAAAAAAGTCAACAAAATTAAAAGGCAACCTACAGAATAGGAGAAAATATGTTCAGATCATATATCTGATAAGGGATATTCAATATCCAAAATATATGGAGAACTCATTCAATTCAACAGCAAAATAACACAAACAATCCAATTTAAAATAGGCAAAGGACACAAACAGACATTTTTCCAAAGAAAATATGTGAATGGCCAGCAAATACATGAAATGTTACTCAGCATCACTAATCACCAGGGAAGTGAAACTAAAACCACAATGAGATATTATCTCGTGCCTGTTAGAATGGCTATCACCAAAAAGTCAAGAGATAACAAGTGCTGGCAAGGATGTGAAGAAAAAAGAACCCTTGTGCACTATTGTGAGAGTGTAATTTGGTACAGCCACTGTGGAAAATAGTATGGAAGTGCCTCAAAAGATGGAAAATGGAAATACCACATGATCCAGCAGTTTTACTACTGGGCATATAGAAAATGAAATCATTATGTCAAAGAGATATTTGCACTTCCATGTTCATTGCAGTGTTATTTACAATAGCCAAAAGTGGAAGCAACCTCAGGGCAGTGTACAATGACAGGTGAATGGATAAAAAAGCTATGGTGGATATGGTATACACACACACACAGACACACATATATGGTGTATATATAGACTATTGGAATATATATGGAATATATACTGTATATTACGTGTGTGTATGTGTGTATATATGAAATAATATTCAGTCACATAAAAGGAGAAAATCTTGCCATTTGCAACAACATGGATGGATCTTGAGGGAAGTATGCTAAGTGGCATAAGTCAGAAGAGAACGACCATACTGTATGATCTCACTTTTATATGTAATCTTAAAAAAAGGAACCCCAAACTCATAGAAATATAGATCAGATTTGTGGTTACAGAGGTAGGGGGTGGGAAGAGAGAGAATTGGATGAAGGTGGTCAAAAGATACAAATTTTCAGTTATAAGACAAATAAATACTGGAGATGCATTCTGAAAGCTTTCAAGAATGTAGACCCTAAGAGTTCTCACCATAAAGAAAAAAAACAATTTTTTCTCTTTCTTTTTTCTTTTATATCTATATGAGATGATTGATATTAACTAAATTTATTATGGTAACCATTTTAGAATATATGTAAGTCAAATTAGTATGATATACACCTTAAACTTATACAGTTCTACATGTCGATTATATCTTAATAAAACTGGAAAAAGAGATGCTAAAATAGATCTAAGGCGAATAATAAATTATAAAATAATAATAATAAATCTTAGGTAAACAAATAGCTAACAGCTTTTGAGCACTTATCTGGTTATGTCCTAATGTAGGAGGTTAGACACTTATTTTCATTTCGTGTAAAGAGATTAATAAATAATACAGTGCCAGGGGCGCCTGGGTGGCGCAGTCGGTTAAGCGTCCGACTTCAGCCAGGTCAGGATTTTGAGCCCCGCGTCAGGCTCTGGGCGGATGGCTCGGAGCCTGGAGCCTGTTTCCGATTCTGTGTCTCCCTCTCTCTCTGCCCCTCCCCCGCTCATGCTCTGTCTCTCTCTGTCCCAAAAATAAATAAAAAACGTTGAAAAAAAAATTTAAAAAAAAATACAGTGCCTGCACAAATATGTTAGATATTATTATGATTATTGACATTATTGTTGTTCATGATTTTAAGAAGTTTGAGAAGGACTTCTCTTCCTATCCTGAGTGCATGGATGTAGTAGTAAGATGCTTTCAGATTACTATTGTGCAAGAACTTGTTACCTCTACCAACTGCCATCTAGTCAAGAGGTTTCAAAATTGAGCATGCTTCAGAATCACTTGGACGGCATGTCAGAATAGATTGCCAGGCTCCACCCATAAAATTTCTCATTTAGTCAGTTTAGGTCTAGGAGAGGGCCCCCAAATTTTCATTTCTAACAATTCCCCAGATGATGCTGATGCTGCCAGTCCCTGACCACATTTTAAAAAATAACTGTTTTATTGAGATATAAGACAAACAGCCTAAAATTCACCCTTTAAAGTGTACTATTCTGCGGTTTTCACTATATTTACAGTTGTGCAACCATCATCACTCCAGAACATAGTGCACATTTTTCTTAAATTTTCAATCTATATTTTTTGAATGAGTATATGTTCAGCTCAAAAATCAAAATAATATAGGGGCACCTGGATGGCTCAGTCGGTTGAGTGTCCAACTTTCAGCTCAGGTCATGATCTCATGGTTCATGTGTTTGAGCTCTGCATCGGGCTCACTACTGTCAGTGCAGGGCCCACTTCAGATCTTCTGGCGCCCCACCCCCCACCCCCCACCCCTTCCCTGCTTGTGCTCTCTCTCTCAAAAATAAATAAATCTAGGGGCGCCTGGGTGGCGCAGTCGGTTAAGCGTCCGACTTCAGCCAGGTCACGATCTCGCGGTCCGGGGGTTCGAGCCCCGCGTCAGGCTCTGGGCTGATGGCTCGGAGCCTGGAGCCTGTTTCCGATTCTGTGTCTCCCTCTCTCTCTGCCCCTCCCCCGTTCATGCTCTGTCTCTCTCTGTCCCAAAAATAAATAAACGTTGAAAAAAAAAATTAAAAAAAAAAAAATAAATAAATCTAAAAAAATCAAAATGCATAAGTCTTATTCCTTTCATGCCAATTACCTGGTTTCTCTCCTCTCTACAGAATAAAACTCAGTATCAAGTTCATTTTTTTCTTCTATATTTCTAGTATTTCTTCATGCAGACACAAGCAACACAAATATATTTCTTTCTCTGCTTTCATACACTAAAAAGGCAACTCACTATGAACCCTAGTCTGTCCATTGCTTTTTTTCATTGAATATATCCTAGAGATCATTGTGAAGGTATACCATGGTTTATTTAACAGTCTACTTTATGTAAATGAGTATGTCAGTTATTTCTAGTCTTTTGCTATTGCAAATAATGCTGCAGTAGATATCCTTCTATACTTATCAGTTCATGTAGGTGCAGGTATATCTGTAGAA
Organism: Puma concolor; assembly: GCF_028749965.1. Classification (NCBI taxonomy): domain Eukaryota; kingdom Metazoa; phylum Chordata; class Mammalia; order Carnivora; family Felidae; genus Puma; species Puma concolor. Next base: position 83,999,812 of record NC_141684.1, read on the forward strand.
ATAATTCCCAGCAGTGAGATTACTAGCTTAAAGGATAAATGCACTTGTAATTTTGAAAAAATATTACCAAATTCCCTTTGACAGGGATGCCATGATTTTGTACTTCCACTAGCAATTTATGAGAATGCCTTTACCCTAATGTGTTTTGTCAAGTATTTAGATTTCAGCCAATGTTTTAGGTGTGCGGTTTTAATTTGCATTTCTCACTACTGAGGTGCCACGTTTTTCATAGGTACAAAGGCCATTTGTGTCCCTTTTTCAGTGAACACTTTAAGTCTTTTGCCCATGTTCTACTGGGTTGTTGGTAATTTTTTCCTGACTTCAAGGGCGATTTATACTTTAGGGGAGTAATCTTTTTATATGAGAGGAGTACCAAATAGTCTTCCTATTGTGTCATTTGTCTTTTACTAGCTTGTAGTTTTTGCCATGCATAAGTTAAGGCTTTTATGCAGTTGAATTTATCAATATTTTCTATTATGAGTAGTGAATTTTGAGTCATAGTTAGAACCCCCCCAAAAAAAATTATAAATGAATTTTGATCAGGTTTATTCTAATACATTTACAGTTTCATTTTTTCACATTCAAATCTTGTCTTCACTTGCAGCCCACTGCACTCTTAACTACTAGGCTAGAAAAAGATATAGACTAGACTAGTGGATTTCGAACATTCTTTCCCCAAATTTATTATTTTTTAAGTGAAATCTCACCCTATTTTTAAAACAGAGGAAAGAAGACCTCCCCTGGTGATATAGGAGAGATCCTGTTGTGACTCTTACCCTCAACAGACTCCATGTTCCTTTCATGGAATCCTTAGGATCCTTGTAAGCAGAGTGAAAACCACAGATATCTGCAAAACAAGAACTAGGGCAAAAATTTTGATGAGAAGAGTTAATAGAAAATTTTTCCCACTTGTTTTTATGTTTTGGCATTGAATATTTGTTGATAAGACAGGACTGGGTAGGAATCAAAAATCCATTCTAGCACAGGCTTATCTTTCTTATGGGTAATTCACTTTTGCTGAGTCTCTGTTCAACTGAAAATTCCTCATAATTATACTATGTTATGAATGATATAGTGGAGAAAACATGAACCTTTGTTTCACAACAGTTCTAATCCTAAACACTTTGTAGCTGTGAGACCTCAGACAAATTATTAGAAATAATTATTTCATAATTATTAGTTCATCACAGCAAATATTTATTTGAGTGCTTTGTACATGGAAGACATTGTGCTAAGTGCTGGGGATATGAATGTGAAGAAGAAAGAAATGTTACTACTTTACGGTTCAGAGGTGGAGCCAGATGATAATTATAATAATTGTTTAAATTATGCTTATTAGAACATCTTCAAAGTATCATAGGATATGTAAAAATGAACAGGGGGTTCTAGCTTTGGGAGTTCAAAGAAACTAAGATCAGATTCAGGGTTTTTTGTTTGTTTCTTTTTTTTTGGTTTTTGGTTTTTGAAAATCTCAACTTAAAATTTTATTTTTAAACATATGAATAGTAAGGAATAATATTATAAACCTCCTTGTATCCATCTGTCAGCATGAACAATTTTTAATAGCTGTGTATGAAGTGACATGGCAGAAGGAGGCCAAAGCCTTTCAGGCAAATGGAGTAGCAAATCCATATACCCTGAGGCCTCAGAGTACATTTGGCAACTGAAAGGAAGACTAATATGGACAGCATAGACATCATTAGAATGTTTACATGGAGAATGGATTCTGTGTATGTGGTAGATGAGGGCAAGAGTAGATGAGGAAGTACTGATTAGAAGCTACTGGGTAGTTTGGGCAAAAGAAATTATGACCTGGAATATGGCAGTGGCAGCCGAGAATGAGTGGTTAGATGAGAAATTTACAAATGGAAAGTGGGACAGGCAGGACTGGGATAAGGGACACAAAAGTGTTCACGAAAATCCCAGGTTTCAGCATGAGCTATTGGGTGGATGTTAGTGCCACTACTGAGATGGAGAATTATCTTATTTGGGGAGGAGAAAAATTTAGGTTGAAGAGTTTCTCAGACATTCAAGTGGCGATTACAGACAGGTAGTATAATGAGGCTATAGCTGAGTGGCATAGAGAAGTCTGGTGGAGATATATAATAAAGATCCAAAGGATAGACACAATAAATGGTCAAACTGTGTCAGAAGGCCTAATTGAGGCAATAATGGCAAATGAATAGGGAAAATGGATAAATTGCAAAGCAATGTATTCTTACAAAGGCAAAAAAAAAAAAAAAAAAAAAAAAAAAGTGCTTCTTTGAAGCAGAAGACCAAACTCCGCTTCCACTATACTTATGAGGGTACAATGAAGAATCCTTTTCTCTTTCCCTAGCTGATACTTTGTCAACTTACTGAAATCATTGTTTTAGTTTTTTCTACAACAGACGCTTTTATTTTGGAACATTCCTACCTGGTTAGACTTTGTGATCTAATTGGGTTTCTACTCAGTCCTGGCTCCCCTTCCCATTGTATTCCGTTTTAAATTTACTTCTCAAAGTGATGAGACACTTAAGTATACTCACTTGTGGGATCTAAGAAATGGCGGTTGCCTGTCGCTCTCAAGGTGAATTATAGGACCAACACCAACAATATTGATGTCTTCCATGCAAAAAGGTGGTTTTATTAAAGCACGGGGACAGAACCAGTGAGCAGAAAGAGCTGCACTGGGGTTGTGAGGAGGAGTGGCTGATTATATAATTTCAAGTTAGCAGTGGGCTAGGGATAGTTTAAGTCTCTAAGGAATTTGGAAACAAGGTTTCCAGGACCTTAAGGGGCTACCTGTTGTTAGGAAAAGATCACTTACTAACTATCTAATAAAACCTTAGTCATGAGACCCTTCAGATACGCATCAGTGGGCCATATGCTTGGAGGATGATTGCTAGCATGTGTCTTGGGGATAGAAAAAAGGAAGTTTCCAAAGGGAGTTTCATATGTTAACCAAAACTTACAGGATCCTGGAGGTCTGGCTAATGACAAGCTAAGGTTGCCTTTTGCCTCTAACAAAGAATTGACATAGAGGCAGCCAAGCTCCTTGAGGAAGGTCACTCTGCTTGTCTCAAGTATTTGTCAATGGGCTGTAAATTTAAGGATTTTTTCCCCCTATATTTCTTTTACCTTCGTTCTCCACATCAAATATCATCTGGGAACTTGTCAGAAACACACGTTCTCTGGCACCACCCTAGACCTACAGAATCTGAAATCCAGTCATGCCTCGTTACAATAAATCTTGGCGATTTTAATGTCTCCTATATTTGAGAATTTCTGCTCAGGATACCTAACCTATCCCTGGCCCCGCCCCGATACATAGGGAAAGAACACTCCTTTCTTGGGAGTTAGGCAGCTAGAACCATTCCTTAAGTATTGATTATTGAATTTGTAGCGTACTGCGAGTTTTCATGTAAGGTCAGTTGTTGCTTGACAAAACAGACCACATATGAGCTTCTTTTGAAAAAACACTTGGCGGCTGACCCCGCGAGAGGCACCCGCATAGCAGCTCCCAACCAGGAACTCAAGGACAGCACTGTAGCCTGTCCAGAGTTCGCTCTGCACAACCTCTACCCCAACAAGGAAAGTGCGATAAACGGCGCTAACCCCTTCCCTTTCAGAGCTGGTGAGTCACCGACTACCCACGTTCACAGCCCAGCTTTGTTAAACCCATTTGTGCCCAGAAAGCAAGGAGTGGCGGAGAAGCCCCGCCCCACCGCCGACAGCGCTCCAATCCCAACGCGCGCGTGGCGCGTGGCGCGCAGCGCGGGGAGGGCCTTGTGTCCGGAAAAGCCCCGCCCCTCGCCCGAGCACCCGCCAATTGTAGCGCACAGTGCGGCGCGCGGAGCGAGTTCCGTGGCGCGCTGCTTTCCGGCACCTTGAGGAGACAGCCAGCCTTTGCGAAGGCTCCGCGCGGGAGGTGGCTGAGCGTCTAGAGATGCCTGGCGGCGGTACCTCGTGTACCCGGAAGGTAAGTTGTAGACTGGGAACCAGTGCCACGCCAGGCCTGTTCTCTCTGCTTTGTCTTCAGCGGTCTCCCGGTAGCCCTCCAGCGCCAGTGTGTCCTACCCCCTCCAGTTCCCCATCGGCCAGGCCGGCGGGGCGCAGGGAGCGCTTGGGCTGGCCAGAGGCTATGAGGGGTGAGAGGCAGGCGCTGTGCTGGCTGGTGATCTCTGGCGAGGCTGCGGCTGGTTCTGTCGGTGAGCGTGGATGGAGCCTGCCTCGCAGTGTGCCTCTCCTGAGGTCGGTCTCGCCCAGGTGTGCGGAAGCAGCCCCCCGCCGGCCGTCTGGCGTCTCGCCTTCCCGGTGAGATGCGGAGGGCAGGGGGAACCGCTGGAGGTGCGGAGCGGAGAGGTCGCAGCTGGCGAGGTGACGGAAGTGAGCGACCGGAGTTGAATCTGGAACTAGCGTGTGAGCTGTATTTACCCTCGCTAGCGTTTGGCATTGTTTGTCTCTTCTTGACTGTCGTAGAACACATGAAGACAGCGGTGGATGTTGGAATGGATGTGCCATCCGCCCCCCCACCCCCACCCCCCACACCCCCCGTTATCTGTGTTGCCACACTTTTCCTTTCTATCCCAAACTGTTTCTGAATCTTTCTATTCCTGCCTCGGTGGGAGAGGAGTCCGAAGCCAACCGCTGCCAAGCTGTGTATACCAAATTATACCACAGTATCTGGGCACGGAGTGCGTGTGTAGGAATATTACATTAATGATATGTAAATGATTGTACTTGCATTTGTGAGTACATCTTTTCCTTCCGAAAATTGTGTTTGCCGTGGCCTTTTTAAAGCTGTTTCTGGGGCGCCTCGGGGACTCAGTCCGTTAATCATCCGACTTTGCCTCAGGTCGTGATCTCACGGTTGGTGGGTTCGAGCCCCGCATCGGGCTCTGTGCCGACAGCTGGGAGCCTGGATCCTGCTTCACATTCTGCGTCTCCCTCTCTGCACCTCCCCCACTTGTGTTCTGTCTCTCTCTGTCTCAAAAATAAATTGAAATATTAAAAAAAAAATTTAAAAAAGCTGTTTCTAAGTTCCTTGCTTACAAACATGCTTGTCTCATCATACTAAAATTTAAAAAAGCAAACACAGGGCCTCCTTTTTTGACTTTTTCCTTTTACCAAAAACTTCTTGGCAAAAAAGAGTCCACATACACTGGTTCAGCTTCCTTATCATTGTTATGTTTCTTTGCTTCTGGAAAGCAGAGAAAGATTGTCAGTCTCAATTTTGTAACTGTGTGGAGTAAAAGAAACCTATGTCAAACATACCTATTGATTATGAGACATCCTGATTCCAGATGTAGTCAAATGTAAAAAAAAAAAAAAAATCAAGGAAATATATGAATTTGTTAAATCATGGTCACTCTAGCATTTGACACATTTATCACGTGCTTTTATTGATGGGGGGGGGGGGGGGTGGGCGGGGGGAGGAGCATCCCTGTCTGTTGCTTATCCTGATTCCCTCCCTGTCTGGCATCTGCTCGTTTACTTCTCTTTACTCTGTTCCTGCCATGTTCTAAGTTTTGATCTTGTGCTTTTTCTTACTTTACACATTTATTCTTGGCAAGCTCATACTTTGACGTTAACTGTCACAGCTATATAGCTGACTTTCAGATGTGTATTTGACCTTTTCCTTGAGCTCCGTTTAAACTCAGTGTATCATGAAATTATCAATTTCTTACCCTTAATCCACTAAGCCCTGACAGTTTCTCCTGCAAGTTGTTGGTCTCAGTCTATTGACAGTGATGCTTGACTAGGAATGCCCGAGGCACTTGCCTGGGCCCCTGGGTTACTTGTACTGAGCCGTTTTCCCTGACCAGGGCCAATGTTGTGGCTGGACCAGACCTTGTGGTTATTGTTATGATTGCAGGATGCACTTCAGCAACAAACATCAGGGACGTTTGAGGAGCAAGATTTACAACTCCCAGGTCCTGGAGGGTACGTTGCACACCCACGTGCTACCCAGTGAGGTGGAGGGGGGCTGGGGGAAGAGGAGAGCAAGAAAACCTGAGGTCTGAGGGTGGGGTGTCTAGGGTTTTGGAGGTTCATTCTTTATTGGCTAATTTAAAGCCTAAGGGTGGGAATTAGAGCACCAGAAGGGAGAAGTGAAGTCACTCAGATAGTCAGTTATGTAGGTTACCGAGGGTTTTCTGAAAGAGGGACCTTCATGGGTAGGGGCAGCTTAATTCCTGATCTTGTTGGTTTGTGTCATATAACTGGTGCTATGTTTGTTCAAGATGGATGTCTTCTGAAATGGATGCCTTGGCAACCAAAAATTAATGTCAGGCATTCACAGTACATCCTTAGAAATCCTAGTGTTTGACTTGAGACTCAGTTCTGCCCTCTGATTCTATTAGTTTTCAAGAACTTACCAGTTTTTCTTGTCAATAATTATATTAGTGATCTATTGCTGTTTAACAGATTGTCTCAAAACTGAAGCAGCTTAAAATAAGTGCTTGTTTTTTCATATAGTTTCTGAAGGTCAGAAATCTGGGAATGGCTCAACTGGCTGGGTCCAGCTTAGTGTCTTCTACAAGGTACAGTCAAATAAAGGGTCCCAGAGCCTGGGGATCCACTTCCAGACTCACCCATGTGTTTGTTGGCGAGTGTCAGTTCCTTGCCACTTTCGTAGGGCAGTTCTCACAACATGGCAACTGGCTTTCCGAAGAGAAAGAGACAGGGAGGGGCTAAGCCCTGGTGTCTTTTATAACAGTCTCAAAAGTGACATCGCACCTCTTCTGTCCTATTCTTTTTGTCACATAGATCAACCATGTACAGTGTGAGAGGGGCTACAGAGGATGTGAATGCCAAGAGGTAGGAATGATAGGAAGTGATCCTGGAGGCTAGCTCCCCCAATACTTTTTTCCTTTTTCCTTTTCTTTTCTGTCACCCTAGGTCAGGCCCAAAGTACTTTGTGTTTGGAGTTTTTTTGTGGTACCAGCCATGTGGCTTCTGTTCCATCTTCAGAGATGACTTTCCCTTAGACACCACTTTAATTAATATTGTTGTTCCTCTGCTTAAGCATTTCACTTCTTATTGTCTACATAATCAATTATTTTGGACCTAACTTGTGCTAAAAGCCTTATAGATGTATTAATTCATTTATAGATGATTCTCTCTCTCTCTTTTTTTTAAGTAGGCTCCACACCCAGCACAGAGCTTGAACTCATGATTCTGAGATCAAGACCTGAACTGAGATCAAGAGTCAGACACTTAACCAACTAAGCCATCCAGGTGCCCCTACAGATGGCTCTTTTTTTTTTTTTTTTTTAACTCATTTAATTCAGCAATCCTATTAGGTACTATTATTAGTCTCATTTTATGGACAAGAAAATTGAGGCACAGTAGAGAGGTTAACTAATTTTTCCAAAGTCACACAGCAGTTAAGTGAAGAAACCAGGATTTGCACTCATGTAGTCACTTCCAGACCTTGCTTTTTTTGTTTAGGCTCTTATAGCCTTTTATTCACAGCTTCCATAATGTGGCCATACCTTATTCCTTAACTTTATAACTTCGTTCATTATTTATCCTTTAGGTAAGTAAATGGCTGTTTTCAATTGCCTCTTGGTATTTGCTCATGTTCTTAGTTTGGAGTAATGCCATTTCTTCCATTTTTGCTTACTGGAATCTTAATTATCTGTCAAGTACCACCTCAAATCATCTATCTATAATCATCTATTATCTCTAATCATCCCAGTTGTAAATGAACTTTATTTTGTATTCCTGTGGAACTTTGTATTATTCTTAATAGCTTCATGTCTTATATTACTAGGTTTACTTGTACTTATTCTTATGATGTAGACATTTTAAGATTATGTTCACCCCATGTGCCCCAGAGCACCTGCCATAATACCTTGTACATATTAGGTACCTAATAAGTATCTGATGAAGGAATGAAAATGGTACTAGTTTAAAAGATTTGCAAGTATTCTAGATCTGAAGAAACATAAGGAAATACCTTATTCAGAAGACATGAGTACTAGCCTCAGCTCTGCAACTGAGTAATTTTGTAATTTTGGACAAGCCATATAGATCTTTCAGGACTCTTAAGACGAAAGCTGATATGGTCATGGACTAAAGTGGTAGAGTTGCGAATGGTATTAGGAGAGGACTGAGTTGATTAATTATAAAAAGAAGATGAGATTTATGCACCTGACATTGAAAGATGAAAAGAGGAGAATCAGTGGTGACTCAGAAATTGAACTTCTGAAAAACGGAAAAGTTGAGGGGAATTAACTAATTAGTTGCTTCTTACCTGATGTTAGGATATACAGGTAGGTGAAAATTCAGCCCAAGGGAGAGATTGGGCTGTTGGAGAGCAGGCAGTTGCTTCAAAGACTGGCACTATTTTAGTTCTTTTCTTCCTCTTGCCTTAGGCCCCTCACTTCAAGTTCTTTTTTCTTTTATCCTTTGTTTCCTTTCCTTGCTAAATAGCCACGAATGACTGGCTAATACTCCCCTTTCCTAGTTGCTTAGCTTTTGAGATTTCCCGATACACCCCCTCACTCCTTTTGCCTCCCCAGACCGAATTATAGCTCTCCTCCCTGAATCGTAGACCTCTTTTCCCACTGAAGGAAAAACCATGTCGGCAACATCCTAAAAAAGAGAAAAGGAGAATTACATCTTCCTGATGGCACCTTCCTTCCCTAATCCTTTGCGTTATCATCACAAAAACTTAATTTCTGGTGCTTCTTGCATAATGACGTGGGCATGATGATAGATATTAACTAAATATAATGTATATGTCAGTTTGAACTGAAGAGTACACAAGGCTCCATTTCAGGTGAAAGTGTTTCTCAAGAAAGGGAGACATTTGCTTCTTTGAAGCCAGAGGGATGGAGCCCGTGGAGAAACTAAGGACCCTTTACTACAGAGATTGGATTCTGTTACAGAAGGTTAGTATGGAGAACAGGAACATGTTTCCTCTGAGACCATAGGGAAGGAGAGGTCAATAGATGGGAGGTTGGCTGATTTTTACAATGGCAGACTTTAACCTTGGGGAAGATATGATGGCTTGAGCTATGACAGTGACATGGAGAGGTAAAGGGAAGAGTGAGTATGGAATTCATGAATGTATGTGATTGTGTGTATGTGTGTACAGAAGAATGTGTGTAAGCAGAGGACTAGGGAATGATTAAGAGTATTTACCAGCAATGGCCAAGGACATGTAATAAGAAAATAGGAAGTTCTCATTTGTGGGTCTTTTTACGATAGCCCTGTGGATTGCTGATTGGTAAAGTGAGTTGGTGGAAGGAAAGGAATTTTAATGCTTGAAAGGCAACATTGGAGTCGTTGGGCATAGAGTGCAGACATTATGATAAAATGAATGGACTTGAGACTTAAAGTCTCAGTGAATTCCCAGATATTGAGTATTCCCAGATTCACAGATACTCAGTCAGAAACAAGGCCAGGGTACCTTCTTTGTGTGAAAGGTGCACATGATAGTTATTGTCAGGCACTTTTGTTAAAATAAGACCATGCAGAGTTAGTGGCTAGAATGTATTTCCTAGCATGAGGAAATACATGAGGAAAATCTTGACATGGTGCCCTTGACTATCTCTCTGACTAGGGCAATATACCTAACATTTCTAAGTTGTAGTTTGTCTATAAAATGGGGATAATACCTATATCTTCCAGCATTAGCATGGATACTAAATGATGAGAATGCATGAAATGATGTACTGAACGTAAAAGCACTCAATTAATGTTAGTGGTGATGAAAGCAGTTAATAATAAAACCATGATCATGAAAGGATTTTTTTATATGACGGCAAATCTATTGTATGTGCTCTACTACTTTGCCTCTAGATTTCCCTGGAATTACTCTTAGCTTGCTGAAGAAGGACTGGAAAGAGGGCTTTGTTTTAAAGTTGTTCAGTCATGGTGAGAGATTCTCTCATAGTTATCTTGGTAGGAATACCTTACGGTTCCAATTTTAGCCCTTGATAATCTCATCAGATGGCTTACTGGTGGCTCTACTCAGAATCAGGCTACTTAGTATTGACATCTTAGTCTGTCTACATTGTCTTGTTCTTCAAATGGAAGGGAAAGAGAGCTAACGTTATCAAAGATGTTCTATATGTCAGGTACTTCACACATATACCTTATTTAAGGGAGAAGATATTCTTTCTTTTTAATCAATAATATATGCTTACAAATAAGATAAAATAGTACAAAATAGTTTCTCATGAAAACCAGCAATCACTGCCCTGTTCTTTCCTGTACTTAATTCTGTGCCTGAGAGGCATTTTTTTTTTAAATTGAGATAACTGTAGATTTATATTAAGTTCTAAGGAATAATAGAGATATTATGTATCCTTTACCCAGTTTGCTCCAGTAGTAACATTTTGCAAAACTGTAGTACAATATCCCACCAATATTTTGACATTAATACAATCTAAATCTAATTATCTTATTCAGATTTCCCTGGAGGTGTGTATATTTACGTTGGTACATTTTTACACATGTATAGATTTATGTGCCACCACCACTAGAGATACTGAACATTCTGTTAGCTCAAGAATCCCTTTGATAATCCATCATACCTACTCGCTTCCCACTGCTAACCCCTGGCAGTTGCTAATCTGTTCACCATTTTAAACATTGCATCATTTCAAAAGTGTTACAGAGATGAAACCATGCAGTTTATAATATTTTGGGATCATTTTCTTTTTCTTTTTTTCTTTTTACTCAGCATAATACTCTGGAGATTAGTACTAGTTGTTTTGTGTATTAGTAGTGTTCATTTTTATTGCTGAGTAGTATTCCATGGAATGCACGTACTACAGTTTGGCTCAACATTTTACTTGTTGAAGGACATCTGGGCTATTTCCAGTTTTGGTTATTATGAATAAAGCTGCTGTGCACACTTATGTGCAGATTTTTGTTTGAACATAGCTTTTCTTTTTCTAAGATAAATACCTAAGAATGTAACTGCTGGGTCATATGGTAATTGGATGTTTAGTTTTCTTTTTTTCTTTTTTTAAGATTTTATTCTTAAGTAATCTCCACACCCAACGTGGGGCCCAAACTTGCAACCCAGAGATCAAGAGTCACATGCCCTGTCAACTGAGCCAGCCAGGCTCCCCTGGATGTTTAGTTTTATAGTAAACTGTTTCTCATAGTGACTGTACAGTATTACAGTCACACTGGCAATGTATGAATGATTCAGTTTCATAGATAATAAATTTATCCTTTTAAAGTATAAGGTTCACTGATTTTTAGTGTATTCACAGAGTTGGGCAAATATTTCTAACTATAGAACATTTTCATCACCCTGAAAAGAAACCCCATGGCAACCAAAAGCTATTTTCTGTCTTCATGGATTTGGCTACTGTATATATTTCATATAAATGGAATAATATGTGGTCTTTATGACTGGCTTCTTTCACTTAGCATAACGTTTTCAAGGTTCACCCATTGTTATTGCATGTATCAATACTTTATTTTTCTTTGAAGGTAAAATAATTTTCTATTGTATGGATATATCACCTTAAAAAAATCCATTAGTAGATGGAAATTTGGGTGATTTCCACTGTTTGGCTATTAAGAATACTACTACAGCTGTTCTTGTGTTTCTTCTACTCTTCTCCTGGGCGTGCAATGGCTTTCATCAGATGAAGCACCATGTTGAGGGTGTTGTTTGGCCCAGGTTCCCATTATAAGAACTGAATTCTCATACACATGACCCAATCATAGAAGATACATTTCACGTGAGGAGGAGAGTACAGAAAGCTCAAAGCCATCGCTCCATCATCTTGGATTTATCATTTAATGCCTGTGGGGCTCCATGTTGACACGGTCTTAACTGTGGTGACAGCTAATTCTGCAGTGAGGATCTTTCGTTGTAAAGTTCAAATCTTCTTTACCTTGTATCCTTATATTTCTTATGGTTACAAGTGGGTCTCTAAAATGGGATCTTCATACTTGTTGCTGTGATTTGTCCTCGACCAAACTGCTTCCTGAGGTTTGTAATCATTTCCAGCACCTCCAGAAACATGTTCAGGAACCATTTCCACATAGTCTGGCCAGGATGGAGGATCAGGAAATCTTTAGTTACTTAACTTGTTTAGATTAATAGTTTTAACTTAACATCTGGAAAATGTCACATATCTCTTGAAGTCTCTATAGAAATGAATGTCTCCTGAATGTTTGTGTACATTTACGTGCTACATGGCTCTAAACACTGTACAAAGATTCAATGTAATACAATGGCCGTCGTGTGAGCTGCTGGTAGGAGCTGAACTCACTTGTAGTTCCGAAGCTCTTCTGCAGCTAATTTCCCTTTCTCCTCTGTATCTGATAGCTGCTTCTCCCCTTCCACTGCTCCCATTCTTTCAGTCCCAGCTTCCTATGAGGGGAAAGAAACCTATATTACCTGGTAACCCATGTAAAATTCTGCCTTTATTGCCACTCCCTGAAATCTAAAGGCAGGATTTAAATGTCCCCTCTCTCCTTCCCTGTAAATGCACAAACCAGGGGGAAGCAATGACGCCCCCCATTAAGGATCTAAACAAACGCAACTCCAGCATGGGGGCAAGACTTTGGCATCTCTGAACTTCTCTTCACAGCTCTCTATTCATACTCATCAATACATCACATAAATATAAAAAGCCCACATGAGATGCACTAAGAGCCCTTCCAGTCTCAGGCTCTTGTGATTGGGATGGCAAAATTGTATTTCTTTTCAATGTACAAAACTGAGCCTGGCCAACTCATCACAACTAAACACATAAGGATGATGCAGGGGTTTCTGACTTGACTGATTTCTCCAAAGAGCCTTGAACTTTCAATCAAGGCTCGGGCCATGACATTGCCATAGAGACATCTTTCCAGGACATGGTGACATTGACAATGTACAATGACCTCCTGGATATTTCTACAGTTCACGAGGGAACTCCTGCCTCCTGCCTCAAATACACCAGTTGAGAAGAATGTAAAATACACTGATGAAAAGAAAATGATGTGAATTGCACACCTTCATAATATTGTCTGCTGGAAAAGGAATGTGGGGAAGGGAAGGGAAGGGAAAGAGGGAAAGGAAGGAAAACTGAGTTCACAGGTTTCAGTAATGCTGGCACTCCTGATCTCCTACCAGAAATAACTCCCATATCATCTGCAGCAAGATACCATCACAGTACACCTGAATTTTCCTCCCAGTATTTCCTACCTAATGTCTAGAGTTTAAACAAAAAAAATATATACATATGGCAGTCATGTCGCTACGATGGGGCTGAAATGTAAGAGACAATGAAAATGAACCCTGAGGTTTCCACAAAGTGAAGGAAGGTGCAGATCACAGAAATCAAGGCAGAAGGGAGAAACATAATTCTTTACTGATTACTACTGTAAAAGTATGGTTGGTGTTAAATGTGCTCAACGAAAGAAAATTATCCCCACTGTCTGACACATTCGTTCTTACAACAGTGTTTGTAACAATTAACTCCTGAAAATCTTACTCTTTTGAGAGCCTCTGTCTTTGTCCACACATTCCATCACGAACGTCTATATTCCTCTTCAGCGTGTCCCATTTGGTGTCCTTTGCCCCTTTCACACACCTAAGTGCATCACAGTTGTCCCCCAGTTGCCTTTTGCTGACTGTCAAGCACAAAACAGTTTACTTGAGTGTGCACACCTGTTTCCACGAGTGTGGCCATGAAGGGGGTGAGGAGAAAGGACAAGATTCCCAAAACAGGAAGCCACTTTTTACCTTCCCAGAGCAAACTCATTCTACCAAGTGCGGTTTTCTCCTACCCAAAGCAACACCTATTTCAGGTTACATTATGAGACGTCAAGATTCCCTGCATCAAATCCTAGATGCATGCAGTAGTATCTCCTGACTTTAAGACATATTTGAGAAAGGTGGAATGACTATAGAAGAACGTACAGTATAGCGAATGTACTTACCAATACTAAAATGTGCACTTAAGTGTTTATGATAGGAATCTTTCTAATGCATGTATTTTACCATAAAGAAGAGAAACTTAAGAAAGTAATGATATTCAGTTCTTTGATTTATATAACATTTGATAGTAAATTATGTTACCTGATTCCTTTGGATCTTAAGCTGAGCATTTTCTTTCTGCAGAGGCTCTTTTCAGATTTCGATTTCACTTCGCTGGTATCAACTTCATTAAGGGAGAGGTGAAACTGAACAAAATATTCTCTCTAGTGAATTCTTCCCAAGATCACTCAGTAGATCACATATAAATCGAATATTCTAAGACATGAAGATTTGTTTTTCTTCAAAGCTAAAGTGTACAATGGAAATTCTTCAGGAAATAGAGGGAATTTACTTCTAAAACTTCTGAAGTATTTACTAAATTAGCACCTTTCAAGTTCTTTGTAGATTTTTCCTTTCCCTGATTTGCAAGTAAGATAGAAACAAAACGTGTACTAGGCTTTCCAAACATACACTGGACAATGTGTCACGAGGAAGCATTGTCAATAGAACATGCCCCACAGTCAGTCTCTGTATCATTAAAAACAGTCGATCCAGTTTGAGACAAAGGGAAAAGCCAGACACATAAATAAATGAAGGACGAGGAGAATGGTGGAAGGTGTAAATGTTTCAGAGCAACAGTCTTGATTTTGAGACAATGGAACTGTGACTGGATGACAATGAAAAAGCGAAGAAAGTGTAAAATCTTTCAAGCCAAACAACTCCAATGAATGACTTTTCTTTACAGAAGAGAAATTTTGTCACCAGATTCACTTTCAAAATTCTCAGAATTAAGAGGAACACAACTGTTCAACATGGCGAGAAACCTCTAGTGCTCTCTCCTGGAAGAAATGAATGATATAAAACTTAAGCCAGGGTTATGAAAACAAATTCTGCCTCACTCCTACCTAAAAGAGGTACTGTAGTGTTACTGCTTGAAACAGCAGTGAACAGCATGGAAGGTTGAAGGGCTCAATTCACCCAATGACCAAAAGGGCTGAAACATCAAATTGTGGTAGGTCAGGAAGCCCTGATTCTTGACATTCTGATTTCTCTCAGACTGCAACAAAGTGTGCACACTTGGAACGATGTCCTAAAAAATTCATTAGTGGACTCAAGTGTCTCACGGTTATTCTTCAACAAAACACATAGTCACCAGGAATACTTATTACTTTTACTTCCATTTTTAAAGGACAAAAAAGGGATTTTTATACATTTTTAAATTTATTTTTTGAGAGAGAGACAGAGCGAGCAAGCAGGGGAAGGGCAGACAGAGACAGAGGGAGAGAATCCCAAGAAGGATCCCCACCATCAGCATGGAGCCTGATGCAGGGCTCAAACTCATGAACCATGAGATCATGACCAGAGCTGAAATCAAGGGTTGGATGTTTAACCAACTGAGCCACCCAGGCACCCCAGGACAAAGAAGGGATTTTTATCTTATATCTACGTGCTTCATAAGAGGGAAGATTATTTTTCCATATGGTTTCTTGAGCACATTTCTTTGCTCCATTGATCTACACAAATATGCAATAAAGGATTCAGAATTCAAAAACATTAATTATGCTGACATAAAAACCTATCTCTTGTGGGTAAGTCATTACAGAAATAAAGGATGTGGTGATAGGATTGCTTTGAATTTAGCCTGGTAGAGAATGGGTTGAAATCGGACATCAGGATAAAAGAGGAGATGGCAAAATCAGTGAACCATAAGTGAACGCACTTCAAGATGAAATCATGAAAATGAAAAAAAGGGGGGGGGGGATGGTTATACGTGCTGTTCACAAATGGATATTTTTTTCTGAACGTTTTGCATTTTCCTTCATGTAATACTTAATGTTCTCAGAAATTTGACCTAAATTAACCAAAAAGATTAATAAAGCAATTTCTTAAGATGATTACCAAAACCAGTAAAATCAAATTACCCATTGTGTCAACAGAAAGGCACATGATCCGGCACTTTGGTCACATATAACATTTTGGCATTTCTGTGGTCCCTGAAGAAAGCAAGTTTTAGTGGCATTTTATTTTTCTTAATCTCTTTCTCTCCTCTCTCTGTCTCTGTCTCTCTCTCTCCTCTTTCTTTTTCTTTCAGAGAGAGAGAGAACACATGAGTGGGTGAAGGGTAGGGAGAGAGAGAGAAAATCTTAAGCATATTCCAGACTCAGCGGGAGTCCAAGTCAGGGCTCTATCCTATGACCCTGGGATCATTTCCTGAGCCAAAATCGAAAGTCAGATACACAACGGGCTGAGCCACACAGGTGTCCCCTAATATACCATTATTAAGCAAGATTATTCTTAGAATATATGAACACTTCAAATATCCCTGATTTCACTGGAGGAGAAATGGAGAAAATAAAGTATCAAACATACTTATATTCTGTATTTCATGACCAAATAAACAAATCAGTGCAAATACTTTAAAAACAAAAGTCAAACAGAAAAAATAACCTACCTAATTTCATCCAGGTTTTCCCCCACTTTCACTCACACTTTAAAAATAAAGAGACTCCTGGGTGGCTCAGTCAATTGAGATCCAACTTCAGTACAGGTCATCTTCTTACCACTCACCAGTTTCAGCCCATATCAGGCCCCCTTCTGTCAACACATAGCCTGCTTCAAATCTTCTGTCCTCCTCTCCCACTGCCCCCTCCTCACTTGCACCCTCACTCTCATAAATAAATCTTTTAAATAAATGGATACATAAATAACTATAACTATAACTGTAACTATAAAAACAACAATAGAGTCAGGCTTCTGGGTGCATGATCAGTTGATTTTGGCTCAGGTCATGATCTCACTGTCGGTGAGATTGAGCCCCATGTGAGGCTCTATACTGAAAACATGGAGGCTGCTTGCGATTCTCTATCTCTCCTTCTCTCTCTGCTCCTCCACCACTCGTGCACACGCTTTCTTTTTCAAAATAAGTAAATAAGCATTTAAACAAATACTGAGAGAGAAATTATTCTAAATGTCACTTTTTTGGCACTAGAGGCCTCCAATGTTTTTCTGCTGTTCCACAGGGTCCCGTCCATGGGACCCAGGGTGGGATGTTCAGGTGCATATGTCCTTGGAATCAAACACACTTGGGTAAAAATCTCAGCTTGACTACTTAGTAGCTAGAACCCTGGATAACTCCTCATGTCCCCAAATCACAAGATGATGAAAGCCCAAGATGCAAACCTTACCATCTGCGTTATTGGTAAAAACAGCATGCACGCAGGAAAAACTCACCTTACACGTGGATAGCATATGGAAAGCACCTAGAACAGGGCCCAGTACTCCAGAATCTTCTGACAGCCATTGAATTCTATTGTTTGGTCCTAAGCTGCAAGCTTACCTTCTATTTGTACAATGTGACAGCTCTGCTGCCCTGAGATCACCCTTGTCTATACCAGCAGTGCTGTATTCTCCATAGCAACACCAGCAGTTGAGGACCCAGTATATGCCGGGTCACTAAATCAGCACAGTCCATGAAGCCCATACACAATCCATTAGCCCCATTTTGCATCTTGTTCACTTCCACTCACTTTCCACTGGCATTAAAGGCTCTCTCCACCTAGCACTCATAACACATGTTTACACCTCGCTAGTGACACACATGTGGCCTGGCAATATCTGACCTCTTCTCTAAGCCTTGAGCCTCTTGACAGGCTCAGATAGTACCTTAATCTGTATATTTCCCCCAGTAGGCAGGTCATGTCAAAATACTCCTGCCACTGGATTCTTAAACATTTCTGACCAGAGTTAAATTCATCCACTTCTTTTTGTCTGATTTTTTCCTCTACTTTGTCACCTGTCTCAGTTGCTGGCAAGTCAATCTGTGTTATCACATAGGATGCAAACAAGGAAAAGTCACTGTAAAGAGTTAAGGGACTAACTAGACCAGATAAGTCAATGTCTTTACTTCTAGCTGAATTAGAAACCACGGTGAACAGCTGTATTAAAAAAAAGTTTAAGGGGCACCTGGGTGGCTCAGTCTGTTGAGCATCAAACTCTGTGGCTCAGGTCATGATCTCATGGGTTGTGAGATCGAGCCCCGCGTCAGGCTTTTGAATCTTTTAAAAAGAAATTTAAAAACAATAGATTACAAGGAAAATAGAAGCCTGAAATCTTACCTTCATATACTCGATTCTACCTAGAAGAGAGATAAAGAAAATTAAATTTGATGTAGAAACAATATTTTTTATAAAAGTATAACTCATGACAACAATGTCAAAATCATAATCCAGTGTGCATTAAAATAAAGGGTGATTCAGCAAAATAATTTTTGTAACTGTTGCAAATGGTATAGTTAACATACAGTGTTATATTTGATTGGGTGCACATATCGGGATTCAACAATGCAGTACCTTACTCAGGGTTCATCCTGGTAAGTGTACTCTTTAATTCCCATCACCTATTTCTCCCATCCCCCCCACCCCCCTCCGCTTTGGTAACCATCACTTTGTTCTCTAAAGTTAGGAATCTGTTTCTTGGCTCGTCTCTCTCTCTTTTTCCCCCTTTGCTCATTTGCTCTGTTTCTTAGATTCCACATATGAGTGAAATCATATGGTATTTATCTTTCCTGAGCATTATATCCTATCAGTCTGTGTTGTTGCACATGGCAAGATTTCATTCCTTTTTTTTGGCTGAGTAATATTCGTGTGTGTGTGTTTGTGTGTGTGTGTGTGTGTGTGTGTGTGTGTGTGTGTGTGTGTGTTAATGTATATATCACCTCTTCTTCATCCACTTATCTATGGATGGACACTTGGGCTGCTTCCACAATTTGGCTATTGTAAATAACGCTGCAGTAAACATAGGGGTATGTCATAGACTCTAAGTCTATACTTCTCTTTTGGCCAGCAAAAGAGCAGACGCAGGATTCAAACTAGAGATGGCTAATGTCCAGGAAAAGGACAAGAGCCCCGAATAAGGGTGCTTGCGCCACATTTATTCAGATCAGAAGGATTGCAAACGTGATGGGTGTGTACAAAGAGACAAAGAAACTAAGAACATTAACTGGTGGATGTGAGGGGGAAAAGGGGATTTTGAGGATATATAGTGTTTGGGGTTTGGGTCGACATAAAACAAAATCCAGGCACTGGGCAGATGGATAGATGGTTGTTAACAGCAGACAGGAGGTGCTGTGCCTGTTTATCTTTGCCAGGCTAGGGGATGAGACAGATAGGGAGAATAACCTCAGAGTTAATAAGCTGCCTTTTTTTTTTGTTAACCATCTCCACTCCAGGCTGCTTTGCCTGCATCGCAGTGGTCCAAAGTCCAATTCACCAATGTACCTATCCTGGCCCTATTCTGCTAGGAAAGCAGCTTTCTGCTATAGTAATAAATTTGGGGTGCTTCACCCGGAATATCTAATATTGTTATTTCTGTGTATTGGCCATCTTTGAGCCATTTCTGTTTCAGTCCTCTGCCTCTATATATTTTGGGGGCTCAGCACCCCCTCCCTATTTTGGGATACTTTTGCACCTTCATATTACCGGCACCTTTGTTCCTCCCTATTCTCAGGGTGTCTTTGCACTGCCCCCCCCCCCCATTCTTGGAGTGCCAATCTGGTTTACCCAAACTCAGTTGTATTCTATTGACTGTATTTCTTTGTGCCTTGTTAACCCATTGGCATAAGCCCAGGGGATTCCTAAGCTTTTCCCATACAGGGGTACTTATATCCTGTAGAAGTAGTTTTTTTTTCCTTCTTTTGTATTCTTTGGGTAAATACCCAGTAGTGTAATTACTGCCTCACAGATTAGTTCTATTAATTATCAGAGGAAACTCCATACTGTTTCAAAATGGCAACAGCAATTTGCATTCCCAGCAGAAGTGCATGAGTGTTCCTTTTTCTCCACTTCCTCGCCAACACTAGTTTCTTTCTTTTCTTATTGATTTTAGCCGTTCTGACAGGTGTAAGGTGATATCACGTGGTGGTTTTGACTTGCATTTCCCTGACCATGAATGATGTTGAGCATCTGTTCATGTGTTTGTTGGCCTTCTAAATGTCTTCCTCGTGGAAATGTCTGTTGGTGACTTTAGTCCATTTGTAGATTGTATTGTTTTCTGGCTGTTGAGTTGTGTAATTTACTCGTATATTTTGGGTACTAGCCCTTTATCACCTATGTCATTTGCAAATCTCATCTCCCATTTAGTGGGTTGTCTTTCAGATTTATGATTGTTTCCATCGCTGAGCAGGAGTGATTTATTTTGATGTAGCCCCAATAGTTTAATTTTGTTTTTATTTCCTCTGCCTCAGGAAACACTCTAGAAAAGTGTACCCATGACCTAGCATACTAAAACATTAGATGTAGAATAACCTATAGAAATAATTTCCTTTCTACTTGCTGATATTTCCACAACCATTTCTATGGAAGAGAATTAAGGTAGATATCTTATTTTTGACCACAAGCTCTGTTTCCATTCTATGAAACAGATACAAAACTACTAATCTTCAATAATGGAAATGGCAGACTTATTTTAATAACCAATGCACCATTTACTTCCAATTCTTTTTTGTCAAGTCCAGTAGCCGTAATAAAAACAAGAACCACAAATATCTCAGAGATTCAGACAAAACAAAAGTAAAAATGTTTGGACTAAGAGATGCCTCTGACTCACCAGAACACTGGAGAAGTGTCTGCTGCAGTTGGCTATTTTCTGAATTGACAAGCAATTCTGTCAAATCAGGTCCTATGATTTTCCCACATCACAAACAACAAAGGTTTTCAAATCAGAAAGGAAGTAGGAGATGGCTAGAGAAAACACACAAGCAACAACAGAAATAAAAACAAACGTTTCCAGAAAGTGCAAAAGGTGCTTCCCTGACTGGAGTCATTCCCTGAAGACATTATAAAATTAAACAGGTACTTGAGACGTTATCGAGTGATCTGAACAAAGTAAACAAAATCATAGGAAATATGTTCTCAGACCACAAATCACTCAAGTTAGAGATCAAAAACAAAAAGTTCTTAGTTGGACAATGACAAAAAAATGAGATTAAACAACCTTCTTAAAATGACATGGATTCTAGGGGAGTTGGGTGGGGGGATGGCAGAAATAGGTGAAGTAGATCAAGAGTACACTTGTGAAGAGCACGAGAAATGCATGAAATCACTGAATCATATGGAACACCTGAAACTAATATTGCACTGAATGTTAATTATAGTTAATTTTTTAAAAAGTCCATATATTTCAAAGAAGACATTTCTGCAGAAATTTTAGCATATTTAGTCTAAATAATAATGAAAATTGAACTTATTAGAGGGAAATTTGTAATACTGAGTGAATATAAAAGGTCCAGCTAGTATAGAATTTTCTGCTTACTTATGATTACAGGTCTATCTGTAAGGCACTTTGGTATACACACAGCAAAACCAGTTCACCAGAGGTAAATTAGACAAGCATTAGTTCCCATGGAGGCAGGAATAATGCTATGTTTCCAGTGAATTTCAAACACATCACAGACAAGAGGAAAATGGTCAGGCAAAATATGGACAGGCTGAAATAATATTGGAGATGATGAGGAATCTTAAAGACGTTTACAATATATCTGTCATAAATATTCATCCTTATAAACCCTCTACCAGCCTCCAGGAGGTTAATAAGCACACCTCTCAAATGTCTCCTCATGGAAGAGCCAGAGGACAGATGGCTTACAAAGGAACAGGAACAAACTTATGGGGGTGACGACTGCGTTTGCTATCTTACTGTGGTCATGGTTTCATTGCTGCTTACCATTTGTCAAATATCAATGAATTGTATTCTTTAAAAAGGTATTGTTATTCTATACAAAGTATATGACACTGAAGCTGTAGGAAAGATATAATTGGCAACACTGAGACGTTTTATTTTGCTGACAAACATATTGCAACTCTGTTTTAATAGTAAGAATTTGTAACCCAATGTAAAGTAGAATAATTAAGAAAATGCAAATTTATAATAGATAAGAAGTCAATGACTTCTATTGTACATTCACGAAATACTTGGATAAAATCCTTTGGAATATCTCCAAACTATGCCCCAAATTCATGGAATAATGGAAGAAAGTAAAAACAAAAAATGTACTAGTGAGGCAAATGAGATTGTTCTAGAGAAAGATGTTTACAGATACGGATATATCTGAGAGAGATGGGCAACTGCTATTATACTGATATGTGATTATTTTTCCAAGAAGAGGAATTACACATTATGGTTCACTTTTTGATGTTTTCTTTCAATGTTCACTTTGATTCTGAATCACAGCTGAAAATGTCAGATTTCCGGGGCGCCTGGGTGGCACAGTCGGTTAAGTGTCCGACTTCAGCCAGGTCACGATCTCGCGGTCCGTGAGTTCAAGCCCCGCGTCAGGCTCTGGGCTGATGGCTCAGAGCCTGGAGCCTGTTTCCGATTCTGTGTCTCCCTCTCTCTCTGCCCCTCGCCCGTTCATACTCTGTCTCTCTCTGTCCCAAAAATAAAATAAACGTTGAAAAAAAAAATTAAAAAAAAAAAAAGAAAGAAAATGTCAGATTTCCGAGGTAAAAAAAAAGATTTGCCTAATCAAGTTGTATATTTTGATAATATATGTGGGAATTTAAGTATCCTGAACACACATCTCCAGATAGCCAGTGAAAGGAATTCATGTTTCTATTTCATGGTACTGTGCTAAAATCAATCAATAGCAACTCTGAAAATTGATCTCTAAAAGAACATAGGGGCGCCTGGGTGGCTCAGTTGGTTCAGCAACTGACTTTGGCTCAGGTCATGATCTCACAGTCCATGAGTTCGAGCCCCACATCAGGCATTGTGTTGACAGCTCAGAGCCTGGAACCTGCTTCACATTCTGTGTCTCCTTCTCTCTCTGCCCCTCCCCTGCTCACACTCTGTCTCTTTCTCTCAAAAATAAATAAACATTAAAAAAAAATTTAATAAAAAATAAAGAATACAAAATTCCAGGATATGGTCACCAAAACAACAGAACACTATCATTCTACAAAAACTGGACTTAGAAGAACTTTAGGAGCAAAACACTCACAATGCAATTCACACTAATTCTCAAACCAAGTTAATTTTGTTCAAATGAACATGTCTAGAAAGAAGCCTCTGAAACCTGTAACATTTTCATCTTCAGCTGTCAGAGGTGAGGTCACAAAAATGTGTAATGGTGGGAAATATACACTGTCTTTGTCTAGCCAGTGTCTGAAAGAAAGCAGTAGCTGTCAGCACAATGGTTGGTCATGGGGCTCAAATGCACCAAAGACACAGGCCATCTTGTCACGAAGGTAAATCATCTTCAGCTGTGGGCACTCTTGGCGCATCTGGCCACTGTCTGCCTACTGATAGCGGTAGTTGACAGTGAACTAGATTAGATCCATTGGAGCCAATAACACTAGGTTCTCATAGTCAACGGCCATGAGTAGTTGGAGGTGGGAAATGCAAGACAAGTTAGTTGGTGGAAGAGTTCAGAGATGAGGTAAGGAGAGAGAGTTGAACCTATCTGTGAGAGGCAGGTACAGGGGGGAAATTCTAATAAAGACGATCAAGAATTTTCCTGCGTCGCAGTCTCAAAAGAAAGAGAATTGATTCCGTTTAGATTGGAGGCATTCATGTGGAATGATTCTGTCTCAGTGCTAGGGTTATTCCTGACTACTGGGACTTTTCAGATCTCTCTCTATGGATCTGGTACATGCCAATCTAAAGAAATCTACTTATCTCTATGGTGTTCCCTGTCTGCCTCTCTCACTCTCCTAGGGGTACGAGTTTTGATTAGTCACACTGGGAACCAGGTATTTCATTTTATTTGGACTATCCCAAGGACATTCAAAATCCTTCTTGTTTCGAGTAAATCAACACTCTGCACATACTTAGCTAAAGAAAGGACAACAATTTATTCACTTCCTGATCATGTTGCTCCTAGCGATTTTCCTACTGCAAATGTCCAAGCAAGATGCAGTCGCTTAATTTCTGCTGGGCTTATAAGGCTCCCAACACATTTGGACACAGAGTCCCTGGGGGAAGCTTCTAAGACCAGAGGCAAAGGGATGACTCAGAAGTTGCTAAAAGTCAACACACCGGGACGTACAGAGCCCAAAGTCATTACACTTTTTAACACTCTAGTACTAACACCAATCCAATGATCATTGTTCCCAAGCCTACCAAACATCACAAATATGAACAATGTGTTGAAAGGAAAATGAACTACATATAAGATGGACCCTAAGCTTACAAAGCTTGAAGCAGGATATTAACAGGGTTTTCAGGAGACAGTCCCACACCCTTAGTTCCTATTAAAGAAGAGTTTTGACATTTTTTAAAACAACTTTAATGAAATAATTCATATCATAAAAACACCTATTTCAGTCAATCAACTCAATAGCTTTTAGTATCTTCACAAATCCTTCCTTTTTGACACTATAAACCTACTATGTTCGGGTTTACATCCTGTCCATATGCTCTTTTTGGACCAAGAAGCACAGGCAGGACCCAGAATTTGATGTGGACAGCTGTGGCCAACAACCACTTCAGGCTGGTGGAGAAACCTGCCCTGTGGTCCTCAGTCTTCAGGAAGAAATGAAGTTCTTCTGAAGTTCCCATCAAAAGCCCCATAAAAAAGCTGTTGTTTAACCAAGGTGAAAGAACCCAATAGGAAGGAAGAATCCACCGATGTCCCATGTTTACTCACATTTGTGTCTGGGGAACCCGGACACCCAAGCACAAGGAGCTAGAAACACAGCCTCTACACCTTCTTGTCCCTGTCCTTTAAGGGGACTCTAGGGTTCCAGGCAGGAGGTGGACATGGGGGATGGGGTGTCTGTGGGAAAGGGAGGAGTGGGGAAGGGTGGGAAACAGGGGAGGGTGGTATTTGGGGATGTGG
This sequence comes from Puma concolor, assembly GCF_028749965.1. Taxonomy (NCBI): domain Eukaryota; kingdom Metazoa; phylum Chordata; class Mammalia; order Carnivora; family Felidae; genus Puma; species Puma concolor. The sequence continues at coordinate 84,024,576 of NC_141684.1, forward strand.
GAGGAGTGTAAAAACAGGGTGGGGTTAGGGAAGGGGAGTGGCAGGAGAGGAAGGGGGTCAGAGACAGTACCAGGATCAGATCAAGTACAAGAGGGGAGGGAGGAAGGTTCAGACAGGCTAGTAGGTTAGCAGGTCAGTAAATCACTAGGTGAGCAGGACACATACAGCAGGTTAAGTGGACTCTCAAAATCAGGTAGAGCAGAGGAAGATCCTTGTTATTCCAAGCTCTGACCTTTTTGGGTGTTGCCTTAGCAACCCAGAACCTTTATACTCTCTGGACAACCCGGTAGAGCAATAGAGACACCCCATGTGACCTCATTTTTAAAAAGCAAGCAGACTTCCCACCTGGTGCATCACCACGTGCCATCCCAACGACAGTTCCTCTCTGGAAACTTGGCTGACCTTCTGGTTACCGGGCCCTCCTAACCCAGTTCCCTCTCACCTCTTCTGAGTGCTCTCTCGGTCCTTTCTGAACTCCCATCTCCCATGGGCAATAGTTGAACCACCGAGGAAGCAAAGGAGGACAGAACTGCGAGAACAATCAAATACGCAGACAGGAAGGTTTAACCCTCTCTCAGTAAGTCAAAGCAGATAGAAAATCCATAAGACAGAGATCTTGATAGCAAACCATCTGAATCCCATAGCTATATCCATATATGTGTACACATGGACATAACATTGCAGAGGACACATTCACTTTAGGCACAGAGCATACAGTTACATTCACCCTATTTATTATGGCCATAAGGGAAATTTCAAAGGAATATAGTGATTTGAGAAGAAGGAAATCACACAAAGCATGGTTTGGTATTAGAATGTGCCAGAAATCACTAATAGAGAGGTAACTAGAAATTCCCATATGCTTAGAAATTGAAAAAATTCCTCTAGAAGTAGAATATGAGTCAAGAAATCCCAAAGAAACAGAGCTCTATTTGACCTGAATGATAGAAGCATGATAAAATTGTAATCCAAAATGTCTCCTGGCCTGCAATATTCTGGAATATTGGTGGGAGAAGACTGTCTCGTCCCCAAATCATCTCTGACCTAGACATTTTAACACACCACAAACAGTGGTAGATTTGTCACTTATCTGTGTGAGCCTCCTACCTATTGGCATGGGCTGTAAATTATGAATTTTACAGGGGTGGAGGGGTCGTCAGAAGGGGTCATCAACTGACTCACAAGGGATCTCCTGCGATCTCCAGGAATGACAGCATTTTAAGAGAAATAGTTCATCTGCTTCTCTCTTGGGGGACCCACAACAACACCCAGATTGTTGGCAGCACCAGGTGTGATGGGCGGGAAGGGCCAAGCAGGTGGGCAGGGGCCAGGGACCCAGATGGCTAGACAAACTTACTGTGGTCATCTCTCCTGGGCTCTGTCCTGAACTCAGCTTCCTAGTTTCTCTACATGATTGACTCAATGATTACCCATCTGAAAATCATTGTTATAATCCCTTCACTTTAAATGAGGTAAATTGTAACAGGAATCACTCTGGCGCTGCTAAAAGAGCAAAGCAAGGTCTCAAACCTAAGTATAAAGAAAAGATACAAAACAAGCGAAACCAAAACCAAAACAAAACAGGAGTGAAAAACCAATAGTGTTACATTCCCTTTAGATCCTGCTGTCTGCCTAAAGAGCCCCAGTGTTGGGCTGTCCTGGTTATACAAGGAGAGGCCAGTTCCAGAAGGGGGGGAGTCCGCCTGGCCCAAAAGTAAATGGGAGAGAGGCCTTGACTATAAGGGGACCTAGGGAATTCCAAGAGGGGTGGCCAGGGTCACCCTGATTATAACTAGAGGAGGTAACAGGGAAAGTAGAGGCAGTGAACAGAGTTGTGGCAGCCTTGAACAAGTGAGATCATTCATGGAGGTGTCCCCAAAGCCAATGTCAGCCTCCTATCTGGGGAGCCTCTCATTGCCCCTGGCAGCAGGGCCAGGAGCCTAGAGTTTGAGATCCAGTGTGCAGCTTACCATCTGTGTGAGCCTGGGCTGGTTTCCTTCAGTAAAATGGGAGTGTCCATGTCTATGTCCAGAACTGTGCTGGGGACAAGATGAAGCCACGTGCTGAGCACTAGTGGATATCAACGACATCACCTCCCTGGGGCCTGTGTCTTCCCAGTCTGGTGCCTTAAAAAATTGCACAGCTGTTAAAGGCAACAAAGGTGAAAACCGCAGTTCCCTCCAGTTGCAGGCCTGTGCCAAAACTTTGCCTTTGCAGACATCAGCGCTCAGGGCCCAGCGGCAGTACCATCTCTAACCCCTTGCACAGATGAGGTGTGAGACCCAAGGAATTTAACAAAAATTCCCTATCCCTTGACAAGCAGAGCAAGACTAACTCCATTTTGTGCTACACCCACCATCTTATGTATAACCCCCACATGACCTTATTGCTTAAGACACTCCCCCACCCTAGTCAAACCGCTGAGCACACCCTTACTGGAAACTGGTTCATATAGGAATGCGGAACCCCTAACCTCCAAAGAATGTAAACCCCGCCTCTTGCCTGCCAAACCTGCACGCCAGTTCTTAAACCCCGCCTTTTGCCTGCCAAACTTGCATGCCAATTCTGACCAGAGTGATAGGCTAGTTCAAACAGTTAGTATAGGGTAAATTGTAATTCAATTGGCCACCTGCATGTGGACAGACATGACTATGCAACTTTCTCTGTGTGTTACAATCTCATTGGCCACAGGCCCCTAAACAACTGCAACGCCTCTTAATCTAGGGTCCAAGTCCCTGCTCCACTGTGTCGGGTATACTTGGGCCCAAGCTCGAGCTTGTAAATAAACCCTCGTGCGTTTGCATCGTATCGGCTCTTTGGTGGTCTCTCGGATTCAAAATCGGGGGCATTACAAGTGCAGCCCACTTTGACACACCCAAGGATTCTGGAGAGGCTTGTCTGTCTCCCTCACTTGACCTGGCCCCATGCAACACCCCCACTCTAAGTGTACCCTGTCTCTACCCTGTCCCCTGTCCCTGTGGCCACCCTACCCTGGCCAATCTCTGGAATCCAGGCCTGGGCACAACCCTCCATAAAGCACTGACATGGGGCTGATGCCCAGCCCAGAGTTGGAACCAGGAAAACACCCTTTTCCATGACAACTTCGAGAGGACAGGTCATGCCAGGGTCTGGACCCCCTTCTTGTAATGTCCTGTCCTGGAGCGCCAGAGCTGTCCCAGAGAGAGAGAGAGAGCGTGTGTGTAATCTGCATTATGCACCTGTGAGTCTGAGTTCTGTGTGGGTATATTGACTGTGGACATGAATTTCCTGTTATCTGGTTGTTTCCATGTTTTCTGACGAGGTTTTGGATGACAATGGGGTTCGTAGTGTCTGGAGCTGACGGCCAAGAAAGAATTCTTGGTCCTCTTTGTTGCAAAAAGGTGATTTCATTAAACCTCTGGGACAAGACTCTTGGCCAAAGGGCTGGCCAGACACCATGAGGAAAGACTAGTAATACATGGATCTGGGGGGAAGTCAAGTCCAGGGAAGTTTCCAATGAGACTTTCATATGCTAAAGGAGACTTCCAGGATACTGGAGGCCTATCTATTGTCAAACTAAGGTTGTTTGCCCTCTAGCAAAGCATTAGCATCAAGACAAAGGGAGATCCTAGAGAAATGTTTTAGTCTGTAGGCCTCAAGTATCTGTCAATTGGCTGCAGGGTATAAGGAAATTTCATTCTCTCTGCCATTTCCTTTTGCCTTTGTTTCCTACATCACTATGGAGGGATGATGTTGGGGTTCTAGGAAACCAAGTCCATAGATTTCTGGAGATTAGTCTATTAAGATTGTGTTTTTCTCGTGATTTATTAAGTTATTTGTAAATAGATGGAGAAAGGCCCTGCAGGACTATGATCTCTATCAGTTAACCATTTGTTTTTTCCTTTTCCTTTGTTCTTGGGCAGCCAGCAGTGCCCAGGGATATCACACATATACCACCTGGGGGTGGGAGCTGTGGTTTGAGGCCGTGCAGCTTGCCTCATGCTCCCTCATAATTTTTCTGTTGTTTGTATGCCTGTGTATCTGTGCCTGTGTCTCTGAATGAGCATATATCCACTATGCAAATCTCTGCATCTGTGACAGTACTGTCTCTTTTGGGTACATGTATCCCTGTGGGAGTATCTGTGTGTATCTGTGTTACGTGTCTCTGTGTGTATTGGTTGCATGTGCGAATTTGCTCTCACTTTGGGTGTTTCTGATCAACAACCCTGTGTGTGTGTGTTTTCTGTGTGTCCAATGTGTGTAGGGTGTGTTTCATGGGAGAGTTGCCCATGTCCTTGAATGTGTGTATCTGTGTGTGTGTGAGAGAGAGAGAGAGAGAGAGAGAAAGAGAGATCCTCTCGGTGTCTATGTCTGCAGTGGGGGTCTGTGTGTGAGCCTGTCCACGAGCCCCATACCTGAGTCCTCAGAGAAGGCTGTGTGTGGTTCCATGGCTGTGTGACTCTGTGCTTGTGGTGTCTGTTTCTTTCTCTGTGCATGTGTACTTTTGTGCACCTCAAAAATGAGCAGCTGCAGAGGGGACACCTCAAGAGTGACTCCTGGGGTGGGTGAGCAAGAGACAATATGTTCTTCCCCAACCTCAGGCTCAGCTCCCTCTTCCCATTTTTCTCTCATCCTCCCATAATCTCAGTCTTCAAGGATAGACGGAGTGAAGGGTCAGCTCAGGATCACAGGCCAGCAGCTGGGAGAGCTGCAGATGGCAGGAGGAGGTTGTAACGTGTGTGTGTGTGTGTGTGTGTGTGTGTGTGTGTGTGTGTGTGAGAGAGAGAGAGAGAGAGAGAGAGAGAGAGAGAGAGTGTATGTGTGTGTGGTTATTCCCCCTTCCCCATCCACCCCAATAGCTCTGGCCCTGGCTTTACCCTCTGTTACTGTCAGGCGTTGTGCGGGGTGAAGATAGGAGTTGGAGTACAAAAGAATTTTTGCAGTTTAAGGCTTTATTGGGAACTAAGGTTCCGGGCGAGGTTCCGTGACTCAAGGAGGGAGTCAGGGAAGTCGCGCTCGGGTATTTAGGGGTAGGGTTTTTAAGCTGTAGCAGTTCCTGGTTTAGGCTCGGGTGGGTCTTTCGTGCCATGTGCTGTTGCTCGGTAATTGGTTGACCTTCAGTTCGTTCTGGAGAGACGCTCGGGGCTTTCCGTTGGATTGTGCTGGTGCTCGGTGATTGGTTGACCTTCAGTTTGTTCCAGCGCGCTGTTCAGGGATCTCCGTTGGGTTGTGCTGGCGCTTGGTGATTGGTAGCCCTTCAGTTTCTTCCGGCGCGCTGGCGAGAGGGTCGTCCCCTTCCAGGGACATCCTAACACCCTCCATCAGGGCATGGGAAAGCCAGGCAGAGCCGGACACAGGAGTGTACCCCCTGACCTCTTTGTCCTAGTTTTTGTACAGGCATAAGGAGTCAGCCAGGGACCTTGGAACCAGGAGGGAGATTCTGGTCCCAGAGTCTTCTCCAATGGGGTTAGGAAGAATTGAAGGACAGCATTTAGTGCCAGTTCATTCACAGAATCAAAGCACAAGGTCACCTTGGCTGCTGATGTCAGTGTTTTCTTGCCCAGGCCACATTTGACCACTTACCCAGGGACTTGGAGGACTTAGATGAAAAAGAACTTAAAATTCAAAACTCTCAATAAATTTGATATAAAAGGAATTTACTTCAACATAATAAAGGGTATTTATGACAAGCCCACAGCAAATATCACTTTCAGTAGTCAAAGCTGTAAGCTTTTGCTATAAGATCAGGAGCAAGACAAGGGTGTCCACTCTCACCACTTCTACTCAACGTAGTATTGGAAGTCCTACCACAAAAATCAGGCAAGAAAAATAAAATCTTCCAAATCAGGAAGGAAGAAGTAAAATCACCCATTTGTAAATAATATGATCTTATTATATAGAGAAATCACAAAGGCTCCAGCAGAAAAGAAAGAAAGAAAGATAGTACATGCTGTTCATACATTTACCAAGTCACTGTATTTTAAGGGCAAATCCTGGCAATATGCCATTCCATCCATTCCAAGGCTCTACAGTAGTTGCACTTAATCTGCTGTATGTACTGCAGAGTCAGTTGCTAGGGCTTATACCCAGGCTAGGGATCAGCCTCCTGATTGCCAGAGGGTGTCAGTGCGTTATGGCCTTGAAGGAGAGGGACACCAGCAGCTTTAGGAACTTAACCTGGTTTTGCATTCCATACATGTCGGCAGAGGGAAGCAGCACTGTTAGGCATGAGAAGATAGACTGGGGCAGAATATGCCAGACGAGGACCCCCATATTCTCCCCTCTTTCAATGTGGTATGCTTCATTACAGGTATAGTGAATTTCCATAGGTCTGCCTTTCAGCAGAACAACAGAATCCCATTAGAGATTGAGTAGATTCCCCTCACCCAGGGGTACAAAGTAACTCACCTATTATATGGGACATCCCATGGCAATTTCCAGTAGACAACACATTTTGGTGTTCTCAGCAGCATAGCATATTAATCCACAGTGAGATTGGAGGCCATAACTATCTCCCTAGACTTCTATACCTTTAAAATATTGGGTGCCTCAGCAGGGGTTCCTAGTCTGGCATATGGGGGCACGGACCTTACTGTTTGATCATTCAAATGCATTAAAGTCTATGACAGAACATTAGTACACTGGGCCAACGTCGTTTTACCCATTAATAATTTAATCTTCTCCTTTAATATTCTGTTTTTCCTTTCTACCAACCAGGGTTTTATGAGCCAGGACTTGGAAAACAGTGAGGATCATGTCAGACTCTTGCAGGTGAGCCCAAATGTCCTGATACCATATCCTGATACCACTGGGCTTAGTTAGAACCCAGTGTTCTAGATGTTTAGAACATCTACCTATCAGTGTAAAGGGTTAATTACTATAGCTGATGAGTGATCACCAGTGAAACCACTCTGAGTTCAGCCCAGTGACTGCTTAGCTTGTTCCTGTTTCCATCTAGATGCTGTCAGTATTGGCTTGAATAACAACTTGAGTTCCTCTGTGTAGGTTTCCCCAACTATACCTGTCTGTATATTAGGCATCAGAGGAAATGTCCCCCATTTCTTCTTTGGCCACAGGGGCCACTACATGAATAAGAGTGGGACATTTGAAGGATCTACATATTCTATAGGACCCAGTAGCACCCACATTTCTGGAGACAGTGGGCTGTACACAGAAACTTATAAAACTTTGATGAAAAATTATTGAAGACAGAAACAAATGAAAAGATATCTCATGTTCATGGATCAGAAGAATTAATATCATTGAAATGTCCATAGTACCTAAAGCCATCTTTAGGTCAATGCAATCTCTATCAAGGTTTCAAAGGCATTTTCACATAAGTAGAAAAAAAAACTTATAAAATTTGTATTGTTGCACAAGTGAATAAAGTATGCCAAAGAAAGCTAATGGGGCTAAAATGGACTCTGTCTGGTCTCTGGCTTGGACACCTTTCCTCTGTGTTCTTCTTCCTTTGTTTGCTGCTCACAGGAAAGCTCCCACAGATGTGGAAGGTGAGGACTATAAATTATTCTCCCCACTTGCATTTGGTGCTCAGATTTTTGGAGAAAATCTCCTCTGAGCCCGCCTGTTTAAATAAATCTCCAATCCACCAAGATCTCAAAGTGTTGCTTGGTTTTTCCTCCAGCGTTCCAGCCTGGTTCTTTAAGAGTATGGAACCACAAAAGGTTCCAAAGAGCCAAATCAATTTGAGGAAGTATATAAAGCTAGAGGCATCATGCTTCCTTATTGAAATTGTATCGCAAAGTTACAGCATCAAAACATTATGGTACTGGCATAAAAAAAGACACATAGACCGACAGAATAAAGAGCCCCAAAATAAACCCATGTATATGTGGTCAATTAACTTATAACAAAGAAGGAAAGAATATACATTGGGTAAAGGAAAGCCTCTCCCATAAATGGCGCTGGAAAAACTAGCTACACGCAGAAGGATGAAATTGAACTCATATTTTATACTAGTCACAAAAATTAATTCAAAGTACTTAAATTTTGTACATGAAACTGTAAAACTCCTAGAAGAAAACCAACAGGAAAAGGCCCTTAATATTGGTCTTGACAATATTTTTTGGATGTAACACCAAAAGCACAAGCAATAAAAATTAAGTGGAACTACATGAAACTAAGAAGCATCTCACAGCAAAGGAAACTGTCAATAAAATCAAATGTAAACATACAGAATGAGAGAAAACATTTACAAATCATATGTCCAATTAGGGGTTACTATCCAAAATATATAAAGAACCCCTTTCACTCAATAGCAGAACCCACAAATAATCCAATTTAAAAAAGGGCAACGAACTTTAATAGACATTTTCCCAAAGATATTTCCAAAGATACACAATGGTACATGAAAAGTGCTCAACATCATGAACATCAAGAAAGTGCAAATCAAAATCATAATGAAATATTGTCTCACACCTGTTAGGATTCTTATTACAAAAAAAGACAAGCAATAACAAGTGTCGATGAGAATGTACAGAAAAGGGAACCATTGTGCACTGCTGGTAAGAATATAAATGAGTATGTCCACTATGGCAAACAGTATGGAGGATCCTCCAAATATTAAAAATAGAACTACCAGGGCACTTAGCTTACTCAGTCATTGGAGCATCCAACTCTCCAACTCTTGATCTCAGGGTCATGAGTTTGAGTCCCATGCTGGATGTAGAGATGGCATAAAAAACAAAAAACAAACAAACAAAAAACAAACGAAAAAACTTAAAACAAATAGAACTACCACATGATCCAGCAAACCCACTCTGGATGTACAACTAAATCTGTTTATTTTCTTAGGAAACAAAATCATTACTTCAAAGAGATATCCACCCCTATATGTTCATTGCAGTATTACTCAAAATAGCCAAGACATGAATGGATAAAGAAGATGTGATGTGTGTATATGTATGTATGTTTATATGTACAAATGTATATGTACACGTATATATGTGTGTGTTTAAATATATGTGTGTGTATGTGTGATTTATATATATATATATATATACATACATATAATATGTCATATTATATACATGATATATCATATGGATATATGATATGTAATATGAGTATCATATATAAAATGAAATATTCTTCAGCCATAACAAAGGAAATCCTCCTATATGTGACAACATGGATGGACCTTGAGAACATTATGCTGAGTGAAAAGTCAGAAAGACAAGTCTTGTATAATACCACTTATTTATGATTCTCAAAAAGTCATATTCACTCATAGAAAATGAGAGAAAACTGGTGATTGCTAAGGGCTAGGGATGGAAAGATGTTGGTCAAAGTGCACAAACCTTTAAGTATAAGATTAGTAAGTTCTGGGGATTGTCCCACATGGAGACAATGGTTAACAATATTGTACTGTGTACATGAGAGTTGCTAATAAAGTATTTTTACCACTCCTACATACACAAACAGGTAATGATGTGAGGTGTTGGATGTGTTGACCAACCTTACTATGGTAATATATGTTTCACAATATATATATGTACCAAATCATCACATTGTACATCTTGAACCTACCTGTTATTTGTCAATTTTATCTCAATAAGGCAAGAAAAAAAATCAGGTCAATCATCTAGGGTCAAAGACTAGCAAGGATGGGGGCAGATACTATAAGATCTCATAGGCCACAGGGTAATGACTTTGGGTTTTACTCTGAGAGAGCTGGAAGACAATGCAGAATTATGAGTGGAAGAGTCACATAGTCATACTTCAGTTTTTAAAGGACTATTTTGGTTTCTGGGTTAAAATTATGATCAAATTATGAGTCAAAAAGGATAAAGCAGGATCACAGTGAGAAAGCAGCTACAATGCTCTAGATGAAGAATCTAGCTTGGACCAGGGTGGTCATTTCAGAGAGGATGAAAAGAAGTCTGATTTAGATATATTTTAAAGGTATGGCAAACAGTACCTGCTGACAGACTGGATATGAGGGTAGGGTATAAAACAAAGTGGGGAGTCAAAAAAACTACAAGATATTAAAACCCTACACATGGAAAAATAGAATTTGTATATTTTTAAAATTTTTGTAATGCTTCTTTATTTTTGAGAAAGAGAATGACAGACAGAGTGCAAGTGGGGGAGATGCAGAAAGATGGAGACACAGACTCCAAAGCTGGTTCCAGGCTCTGAGCTCTCAGCACAGAGCCCAACATGGGGCTTGAACTGACGACCAAGAGATCATGACCTTAGCTGAAGTCGGATGCCTAACTGAGTGAGCCACCCAGCTGTCCCAGAATTTGTATTTACTATGGGAAGAGGAATTTGGAACAAGAAGGTTGTAAGAGGATCACGATTTTGGTTTTGAATATAATGTGTTTGAGAGGTTTGTTAGCCATACAAGCAAGGGCATCAAGTGGAGAAATAGGAGATGGCAGTTTACGGGGAGGTCTGAGCTGGTGATTTAAATTTGAGGATCATCAGGGGAAAAAGTATTTAAGAGAGTGATAACAGTGAAAAGAAGAGCTGTAAGGTTTGAGATGGGGTTCTTCCAATATTTAGGGTTTGGGGAGACAACAGGAACCAGTAAACCCTGAGGTAGAAGGGACTTGATCGATGTGGTATATTGCAAGCTAAGTGATGAAGCTGATTCAAGGAGAGTGTCTTAGTCAGTTCTGATTAATATAACAGAATACCACACATGGGTGGCTTATAAACAATACAAACTTATTTCTCAAAGTTCTCAATTCTAGAGGACCAAGATCAAGGAGCATTGTGGTCAGGTTCTGGTGAGAACTCTTTTCTAGGGTACATATTTCTCTTTGTATCCTCATGTGGCAGAAGCAGAGGAAGGAGGCAGGCTCTCTCATTACTCATTACAAGGGCACTAATCCCATCTCTAAAAACATCATCCTCATGACCGCATCTAATCCTAATTACTTCCTAAACATCCCATCTCCTAATACCATCTTATTGGAGAGTAGAGTTTTAACATATAAATTTAGGGTAGGACATAAACATTCAGTTCCTAACAGTGAACATTTGCATTGATCTAAATATTATTGATAGGTCAAGTAAGATGAAGACTGGGAATAAAGAAAGAAGTCTAGTATTGCCCAAGGGACTTAGCAATATGGAGGTCTTTGGTGATGTTGAAAAAAAGAAGCCTAATTTGACTAGCTTTTAGAGGTCATGGATGAGAGAAACTGGAAAAAATGAATGTATCTCTCTGGTTTTGGGCAGAGAAAGGGGAATAGAAACATGGAATGGGATCTAAGAATGACCAATGGGATCAGGAGAGGAATATTTTTCTTAGGGGAAAAGCAATAACATGTTTATATGCTTTGGGGGATGATGCAGTCAAGAGGGGAAAATTGACCATGCCAAGGAGGTGAGAGTTGCCAACATCCTAAGGAAAGGGGAAGGAATTGAAGGTCGTCATGAATCTAATGGGATCTAATGTAAGGCTGGAGGAGTTGGCATCGGGCAGGAGCATGGACAATTCCTCTCTAGGAGCAGCAAGATATACATACTAACTAATCTGCTTTTTCAGTGGAATAGAGAACAAAGGAATCAGCTGAGACGAATGATCAAGACTGATGTATTAGAGGGACACCTGGGTGGTTCAGTGGGTTAAGCAACCGACTTTGGCTCAGGTCATGGATCTCACGGTCCATGAGTTCAAGCCCTGTGTTGGGCTCTGTGCTGAAAGACCACAGCATGGAGCCTGCTTCAAATTCTGTGTCTTCCTCTCTCTTTGCCTCTTTTCTGCTTGATCTCTCTCTCACTATCTCTCAAAAATAATAAACATTAAAAAATAAAGACTGATGTATTAGAGATTGGAGGAGTGAAGGAAGGCTATGGATCAGTCATGTAGGTGAGTGGAAGAGAGAAATGCAGTAGGATAGCAGGGCGGCACCACCCCCTCTTTAATATTAGCACGTAGGAATTTCAATGAGACCAAGCAGCTTGAAAAGACGGGGAAGGAACAGGCGAGAGTAAAGAGTTGGAAGATTTGTTGAACAGTATAAAACCCTATTAAGTATTTTATCCTCCAACCTACGAGATAAAGGGAAGCTAATCCTGCTTGTCAAGCAGAGCAATGGTATAATTTAATTGGGCTTACAAGAGAGAAAACTCTGCTGGGTAAGAACATGGGCTAAAAGTTTTTAGTAAAGATATGGGCTTTGTGGTATCTAAACCTTATGCTTATGACAAAAAAATTACAAACTTTGCTCTTTAAACCTAGCCAACTAGGGGAGGAGCCTAGATGGCGGAACAGCATGGAAGTTTTTTTGTGTGTCTTGCATCCATGAAATACAGCTAGATCAACACTGAAACATCCTGCATGCCTAGAAAACTTATTTGAAGATTAACACAGTGATCTGTATAACCTAAATAACAGAACTCAGCAGGTACACAGTGCAAATAAGTGAATGGGGGAGGGGGAAGTTGCAGAGTGCTGGGAAATGTTTTGGCTTCTGGAGAGAGGACAGAGATGGGGTGAGCTTATGGGAAAAGCAGCCCCTTCAAAGCAGCCAGAAAGATAGAGGAAAAGTGGAAAGCATCACAGGGACTGAACTACAAAGGCAGAAATGAGGGGGCTAAAATCCATTAACACTCTATAAACAGGGGGAGTGCACAGTCTAAACTCCACAGCAAAATACCTGGCAGTGTTATGGTGGGAAAGGCAAATCCCCAGGAGCAGAGTGGGGTCTGGGAATTCCTCGGGCCACCCATGGAGAAGCGGTTCCACTGCTGGAAGGACATTTGGTAGAGGCTGTGTGGCCACTTGGTCCCAGCAGACCCCAGTGAACAACCACATTCGCTCTTGCTGGAACAAGGTCATTGAGGGTGAAGTCTGGTGCCAGATGTGTGGTGATTTGCCATAATCCCTGAAATGTCGCTGCTACAGGATTGGGTGAACATTTTCTGGGGTGGGTTGGCACCCAGCCACAGATCTGGGCATTGGCAGCAACATGGTCCAGGGTGTGGCTGGAAACAAGCCATTGCTCGGTGAGACCATCCCCCAGAGGATCTGAGCAGATCAAAACTGCAGTGCCTCAGAGTGAGGGGTTGGGAAACAAAACTGCATCTGAGATGAAACTCAGGAGGGAGGTGGTGCCTGGAAACTTAAAGGCTTCGTCATGAATAATGTTAAATGGGGAGTAGTGAGAAAATAGAGAGAAAGGATGGGTGTGCAATTGCCGGTCGGGAAGAGCACAGAGTTCCAATACTAGAGACTGGGTAGCTGGGTGAGAGCATTCTCAAATTTCACATGCATGTGCATACACACCAATAAGCGCCACAATATTCCACATCAGTAAGCTAAGCAGCACCATCTAGTGGAGAACAGATCCGTTACACTAAGCCCTGCCTGACGGGGCCAAACTCACTTTTCAGGAACAACACAAATCTCTCCACCTGCTTAGTTTATGGACTACAAAGTACTTCTTCGTTTGACTTTTAAGGCAAAACAATATAATATCAATTGTATTTCAGTCTATTCGCTGGTCCATCTATTCAATTTTCTCTTTTTTAGAATCTTTTTTTTTCTTCATACAGAAAGAGAAAAATTTATTTTTGTTGTCATTTTTATTAAAAATATTTTTCGCTAATTTTCTGCTATATTTTTTAATTTTTGTAACTTTTTTCAAATTCTATTTTACATCCCTCATTTCATTTTATTTCAATATATTCATTTTCTCAAATTTTCCAAAGATTTCCTTTTTCTCCTCATGTTTAATCTAATCTATCAAGTTCAATAGCCAGAAAAAAACACACCTAGGATCTAGCATTTTTTTTGATTTGTGTGTGTGTGTGTGTGTGTGTGTGTGTAGTTTTTAATTTTTTTAATTTTAATTTTTTACCTTATTAATTCCTTTTCTTCCTTCAAAACAACAAAATGGGAATTCACCCCCAAAGAAACAGCAGAAACAAAAGACAGCCATGGACGAAATCAACACAGGAACAAGCAAGATGTTTGACCCAGAATTTAGCATCACGATAATAAGAATACCCGTTGAGGCCGAAAATAGGTTATAATCCCTCTCTGTGGAGACAAAAGAAGTAAAAGCTAGTCAGGATGAAACAAAAAAATGCTTTAACTGAGGTGCAATCTCCAATGGATGCCATGGCGGCAAGGATGGATAAGGCAGAACAGGAAATCAGCGATAGAGAGGACAAACTTATGGAGAATCCTGAAACAGAATAAAAAAGGGACACTAAGGCAAAAAGACATTAACAATTAGAGAAATCAGTGACTCATTAAAAAGAAACAACATCAGAATCATAGGAGTCCCAGAAGATGAAGGGAGAGAAAAAGTGGTAGAAGGGTTATGTCAGCAAATCATAGTGGATAACTTTCCTTACATGTGGAAAGGCACAGACATCAAAATCCAGGAAGAACAGAGGACTCCCATAAGATTCAACAAAAACCAACCATCAAAAGGCATATCATATTCAAATTTACAAAATACTCAGGCAAGGAAAGAATCATGAATGAAGCAAGGGAAAAAAGTCCTTAAACTACAAGGAAAGACAGACCAGGTTTGCAGCAGTCCTATCCATAGAAACTTGGCAGGCCAGAAAGGAGTGGCAAGAAATATTCAATGTGCTGAATCAGAAAAATATGCAGCCAAAATTCCTAATCCAGCAAGGCTGCCTTTCAAAATAAAAGGAGAGATTAAAATTTTCCCAGACAAAAAAAATTTAAAGGAGATCGTGACCACTTAACAAGCCCTCAAGAAATTTCAGAGGGACTCTCTGGGGGGTGAAAAAATGAAAAAAGAAAAAAAAAATGACCAAGAACACCAAAGACTGGAAAGCACAAGAAAACACCACCACAAACTCCAAGTCTTCAAGAAACATAATGGCAATAAGCTCATATCTTTGAGTACTCACTCTAAAAGTCAATGGGCTAAATATTCCAATAAAAATACACAGGTAACAGAGTGGGGGAAAAAAAACAAGATCCATCTATATGCTGTTTACAAGAGACCCACATTAAACCTATAGACACCTTCAGGTTGAAAATAAGGGGATGGAGAACCATCTATCATGCTAATGGTCGCCAAAGAAAGCCAGAGTAGCCTTATTCATATTAGACAATCTAGACTTTAAAATAAAGAATGTAACAAGAGATGAATAAAGATGTTGTGTCATACTTAAGGGGTGTTTGTCCACCAAGAAGACTTAAAATCTGTAAACATTTATGCTCCAAATGTGAAAGCACCCAAATATATAAATGAACTAATCACAAATATAAAGAAGCTCACGGATAATACCATAATACTATGGGACTGCAATACCCCACTTATAGCAATGGAAAGATCATCTAAACAGAAATTCAACAAATGAACAATGGCTTTGAGTGAGACACTGGACCAGATGGACTTAACAGATATATTCAGAATATTTCCTCCTAAAGCAGCAGAATATATAATCTTCTCCAGGATACATGGAACATTCTGCAGAATAGATCACATACTGGGACACGGATCAGCCTTCTCCAAGTACAAAAAGATAACGATCATACCGTGCATATTTTCAGACTACAAGGCTATGAACCTTGAAATCAACCACAAGAAAATATTTGGAAAGAGAAATACTTGGAGACTGAAGAACATCCTACTAAAGAATGAATGGTTGAAAGCAAGCTGATGCAGCCACTCTGGAAAACAATGTGGAGGTTCCTCAAAAACTACAAAGAGAACTACGCTATGACCCAGCAATTGCACTGCTAAGCATTTATCCAGGGATACTGGTGTGCTGCTTCAAAGGGACACAAGCACCGCCATGTTTATAGCAGCACTATCAACAATAGCCAAAGGATGGAAAGGACCCAAATGTCCATCGATGGATGAATGGATAAAGAAGATACGATTATATGTATATAATCTTCTTTATATATCTATATATCTATATCTATATCTATATCTATATCTATATCTATATCTATATGAGAGAGAGATAATTACTCGGCAATCAAAAAGAATGAAATCTTGCATTTTGCAAGTACATGGATAGACCTGGAGGGTATTATGCTAGGTGAAATTAGTCAGTCAGTGCAAGACAAAAATCTTGCAGGTGAGCTAAGCCTGCCCTTCCGCCCTGTGCACCTTGCGGATCTGCTTCAGCAAATATGCCAGATCCTGCAGTAGCATCACCACAAGCCTGGCAGGGTGCAATCAGCACAGACTGAGGCCACACCACTCCACAGTGAGTCCTGCCCCTGGGAGAGGGAAAGATAAGGTACACAATAGTCTGACTGTGGCCCCAGCGGTGGGCTGGGGGCAGATATCAGGTCTGACTGTGGCTCCGCTCACCAACACAAGTTACTCCAGACAGCACAGGGGAAGTGCCCTGCAGTTCTGCGCCACTCCAGAGACTATCCAAAATTATGAAACGGAAGAATCCTCCTCAAAAGAAACTCCAGGAAGTAGTGACAGCTAAGGAATTGATCAAAAACGATTTAAGCAATAAAACAAAACATAAATTTAAAATAATAGTCATAAAATTAATCACTGGGCTTAAAAAAGCATAGAGGACAGCAGAGAAACTATTGTTACAGAGATCAAGGGACTAAGAAACAGGAGGAGCCAAAAATTGCTATAAATGAGGTGTAAAATAAAATGGAGGTGACCACAGCTCAGATTGAAGAGGCATAGGAGAGAATAGGTGAATCAGAAGATAAAATTATGAAAAAAGGAAGCTTAGAAAAAGATAAAAATCCAGGAGTATGAGAGGAGAATTAGCGAACTAAGGGACACAATTAAATGTAATAGCATACACATAATTGGGATTCCAGAGGTGGAAGAGAGAAGGAAAGGTGCTGAAGTTATACTTGAAGAAACCATAGCTGAGAACTTTCCTGATCTGGGGAAGGAAAAAGGCATTGAAATCCAAGAGGCACAGAAAACTCCCTTCAGATGTAACTTGAATCGATCTGCATCACATATAGTCAAACTGGAAAATACAAGGATAAAGAGAAAATTCTGAAAGCAGCTAGGGATAAACATGCTCTAATATATGAAAGGAGACCGATAAAACTAGTGACAGATTTATCTACTGAAACTTGGCAGGCCAGAAAGGAATGGCAGAATATCTTCAATGTGATGAAGAGAAAAACTATGCAGCCGAGAATTTTAATCCAGCAAGTGTCATTTAGAATAGAATGAGAGATAAAGGTATCCCCCCCCAAAAAAAAAACCAAAAAAAAGAAGGAATTCATCACAACTATACCAGCCCTACAAGTTATCCTAAGGGGTATTCTGTGAGTGAAATGTTACAAGGAAAACAAAGTACTAGAGACATCACTACAAGCATGAAACCTACAGAGATCATGACTCTAAACCCATATCTTTCTATAATAACACTGAATGTAAATAGACTAAATGCTCCAACCAAAAGACATAGGGTATCAGAATGGATAAAAAAACAAGACCCATCTATTTGCTGTCTACAAGAGACTCATTTTAGACTTGAGGACACCTTCAAATTGAAAGAGAAGGGAAGGAAAACTATCATGCTACTGGAACTCAAAAGAAAACTGGAGTAGCCATACTGATATCAGACAAACTAGACTATAAATTTAAAGGCTGAAGATTAATTTAATAAATTTAATTTAAGTTAATAAATTAAAGACTATTATTTAATAAATTAATAAATTAAAGACTATAAATTAAAGGATGAAGAATGGCATTATATAATAATTACAGGGTCTATCGATCAGGAAGGCTAACAATTAAAAAAGTCTATGTGCAAAATACGGGAGCCCCCCAAAAGATAAAACAATTCATCACAATCATAAGCAACCTTCTTGATAATAATGTGTTAATTTCAGGGGACTTTAATACTCCAGTGACAACAATGGATAGATCATCTAGACACAGGATCAATAAAGAAACAAGGGCACTGAATGATACATCAGAACAGATGAACTTGACAGATATATTTAGAACTCTGCAAACCAAAGCAACACAATATACTTTCTTCTCGAATGCACATGGAACATTCTCCAAGATAGATCACATACTGGACACAAAACAGCCCTTTATAACTATACAAGAATTGAGATCATACCATGCATAATTTCAGACCACAATGCTATAAAGCTTGAAATCAACCACAGGACGAAGTCTAGAAAACCTCCAAAAGCATGGAGGTTAAAGAACACCCTACTAAAGAATGAATGAGTCGGGGCGCCTGGGTGGCGCAGTCGGTTAAGCGTCCGACTTCAGCCAGGTCACGATCTTGCGGTCCGTGAGTTCGAGCCCCGCGTCGGGCTCTGGGCTGATGGCTCAGAGCCTGGAGCCTGTTTCCGATTCTGTGTCTCCCTCTCTCTCTGCCCCTCCCCCATTCATGCTCTGTCTCTCTCTGTCCCAAAAATAAATAAACGTTGAAAAAAAAAAAATTAAAAAAAAAAAAAAAAAAGAATGAATGAGTCAACCAGCCAGTTAGAGAGGAAATTAAGAAATATATGGAAAAATATACATTTATATATATATATAAATATAAATTTTACCTCAGTTCTTTCTTAGCACACATAATTATGACTTTTACTTATTATGTATTAGTTACTTAAACAACTCAGAATTTCACCAAATTAAAAGCAACAAT
Source organism: Puma concolor (assembly GCF_028749965.1). Taxonomy (NCBI): domain Eukaryota; kingdom Metazoa; phylum Chordata; class Mammalia; order Carnivora; family Felidae; genus Puma; species Puma concolor. The sequence continues at coordinate 84,043,143 of NC_141684.1, forward strand.
TATATCAGATATATGAAACCCAAAGTGAAACAGATAATGTAAATAACCTTCCACAAGGAAGTCTCCCTGTAGTCATATGACGGCCATGGGTTTACAGTAGGAATCACTAAGTTTCCTCTTGGAATAAGGTTTCCACTGAGCACTAAATTATTTTCAAAATGTCCATAATAAGGTGGTTCCAGGCCTGGACTCATAATAAGACTCCTGAGTAAAGTTCGGTGCCGCTGTCTCTCCACAAGAAGTTTTGTATTGCTCTCTGACAGTCTCTCATTAGTCTGAAGATTAAAAACCACAAATACATTTTCTTTTTCCCAAAATATTTCCTAAATGCCTTATATTTTTTAAGTTTCTGTAATAGTAAATAGCATTTGCCATTGAACAGTGTTTTAACACTTAACATGTGACAGAGCACACCTAGTATCTAAAATTATACTTTGAAAATTGTTCTAAAGAAATACTTATGTTTCCAGGGGGATTCCTAACTAACAATTCAAATCAGGGAAGGGAGAGAAGTGGCTATCAGTGATGTACATGGCTTAACAAATAATACTTGCTGTCTTCTGGAATGGCTGTACTGACAGGATCCTTCAGGATGCCATTATATATACATATATTTATAAACCTGTTTACAGATGTAAAACTAAACCATCCCTCAAAGACATTTTCAAGCGTTTGCTTTCACCACTCTTGTACTGAGCATTTGACACTGAGGAATCATTGAGACCAACAATCTCTAGGGGAGATAGTAGATGGCAGAGGTGTGATCAGAAAGAACTAAAACAGCCACAGAGGCAATTAGCTTATAACAGTTACCGAGGCACTGGAGGCACTGGAGGCACTGGAGGCCCTTTCTGTCTTCAGTCTTCCAAATACCTCCCTCCCACCATGGTGCTCTTTTTAGCCACTTTGGGAATTATACTACCCTTCAGCCCTGTGTGAGTCTTTCTGTATTTCACCTGTATGCCTTTATGTAAAGTAGAAAAAGCATAAAGCATAGTTTGTCTCAATCCCACTCTAGTAATCATACCAAAGATCACAATCAAGAGAATAAATGTACCAAGCTGCCAGGATGAGTAGTAGTAGTACTTGACCTTTTAGGTTAAAGATGTAATCTTCCAAAAAGAAACTCATTGACATTTCTATTTAGGGTAATTCTGACAAGCAATTTTATAATAATATGCTTCTAAATGAGAAAGCTTCAAACAATGCACTTAAAGACTAGCAGATCTGATCAATGGAAAATATACAGGGCGGGGGGTGCGGGGGTGGGGTGGGGGAAGAGTCCCTGTAAAACCGAAAAAAAAGAGGAGTGATGCAAACTGTCCTGGACTAACATTTCAAAGGTGAGTTCACTTAGAAACATCATTTTCCAAAATGACACGATCTAGTTGGCTTTCACTTCCTACTCATCTCATGATGTTGGCTCCACAGAAATTATGCTTTAGAGGCAAATTAATAAGCTAAATTTCTTGTCTATGATTCTGTTTTGACTTACCTGTTCAGCTTATTTCTCAAGGACTTTCTAACTTTTAATTCTTCTAAGTAGAGTTGCCTGTAGGTTTCCAACTCTGTTTTAGTAGAATCTTCTTGAGAAGTCTTCATTGTAGAGACCTGAGATTCCAGATCTTTAAATTTTTTTTTTTAACGTTTATTTATTTTTGAGACAGAGAGAGACAGAGCATGAACGGGGGAGGGGCAGAGAGAGAGGGAGACACAGAATCGGAAACAGGCTCCAGGCTCTGAGCCATCAGCCCAGAGCCCGACGCGGGGCTCGAACTCACGGACCGCGAGATCGTGACCTGAGCTGAAGTCGGACGCTCAACCGACTGCGCCACCCAGGCGCCCCTCCAAATCTTTAATTCTAAGTTCCATTTGACGTCTCGTTGAAGCATGAACATTTTCTCTTAACTGGTCCAAGTTTTCTCAATCTGCTGCTTGTGCCTAATGAAAATTAACAGGATAGTTTCAAAATAGGTATAATCTGAATAATTAATTATACCTGTTTCCTTTAGTTCTGAGTCAATGTTTCAGAGAGCAATTTTATTTTTTATTTAAAAAAAAATTTTTTTTTAACGTTTACTTATTTTTGAGACAGAGAGAGACAGAGCATGAACGGGGGAGGGGCAGAGAGAGAGGGAGACACAGAATCGGAAGCAGGCTCCAGGCTCTGAGCCATCAGCCCAGAGCCTGACGCGGGGCTCGAACTCACGGACCGTGAGATCGTGACCTGAACTGAAGTCGGACACTTAACCGACTGAGCCACCCAGGCGCCCCATAGAGAGCAATTTTAAATGAAAAAAAGCTCAAGTATAAAATATTTATCATCAATGTCAACTGAATTAAATATGATTTATAAAATTAAAGTTCAATCATTCTTGTATTAGTATTCACGCAATCTGATAATTCAAATAATAGAATCAATGACAAAATTTTAAAAGTCAACAATAAACTTAAGAATAATCCAAGTACAGTGCAATTTTTAAATCACAATTTTTCTTTTCCTCTTAATAGTGAGACTAGTTGCTTAAATCATCATTTTTTCTTATCCTCTCGATTTAGTAGGAATAAAGATGAAAGCAAATTTTTAAAGGCAGGAACAAATGCCTCCAGAAATCTACAAATTACCATAAAGCAAGTAGAGGAAACACATACAATACATATATCCAAAATGTAATTTTCAGTGAAATGAATTGAAGCACATTACAGATCAATAAATTAACCTGTAAAAACAGGTTGACTTCGTGTAATTTTTCTATGTAATTTTTCTGGACTATGTCCAGTCATGCTCTTTCTTCAATATCCCGTTTATACTGTTCCACTTGACTGCATTCTACCATATTCATTTCCATAAATTGTTTCCATTTGACTACTTCTTGCTGTAACTTCTTGTTATTGCTCACTTCTTGTTATTGTTCTCTAGTTTTTCACGTTCTTCGAAAGATTTCATTGGTAATAACTCTTGTTGAAGAACTTGATTTTTTGCATCGAGGTGCAAAACTCATTTTTATGATGTAGTTTCCAGTTCTGTTGTAAAGACATCAGCCTGCATGAATAAAACACTATAGTTTGGAATTGGAGTGAAACCAGTCTCTAACTCAAAACTACTATCAAAATTTTTTCAGATTTTAAGTAATCTCTACGCCCACTGTGAGGCATGAACTCACAATCTCAAGATCAAGAGTAACTGAGCCAGCCAGGGACTCAAAATTTAAATAAACTCATTTGCAACAAAATTTTACCTGTGTTAGAATGTGGAACCTTAAACAACTCAGAAAATCAAGAGACACGTTAAAGCCATCAGGTGTTACTGAAATAGATCTTTGCTATCATTGTCTTTACTACACAATATTTGCACTTCATTCTATACTTTTATTTTTCTATGATTTTTTCATATCTTTCTTTCATAAAATAAGTCCCCTCTTAGCCCTTCCCCCATCTTAACACTCCATAATTTTTAAAGAAGTTTTAGCAATATCATATTGACTTATGTATGCCCAAGTCAAAAAATACGTCCCAAGATAAGACTCTGGAAATAAGACTAATTCATGAATCTATAAGTAATGATTCTAATGCCACGACCTGTTTCTGAACTGCAAATGTTTATGCTAATTTGAACTGCATTCCCAGGAGAAATGATTCTCCGGGATGTGTTAAGAAATCACATCTCCCAGTATAAAACTTTAATTGGATGATCCACATTTGTTTTTGAGGCAAAAAAAAAATTTTAATTCAATACTGTTATCTTGTAATCCTTTGTTACTTTCTAGAAAATAAGAGATCATACTAAACAAAAACAACAACAACAAAACTGGCTAGAGTTTCAGTGATGCTGAGTTGGGAAGGACTTCCATCCATTCTACATGATTGGTAAGACAAGGTGAGTGGATGTGGTGGTTTTATAAATTCGTTGATACTTCTGTGAAAATCCCTCCCCTTAAATATATGCTGGCTTCAGTAACTCATTTCTAGTGAACAGAATATGCAGAACTACTGTGATTTTTAAGGCCAGCTGAGAAAATGTGATACAGCTTCCATCTGACTTTCTTTCTCTAGGGAACCTCACACTTAGAACGCAGCCACCACGTTGTGAGGAATCCCAGGCTACCTAGTGAGTCTTCATGTAGATACTCCAGCTGAGACTAGCCAACGTCCTAGCCAAAGGCCAGCCTCAACAGCCAAACACGTGCATGAACAAGCCTTTAGATGATTCTAGTCTTCAGCTTCCAGTTATGCCAGCTGATGCCAAATGAAGAAGAAATGAGTTGCCCTACTCTGCTTTGCCTAAAGATTGGTGAACAAGATAAATGTTGTTTTGAACTACTAGGTTTTGAGGTGGCTTATAATGCAGCAGTAAATTGCTACCACAGATACTGATACTAAAAATGGTGTGCTGCTATTCAAAAAAAACTAAAACTAAACTTCCTTTGAACCAGGAGGTAGATGGAACCTGGAAAGATGTAGAAAAGCGTAAGAATGAGCCCCAAAAAGGGCCTCCACAAGACTCTTAGTGGAAACCTGATGGCCTGTGAAGAGACTGACAGCAAGGGTTTCTAAGCAAGTGAAGAAAATGACACTGGAGGAAAGGGAAGTCATGCTACAAAATACCTGAAAGTAAAACGGATAGGAAAGAGAAACTAAAGAAAGACTATGCAACTGAAAAGAACCAGGACTTACTGGGTTCAAGTATCTGTTTCTCATTTACAGCCTCTCTACATGTTGAACTGTCAAATAATGGTAAAATAAAGAAATGGCTTTTGGGTTCAGAGAAAATCCAGGGTGCTACCAGGAAAACAGAAAGATTTAAGGTATGCCTCCAATTTCTTTAAGGATCTTAAAAGTATAAGATTTTTTTTAAAGTGGGTTCCACACCCGACACGGGGCTTAAACTCAGCACCCAGAGATCAAGTGTCACATGCTCTACCAACTGAGCCAGCCAGGAGCCCCAAGAGTAGACGAAGTTTAAAGGCATTGTCCTATAAGAGCTTCACAGGAAACCTGAAGCGAAAAGCTTATCTCAAAAGGTCTTGGGAGGGTCGCTTTGCTAAAACACGGCATGAAATCTAGTAATATTTACAGAAAACTAAAAAAAAGGTAAGAGATTTATAGTAGCAAACATACTATTTGCTACCTTGGACTAAAAGAGACCAAATAGTGCAAAATGAAAAGAGGCCTTTGGGTCTTAGAAGTCCCACAGAGAGGAAACAGGATGAAAAAACAGCTGCAAATACAGGTCATTCCTTATGAAAAGGAAGGAACCAAGAGCTCAAAGAGTAAAGAAAGGGAAGAGACATGGAGAAAGTATTCCCGTGGTTAGGACTAAGTCCTAACTTAAGAACTGACAGCATGCAACAGGCTATATTTCAAAACTCTTATGGACTAGGGTGCTTCCCATCTTCTTTTTCTGAATGGGAGAGTCTTCAGCAGTTGACTAGAATGTTGCATTTGTGAGTGGTAAATAACTGTCTCTTTCGTTCTCAAGTCCTCATATTGAGAACCCTTGCACTCAAGGAGCTATACTTTAGATACCATAACCCAGGCAGCTTATCCCCACTGCACCTGATTAAGATGGTAAGATCTTGGACTCAAGCCCTGAACCTGATGCCATGATAACTGAGACTTGCAGGAGGTATTGCAGGGGGAGGGGAGTGAATGTATTTTTCAGGTGGGAGGAATACAAACAGTTGTGGCCAGTGGGTAAATTATACTGCTTTTTAAAGGTGTCCATAGGTTTTAAATATTAATTCCATTAAAAAAAAAGGCCATGGAACCACCTTAGTGACTTGCTCCTAATGAACAGAATATGTGACTATGATCCTGTGTGTATTCCAAGCCTAGGTGACAAAAGGCAATACAGCTTCTGCCTTGCTCTGTATCTCAGGCTGCTTACTTGGAATCTAGCTCCCCATCTAGTGAGGAAGTCTAGGTCACAAAGAGGGTCTAGGTCTGTCAGTTTAAGTGTTTCTGCTGCCTTCTGAACTGAAGTCCCAGGCAACAGCCAGCATCAATCACCAGACATTAGTGAACAAATCTTCAAATGGATCCAGCCCCAAACCTTTCAGTTGCCCCACCTGAAGCTGAGCGGGGAAGAGACTAGGTGTCCTGGCCACACTTTTCCTAACAGATTTGTGAACAAAAGAAATCTAACCTTTGGGGAGTTTGTTAAGAAAAAAACAAAAATGATAAATTGAAAAGTGGATGAAAAAAAAAAAGAGAGAAGACACATAAACCTGTATAGGAGAAATTGGTCTCCATTAAAGTAGGATGTAATGAATGTTAAGATTAATTTATTAACAATCAATGGTGCTAATGAGAAGAAGCAGATAACTAGAAGCAAGATCTAAGAAGTTTTTCTTTCAGTTTTTCCCCAGTTAAGATCATATTAGCTGCTCAATTTCCATATATGGCCTTTATTATGTTGAGGTATGGTTCCTCTAAGCCTATTTTGTTGAGGTTTGTATCATGAATGGATGTTATAGTTTGTCAAATTCTTTTTCTGCATCTATTGCAATGATATTATTTTATTCTTTTTTGAAAATTAATATGAGGTATCACATTCATTGATTTCCAAATATTGAACCACCCCTTCAAGCCAGGCATAAATCCCATTTGGTTATAGTGAATATTTTTTTTTTAATATTTATTTATTTTTGAGAAAGAGCACAAGCAGGGGAGGGACAGAGAGAGAGGGAAACACAGAATCTGAAATAAGCTCCAGGGTCCAAGCTGTCAACAGAGCCTGACACTGGGCTCAAACCGACGGACCATGAGATCGTAACCTGAGCTGAAGTTGGATGCTTACCTGACTAAGCCACCAAGCTGCCCCTGCCCCCTGTGAATGATTGTTTAATGTATTGTTGGATTCAGTTTGCTTATTTTGTTGAAGATTTTTGCATGTTCATCAGAGATGCTGGCCTGTAATTCTCTTTGTGGTGTCTTTATCTGGTTTTGGTATCAGGGTAAAGCTGGCATAGAATGACTTTGGAAGTTTCGCTTCCTTTTATGTTTTTCTGGAACAAGTTGAAAAGGACAGGTTAAACTTTCTTTTTTCTTTTCTTTTTGTTTTCCTGTATTACCTCTTCTTTACATGTTAATATTTATGTCTGAAGTCATCTGGTCCTAGACTTGTGTTTGTTGAGAGTTTTCTGATTCCTGATTCAGTTTCCTTGCTGGTTATTGATTTTTTTTTCAAATTTTCTATTTCTTCTTGTTTTAGTTTGGTAAGTTTTATATTTCTAGGAATTTATTCATTTCTTCTAAGTTGTCCAAATTTATGGCATACATTTTTTCACAATACTCTCTCATAAATATTTGCATTTGTGTGGTGTTGGTTCTTATTTCTACTCTCACATTTGTGGTTTTATTTTGGTATTTTCTATTTTCTTGATTACTCTGGCTAACACCTTATCAGTTTTATTAATTTTTACAAAGAACCAGCTCTAGGTTTCATTGATCTGTTCTAGTTTTATCTGTTTTTTGTTTCTCTATCATTCTTTTCTGCTTTAATCTCTTTTTTAAATTTATTTTGAGAGAGACCACAAAAGAGTAGGGGATGGGCAGAGAGAGAGAGAGAGAGGGAATCCCAGACAGGTTCCATGCTGCCAGCAGAGAGCCTAACACGGGGCTCGATCTCACAACTGTGAGATCATGACCTGAGCCAAAATCGAGAGTCAGACAACCAGGTAAGCCACCCAAGGTCCCCCTGCTCTGATCATTATTACTTGCTTTCTTCTGCTGGCTATGGGCTTCATTTGTTGTTCTTTTTCTAGCTCCTTTGGTGTAAGGTTAGGTTGTTTGAAATTTTTCTTGCTTCTTGAAGTAGGCTTATATTGCTATGTACTTCCCTCTTAGGACCACTTTTGCAGCATCTCAAAGGTTTCAGAGCATTGTTTTTTCATTTCCATTTGTATACATGTAATTTTTTAAATTTCTTCTTGTATTTCCTGCTGAACCCATTCCAGTGTAGTAGCACGCTATTTAACCTGCGTGTATTGTTTTTAATAATTAAGGCCTTTTTTTTTTGTTTGTGATCCATTCTTGAGAGTATTCCATGTACACTTGAAAACAACGTGTATTCTGTTTTAGGATGAAACGTTCTGAAAAAATCTCTTAAGTCCAATCTTGTCCTCTCTGTCATTCAAGCCATTGTATCTTTTCTTTTTTTAAAAATATATGAAATTTATTGTCAAATTGGTTTCCATACAACACCCAGTGCTCATCCCAACAGGTGCCCTCCTCAATACCCATCACCCACCCTCCAATCCCTCCCACCCCCCATCAGCCCTCAGTTTGTTCTCAGTTTTTAAGATTGTCTTCTGCTTTGGCTCTCTCCCACTCTAACCTCTTTTTTTTTCCTTCCCCTCCCCCATGGGTTCCTGTTAAGTTTCTCAGGATCCACATAAGAGTGAACACATATGATATCTGTCTTTCTCTGTATGGCTCAAAGCCACTGTTTCTTTGGTGATTTTCTGTTAAGATGTATTTTTTGTGATTTTTTAAAGATCTATTGATGAAAATAGGGTGTTAAAGTACCCTATTACTGACTTATCAATTAGTTCCTTTATGTTGGTTATTGTTTTATGTACTTGAGTGCTCTCGTGGTGGGTGCATAATTTACAATTGTTAGATCTTCCTATTGGATTTTACCCTTTATTATGATATAGTAGCATTCTTTGGCTCTTGCTACAGTCTTTGTTTTTGGTTTTTTATTTATTTTGAGAGAGACAGAGTTGGGGAGGGACATAGAAAGGGGGAGAGAAAATTTCAAGCAGCTTCCATGCTGTCAGCCTGGAGCCCAACATGGGGCTCAAAGCCACCAGCCATAAGATCATGACCTGAGCCAAGACCGAGTCGGTCGCTCAAATGACTGAGGCACCCAGGTGCCCCACAGTCTTTATTTTAAGGACTCTTTTGTCTAACAAAAGTATTGCTATTTTTTCTTTTAACGTGATAAATGTTTCTCCATCCCCTCGCTTTCATTTTTTTAAATAGAATTTATTGTCAACTTGGCTAACATACAGTGTGTACAGTGTGCTCTTGGTTTTGGGGGTAGATTCCCGTGGTTCATCACTTATAGACAACACACAGGGCTCATCCCAACTAGTGCCCTCCTCAATGCCCACCACCCACTTTCCCTTCTCACCCACCGCCCCCCCATCAACCCTCTGTTTGTTCTCTGCATTCAAGAGTCTCTTATGGTTTGCCCCCTCCTCTGTTTGTAACTATTTTTCCTCTTCCCTTCCCCCACGGTCTTCTGTTAAGATTCTCAAGTTCCACAAATGAGCGAAAACATATGATATCTGTCTTTCTGTGACTTGTTTCATGCAGCATAACACCTTCCAGTTCCATCCACATTGCAAGAGATAGCAGGATTTCACTCTTTCTCCATGCCAGGTAGTATTCCAGTGTATATATAAACCACATCTCTTTATCAGTTGATGGGCATTTAGGCTCTTTCCACAATTTGGCTATTGTTGAAAGCACTGCTAGAGACGTTGGAGTACATGTGCCCCTATGAATCAGCACTCCTGTATCCTTTGCATAAATTCCCAATAGTGCTATTGAGGGGTTGTAGGGTAGTTCGATTTTCAATTGTTTTGAGGAACCTACACACTCTTCCACAGCAGCTGCACCAGTTTGCATTACCACCAACAGTGCAAGCATCCCCTTGCTTTCAGTCTGCAGGTGTCTTTGTGTCTAAAATGAGGTTTTTATAGGCAGCATACAGATGGGTCTTGTTTTTTAATCCATCCTGTCACCCTAGGTCTTTTGTTTGGAGTGTTTATTCCATTTATATCCAAATTATTGACAGGTATGTATTTACTGTCATTTTACTACTTGTTTTGTGGTTGTTTCTGGAGATTTTCTCAAATCCTTTATTGTTTTTCTCTTGTTAATGTCTTTCTAATTTGCTTTAAGGACATATTTGGATTTCTTTCTCTTTATTCTTTGCATGCTTATTAGTGGGTTTTGGTGTATGATAGGCAATTTGTATATCACCTCTTCTGCGTGTAGCAGTCTATATTAAGTTGATGGTCACTTAAGTTAGAGCTCATTTTTTTTCTCCTCCCCATGTTTTGATAAGCTATTATATTGTATATCCTTTTTTGGGGCATTCCTTGACGATTTTTTTTTTACAGAAATACACATTTTTACTGCTTTTACATTTCCTGCCTTTATACTGTCACTTTTGATCTCTCCTTTCCACTCAGAGTCTCCGATAATATTTCTTACAGGCGGATTTAGTGGTCACAAACTCCTTCCATTTTTGTTTGAGAAATTCTTTATCTCTTCTTCTCTTATGAATGATAGCCTTACTGGATAGAGTATATTTGGCTGCAGATTTTTCTCATTCAGCACTCTGAATATATCATGCCAATTCCTTCTGCCTTGCAAGGTTTCTGTTGAAAAATCTCCTGCTAGCCTTGTGGGTTTTCCCTTGGAAGTTAATGACTTGATTTGCTACTTTTAAGATTTGTAGCAGTGGGGCGCCTTCGTGGCTCAGTCGGTAAAGCACGACTTGATCTTAGCTCAAGTTGTGACCTCACATTTTGTGGGTTTAAGCCCTCCAGTGGGCTCTGCACTGACAGCACAGAGAGTGCTTGGGATTCTCTCTCTTTCTCTCTGCCCCTCCCCTGCTTGTGTCTGCATTCTGTCACGGAAAGAAAAAACAAAACACTAAAAACAAAGATGTTAGCAGTATATTTTGCAAATTTAATTACAACATGTCTTGGGTGTTGATTTTGATGGAAGTTCTCTGTGCCTGCTGGATCTGGATGTCTGTTTTCTTCTCCACATTAGGGAATTTTTCAGTTATTGTGTCTTCAAATCAATTATCTGTCCCCTTCTCTCTGTCTTCTTCTTCAGGGACTCCTATCATATGAATGTTTTTACATTTGACAGAGTCACCGAGTTCCTTAAGTCTATTCTTGCATTGGATAATTCTTCTTTGTCTTCTTCAGCCTCACTGCTTTCCATTACTTTGTCTTCTAGGTCATTAATTTGTTCCTCTGCTTCTTCCAGCTTGCTGTTCATTTTTACTACACTCTTCATCTCTGATTCTTGAACTATTTTATGTCTGTAGTAAGGGTCCCTCTGATGTCTTCCATTCTTTTCTCAAGTCCAGTGAATATCCTTATGATCATTGTGTTAAATTCCCATTAGGCGTGTTATTTACATATGTCCCATTTAGGTCTCTGGCCATGGCCTTATCCTGTTCTTTCATTTGGGATAAATGCCTCTGTCTTTTCATTTTGTCTAAGTATCTGCCAGATTCTGTGTGTTAGAGAAGCCAGTTATGTCACCTGCTTCAGAAAGTAATGGACTTAGGAAAAAGACGTCATGTAATGCCCAGGGTCTAGCACTTCAGGGAGTGTCACCAGTGTGTGCTGCATGTGTTCTGCTCTTGTGTTCTGGCTATGCTATCCTTCAGGCCAGTCGTCTGCAGAGGCTTTCCTTGCCTGGTCTGGTGAGTGTTTGGTCCCTGACCTGAAGGTAGCGAGTTTTAACTAGGTGTGCTCTGGTCTGCTTATGAAATGAGACCTGTCACCACCTCTACTGGAACTGAGGCCAAGGGAAACTCTCTGGCTGGGAGAGGTGGTGTGGGCAGGCATTTTTCTTGGTTTGGGGGACGGGTCTGCTGTGCTGGACCTCAAGCAAGAGTGATTGAAAAATGTAGTTCCACCAGAGTGCAAGGGAGTAGTGCTTGATGTAAGCAAGCTAGGTAGCCAGTGTTAGCAATGCACTGCTTCCTGCAGGTGGCTTTATATTTGTGGTGACGGGCAGGAGAAGGAGATGGTGCCAGCTAGCAGCTTTGTTCCTACAGACAGGTCTCTCTGAACTTTGCCTCTGAGGGACGTGCTCTGAGAAGAGCAACTAATCTCCTCACTGTGTGCCCCAGGCACTCTTCAGACCACTGTATCCATGCTGTGTGTTCCCACGTTGTTTGCCTGCCCTCTGTCGAAGAGCAGTGCAGTACCTCAGGGCTCTAAGCCATCTAAACCCGATGCCCTTTTAAACTCCAGACTTTAAGCACTACTGGTTGCAAGAACTCACGAAATGCAGCCCTTCTTGTTTTCCAAGCCAGTGGGTATGGGGATACGTTCTCTTTGTGCATTCCCCTGTGCGTTCCTCTCTCTCATCCTTACCCACAACCTCGACTCCCTCCCGCCTGCAGCAGCCAGGATTTGTTTCTCTTCTAGGCGACATTTCTGTATCAAGGACCTTCTTTGATGTGGCCTCTTTTCTCCCTTTTGTTGTGGAGTTTGTTCTGTCAGTCTTCAGGTCGATTTCTGGGGTATTTAGGGTGAGCTGACTGTTACCTAGTTGTATTCGTGGGATGAGGCAAGCCTAGAGTCCTCCTACTCCTCTGCCATCTTCCTGTCTCTAAGATCTTTTGCTAAGATTCCCTTCAATTCCAACAATTCTTACAGGTAGGCAGGAATGCCTCTTTAGAATTTCCCAAGGTAGAATCACAGAGACATACGATTTGAAGCACAATAGTTGAAAAACTAGTAAGAGTCAATTTGATAACCAAAATTGGGCCTTTGATCTGATTTCAATTAAAGGAAATAGGCAGCTTTGAGTATTTTTTAATCCATTGAATACTCAATCTTCATTCTCCTTTCCTCAGTGAGGAAATAAAGAGAATGTTATGGAATCATTTTTCATCTTTTCAGTAGCAAAACAAATGTACTGTCCTTTAGTACTACTTAAATTAACTGCATGTTCTCTTTTACCTTATTCCAACCTTGTTTGTGTGGGGAGGTAAGACCATTTCCTCTTTGTGTTGTCCCACAATGCTTCTCCATATCATACAAGTTGGCTTCAAAAGTTTGTTGTCATTCAAATTACCAATCTACTATCTGTCTCTGATAAATCAACTTAATACTACCTCACTTTGTACAGCTGTATTATTTGAATGATGTAATGATTATTCCATTAATTATATGCTGAGCTATAACGTATAGCTATGCATATCTTTCTATTTAAATGAAAGAAGGGGATACAGACTACTGTGTTTTCCAAGAATGTAGGATCTGTGCCAAGAACAGGATTAACACCAGTGTTACACACAAGAACCAGGTCAGAAGAGGATCTCATTGTGAATTGCAAGATAATGGATTAGCAAGATTGCTTAACAGGAAAGAGGAATAGCTCAGAGTTAATTTTTCCTTCCTAGACGGTGAAAACTATGGATGAGTCTATGCATTATAATGAGATAATAAAACATGATGAAGTAAATGGTAGACTGAGTCAAGAGATCCTATGGCCAAGATTTGATGGAAATGAAAGTGGGCAGCACTGACTGAGACACTAAAAGTTTGCACAGGCAGGGAACCTGGGTGGCTCAGTCAGTTGAGCCTCAACCACTCAGGTCATGATCCCAGGATCATGGGACCAAGACCCCTGTCAGCCTCCACACTAAGTGTGAAGCCTGCTAAAAATTCTCCTTTCTCTCTCTCTCTCTCTCTCTCTCTCTCTCTCTCTCTCTCTCCCCACACACCCCCTCGTCCTGCTTGTGCATGTTCTACAAATATATATATATATATATATATATATATATATATATATATATATATATAAATAAATGTCTGAACACACTAAAGAAACAGCATTTTATCTTTTTGAGCCTGACTTCACATCGAGTCATGGGGTCAGCAAGGCATAGGCTGGCAAAAGGGTCCTTCAAGAAGCAAAAATCTCTATAGGAGAAAAGTTAAGTTCTACTACATTGACTTTTTATTATTACACAAGTGACTGGTAATTTGCAAGATAACTAGGAAAAAGTTTTCATAAAATTTGATGTGGTACTGGCATAAAGACAGACATATAGATCAATGTATTAACATTGAGAATCTAAACATAAACTCTCACGTTATAGTGAACTGATTTTCCACAAGGGTGCCAGACAATTAAATGGAATAAGAATAGTCTTTGTAACAAACGGTACTGGGACAAATGGATATCCACATGCAAAGTAATAAAATCAGACTTCTACCCCATAGCATATATACAAAATTAACTTAAAATCCAAGAGCTAAAATGATAAAACTCTTACAAAAAAGCTTACGTGTATATGTTTGTGACTGGATTTGGCAATGATTTCTTAGACATGACACCAAAAGACAAAAGAAGATTAAGTTTACTTCATCAAAATTAAAAAATACTATGCTTCAAGTATCATCAAGAAAGTGAAAAGGCAAGTGACTAAATAGGAGAAAATACCTGAAAATCCCATATCTGCTAAGGGATTTGTATGTAGGATATTTAAATAACTCTTCCAATAATGAAAAGACAATCCAATAGAAAAACGGGCAAAAGAATGGATTAGTTCTTTAAAGACGATACAGAAATGGATAATAATCACGTTCAAAGGGAGATGTTCAGGGTGCCTGGGTGGCTCAGTTAAGCTTCTGACTTGGGCTCAGGTCACGATCTCACGGTTTTTGGGTTCGAGCCCCGCATCAGGCTCTGTGCTGACAGCTGGGAGCCTGGAGCCTGTTTCAGATTCTGTGTCTCCCTCCCTCTCTGTCCCTCCCCTGCTCACACTGTCTCTCTCAAAAATAAAAGAGACATGTTCAACAGCATTAGTTCTAAGAAATTGCAAACCAAAAACCACAAGATGCCATTTCATACCCACTAGAATTGCTATCATAAAAGTAACAGATAATGACAAATATTGGCAAGAATCAGGAAAATGGGTACTCTCAAAAACTGCTGATGAAAATGTAATGTTGCTGCCACTTTGGAAACAGTCTGGCAGTTCCTCAAAAGGTTAAACTAGAAAAACAACTGTTCTAAACTTATTTGAGAGAGAGTGCACAAGTGGGGTAGAGGAACAGAGGAGAGGGAGGGAGAGAATCCCAAGCAGGCTCCATGCTCAGAGCAGAGCCCAATGTAGGGCTTGATTCCACAACCCTGAGATCATGACCTGAGCTGAAATCAAGAGCCGGCCACGCAACTGGCTGAGCCACCCAGGTGCCTGCCCCTTCTCAAAAGGTTGAAAAAACAAAAACAAACAGAAAAGTTTATTTAACAGAGTTACCATATGAACCAGCAACTGTATTTATAGGTATATACCCAAGAGAAATCAAAACATGTTCACATAAAAAGTTGTTCATTACACAAAAAATAACCTCAAAATGGATGAAAAACCTCAATGGAAGACAGGAAGCTATCAAAATCCTCGAGGAGAAAGCAGGCAAAACCCTCTTTGATCTTGCCTGCAGCAGCATCTTATTCAAAATGTCTCCGGAGGCAAGGGAAACAAAGGAAAAAATGTACTAGGGGGACCTCATTAAAATAAAAAGCTTGTGCACAGCGAAGGAAACAATCAAAACTAAAAGGCAACCTACAGAATGGGAGAAGGTATTTGCAAATAACATATCAGATAAAGGGTTAGTATCCAAAATCTACAAAGAACTTCTCAAACTCAACACCCAGAACACAAGTCATCCAGTGAAGTAATGGGCAAAAGACATGAATAGACACTGCTCCAAAGACATCCAGATGTCCATACAAATCAAAACCACACTGAGATACCACCTAGCGCCTGTCAGAATGGCTCACATTAACAACTCAGGCAACAACAGATGTTGGTGAGGATGCAGAGAAGAGGATTTCTTTTCCATTGCTGGTGGCAATGCAAGCTGGTGCAGCCATTCTGGAAAACAGTATGGAGTTTCCTCAAAAAACTAAAAATAGACCTACCCTACGACCCAGCAATTGCACTACTAGGCATTTATGCAAGGGATACAGGTGTGCTGTTTCGAAGGGACACATGCACTGCCATGTTTATAGCAGCACTCTCAACAATAGCCACAGTATGCAAAGAGCCCAACTGTCCACCGATGGATGAATGGATAAAGAAGATGTGGTATGGGGCGCCTGGGTGGCTCAGTCGGTTAAGCGGCCGACTTTGGCTCACGTCATTTGATCTCATGGTCCGTGAGTTCAAGCCCCGCGTCGGATTGTGTGCTGACAGCTCAGAGCCTGGAGCCTGTTTCAGATTCTGTGTCTCCCTCTCTCTGACCCTCCGCTGTTCACGCTCTGTCTCTTCTTGTCTCAGAAATGAGTAAAACGTTAAAAAAAAAATTTAAAAAAAGATGGGGTATATATATATATATTCCATGGATTATTACTCAGCAATCAAAAAGAATGAAATCTTTCCATTTGCAACTACGTGGATGGAACTGGAGGGTGTTATGCTAAGTGAAATTAGTCGGAGAAAGACAAAAATTATATGAATTCCCCCGTATGAGGACTTTAAGAGACAAAACAGATGAACAAAAGGGAAGGGGAACAAAAATAATATAAAAACAGGGAGGAAGACAAACACAGGAGACTCATAGAGAACAAACTGAAGGTTGCTGGAGGGGTTGTGGGAGGGGGGATTGCTAAATGTGTAAGGGGCATTAAGGAATCTATTCCTGAAATCATTGCTTCACTAAATGCTAACTAATTTGGATACAAATTTGAAAAAATAAAAACTAAAGATACAACAAGAATAACGCCCTGCGCACCACCAAAAAATTTCTCAACCAAGGAAACCTCTGGTTTGGGATTCAGGAGATAAGGACCTTCTAGAGAAGTCAGAGCTATGGACTGAGTTGGCTGAAAGCTATCTAAGTTTTTGTTTCACAAGAAAGACCTTAAAGTGGCAGAAAATTTCATGCCATAACCCTAATTCCTTTCTATAGGGATCTACAGAAAATCCCTCGTTATTCTTTAATAAGCTTCATCAGTTTTGGATAATCTTACAAATTTTAGTTTTTGAGACCTTAATGATTTCTTTAGGACATAGCAGCAGGACAACGCCTAGCACTCTCCTTCATAGAAGACTGATCAATAGATTGTCATGTTACTCGCATGAAAAGCTCCCTAATACAATGTGACTTATTAGACCTCTAGAAAAGAAAACAATTTTCAATGTCTCTTCGGCCGCAAAAAGGACAAGTCAACAGAATGTTCTAGTTCCCCTGACGGGTATAGCTCTAATGAAACTTGTATGTATATTATATAGCTTGTGTGACTGACAGAAACGAGTTGGTCAGTGTATTTACCTCATTGCTCCCACTTAGGATTTACAGAGTGATTCCTACAAAGGAGGGTGAGAGTGGGATGACATTAACTGTTCCGCTTGGAAAACAGTTGGGGTTTCACTACATATCAATAAATTAGAATCCTGAATGGCACATTAGTCTTTTCTGAGATTGAATTGTGAAATCTCTGAAAGGCTGATTAACTCAAGTGAGTGAAAACTCTGAACTTGCAATGGTAGGAGCACTATGTTACTAGGTAAGGCCCTGAGTGAGCACACATTTCTAAATTTTTACTGGCATTTCTTTTCCTTTACAAATCCAAAAAGTCCATTCCTTTGAGAAGGACATTTGCATAACGACCTGCTAGTCATTCTTGATGAAGACAATAAATTGCAAACGTGTAATTACGAATTACAACTAATCATCATTGACATAACCCTTTCTCAAACTCTCACTGAAGGGTTGAGACTACAAGAGAAAGTCAAAATTCAAGATGAAATGATCACTCAAAGTGTGCGGAAGTTTGAAACACGTTGAAAAATATTAGCAGGGACTCACACATCTGTATGCCAACGTTCACAGCAGCATTATATACAGTAGCCAAAAGGAGGACTAAACCAAATGCTCATTGTAGTATATATAAAATGTTGCTTTTATTAGATTCTCACAATATTTTTATTTAAATCTCACTACAAACAATGCTTTATGAATTCAATCAGCTTCATCTCTATAGAAGAATTACATCACTAGTAGCAAGGAGGAACAATATCAACCAAATAATTTGGTCAGTGAGATTTTCCATATGATTAGTGAAATAAGGATTCCTTTTCAGTAGGACAGGCATTAAGAGATCGACTTACCAATCTTGCCTTTAGCATGTTGCTCTGAAGATCTTGAATTTGGGCCGCTTGATGTTTGATGGTTTCTTCTTGCCTGGCATTTTTAACCTTTAGCCTAAAATGCAGATCTTAAGATAATTTTTCTCACACATAATTTTAAAACAGTACCGTGTAATTTCTCAACAAATGAAGGTATTTCAGAAATTCTTAAAATTGTATCAAGAGGAAGTTTTGGGAATTGTGCCAATTTTCTCGTGTTTTGTGGTAATGGTGCAGAATTGAGAGATAAGATGCCAAAATTTTGCATTTCAAAATAGGTCAAAGCTGGAATTTGTATCCAGCTTAACAATGATATACTGGCATAACTAATACATTTCTCATAGTACACTGCTTATCTGCTTTAAAAATAATCAAGCTATTTTCTGTTAGGTTTAAATTATACTTTAGCATATGATCTTTCATCTTAGCGTACCTTATGGCCTCGGCATGTCATTCCTGTGCTTCTTGCAACTAAAATAAAGAAAAATAATTAAAAAAAATTTTTTTTTCAACGTTTATTTATTTTTGGGACAGAGAGAGACAGAGCATGAATGGGGGAGGGGCAGAGAGGGAGGGAGACACAGAATCGGAAACAGGCTCCAGGCTCTGAGCCATCAGCCCAGAGCTCGACGCGGGGCTCGAACTCATGAACCGCGAGATCGTGACCTGGCTGAAGTCGGACGCTTAACCGACTGCGCCACCCAGGCGCCCCAAGAAAAATAATTTTAAATACGGACAATCTAGTAGAACACCATCACCTGTTTCTGTAACTAAATTTTTTTTTTTTAACTTTACAGACAGAGAGGGAGAGAGCACAAACAAGTGGGAAGGGAGTCAGAGGGAGAGACAGAGAAAATGGTAAGCAGGCTGCAAGCTCAGGTTGAAGCCTATGTGGGGCTCGGTCTCATGACCGGTCTCATGATGTTGGGTTTGGTATCATGACCTGAGTGGAAATTAAGAGTCAGGACGCTCAACCAACTAAGCCGCCCAAGTGCCCCTGTAACTAAAATCTTATTGGCCCCAGCCACACCCTCCTCTACATGCTGATCGATGGCTAGTATGATGTCATAACAAAAGAGTTCAGCTTCTACAACAGAGACTATGGCCTACAAAGCCGAAAACATCTCAATACAGTTACAGAATAGTTTACCAATCTTACTCTCCTACAAAAACATAACGTTGTTAATGTTTTTAAATTATATATGATCAGATGGACATAAAAATGTATCTACTGGTCAAATGGAGGAAATATAGGAATTTATCTTATGGTAAACATTTCAGTTTTCATATTCCAAGCACCATATCAACTATGATTTTAAATATTCACATAGGTGAATGACATTGCTATTCTCGTGATTATGAAACTGAACATGCTGTTTTCAGTGACTACAAGATATTTCATGGAAGAGTTTGACAAGCAGTATCTTCGTAGGAGCCAGAAATCCTGGGTCTGAATTCCCAATTCTGTTGGTTATGAGCTGTATGACCTTGAGCACACTACCTAAAATTTCCGTGTCTCAGTCTCTGCATCTGTAAAATGAAGGTAATAACAGCACCACTGGGGTACCTGAGTGGCTCAGTCAGGTCAGTGTCTGGCTCTTGATTTCGGCTCAGGACATGATCTAACGGTCATGTGATTGAGCCCCACATCGAGCTCTGTGTGGATAGCGAGGAGCCTGCTTGGCAATCTCTCTCTCTCTCTCTCTCTCTCTCTCTCTCTCTCTCTCTCTCCCTCTGTCTCTCTTTCTCTCAAAATAAAGAACCTTATAAAAGTGATCTCAAACATAAATAATAATAGGATCTACCTCACTGGGATCTTGGGAATATAAAATTAGGAAATAATACATGAACTACTTAGAAGGGTACATGCACAATGTCAGTTCTAAGTGTATGCATTTAGTTAGCATGATTACTGTGGCTGTATTTTGCGTTCCAATACAATGAGATAGTTTAGGCAGGTGGCATGCCAATATAAGTGGTCCCCTACACAAATTATACTGAAGTCATTCTTCATACCATCGCAAGTGGCAGCAAATGGGGAGAATGAGGCCCAGAATCTCTCCTCAGTACTTCACACAACTTTCGCCAATGCCACCAACAAACAGTATTTTTTTCCCCACTTATAATACTTTTAACTAACTCCCTCTCTATACTACACAGTGGACAATACTCACAGACTACAGTACAAATAGCACTTCCTAGATTGAGTAATAGATGCTTTACATGACCAGTAGAGGCAAGGGAAAGCACTGACATGGAAATAATGGAGTCTTGCTAAAACAAAGTTCCTCAATCATTTCATGTCCATACTGTTTATGTTAGGCTGCTTTAGCAGGTACTCTGATGAAGGAATTAAGGCTTTGTGGTAACAGCATATCAGAAAAGCTCTCTTCAGAGCTTTGCAGTTGGTAAAGTGCTATAAATCTGTAAATCCCAGCACTGGCTGCATAAGGAAGAAAGATTTCAATTTCTCCTTTTCTATTAACCATTTGCTTAATTTTGAGGCTTTGTCCATCTATCACACTGCTTCTCCTTTTGCAGTGGACTCGAACATTCTTTAATGTATTGTCTCATTCACAGATTCAAGTTTTCTTCACCTATTTCCTTCTTTTACACTAAAATCTAACTTTTACTCCTACCATTCCACTATTATATTTTGAGGGTCATCAAGTACCTCTTTTTTTTTTTTTTTAATTTTTTAAGGTCTTTATCCTGCTTCGCTTCTCAGCAGCAGCTGAGTAAAATGACCATGCCCTCCCTCTGCTCTTCTAACCCCACCTTATTTCTAAAGGATGGCAACCCCTGATATTAAGTCCTTGCCCCTTGCTATGTTTTGAATTGCTCTTAAGGCTTCAAAACCAGATTCTCTAATTCACATTTCCAGCGTTGACCCCTTTACCTAGGCCCTGTGTACTTTTCGTTCTTGCATCTAGGTGCTCATACACAACATCCTCAACCGCACACTCAAAAATCATTATTTGACATGGATTATCTTTGTAGACAGCTATTCGTGTACATTTTATTTAGACTCTTTCAGTGTTACTTTGAGTGTGTTTTTCTTATTGAGTCTTGGGGGACACCCTTGCCCTTAGAATGCTGACCAGCATACTTTGTCTCGCTTTTCTTTATAACACGACATTTATCACAAGGGCTGGATGATCACTGGTTTGCCTTTGTTTCCTTTTGAGTAATTTCTTAGTACATAGAGATTTGAATTTACGGAAGTCTTTTTTTTTAATTTTTTTTCAACGTTTTTTATTTATTTTTGGGACAGAGAGAGACAGAGCATGAACGGGGGAGGGGCAGAGAGAGAGGGAGACACAGAATCGGAAACAGGCTCCAGGCTCCGAGCCATCAGCCCAGAGCCTGACGCGGGGCTCGAACTCACGGACCGCGAGATCGTGACCTGGCTGAAGTCGGACGCTTAACCGACTGCGCCACCCAGGCGCCCCTACGGAAGCTTCTGAAGTTCCTTTCGGATGCATACTGGACTATATTGTTAGGAAGGTTAAGTTGGCTAGAGCTACTTCTTCTTCCCAATCCGGAATCTTCACCTCAAAATTGTGTGCATCAAATATCTTCACCCTGGTAGCCCCTGGTTGGGGGATTCAGGAGATAAGGACCTTCTAGAGAAGTCAGAGCTATGGACTGAGTTGGCTGAAAGCTATCTAAGTTTTTGTTTCACAAGAAAGGCCTTAAAGTGGCAGAAAATTTCATGCCATAACCCTAATTCCTTTCTATAGGGATCTACAGAAAATCCCTCGTTATTCTTTAATAAGCTTCATCAGTTTTGGATAATCTTACAAATTTTAGTTTTTGAGACCTTAATGATTTCTTTAGGACATAGCAGCAGGACAACGCCTAGCACTCTCCTTCATAGAAGACTGATCAACAGATTGTCATGTTACTCGCATGAAAAGTGGCTCATTTATAAGACGTCTAGAAAAGAAAATAATTTTCAGTGTCTCTTCAGACACAAAAAGGACAAGTCAACAGAATGTTCTAGTTCCCCTGACGGGTATAGCTCTAATAAAACTTGCATGTATATTATATAGCTTGTGTGACTGACAGAAACGAGTTGGTCAGTGTATCTACCTCATTGCTCCCACTTAGGATTTACAATGTGAATCCTACAAAGGAAGGTGAGGGTGGGATGACATTAACTGTTCCGCTTGGAAAACAGTTGGGGTTTCACTACATATCAATAAATTAGAATCCTGAATGGCACATTAGTCTTTTCTTATATTGAATTGTGAAATCTCTGAAAGGCTAATTAACTCAAGTGAATAGAAAAAAATGAGTTTCTGAACTTGCAATGGTAGAAGCACTATGTTACTAGGTAAGGCCCTGAGGGAGCAGATATTTCTTTTTCACTGGCATTTCTTTTCCTTTACCAAATACAACAAAGAGAAAAGTCCATTCCTTTGAGAAGGACGTTTGCATAATGGCCTGCTGCTTATTGTTGATGAAGAGAATAAATTGCAAACTTGTAATTACAAATTACAACAAATCATTATTAAAATAACCCATTCTCAAACCCTCACTGAAGGGATGAGATTACAAGAGAATATCAGAATTCAAGATCAAATGATCACTCAAAGATTGGGGACGTTTGAAACACGCTGAAAAATATTAGCAGGGACTCACACATCTGTATGCCAAAGTTCACAGCAGCATTATTAACAGTAGCCAAAGGTGGACTAAAACTAAGTCTCACAGTGGTATATATAAAATGTTGCTTTCTTAAGACTGTCACAATGTTTTTATGAAAGTCTCACTATAAACATCATACTTTATGAGTTCAATCAACTTCATCTATATAGAAAAATTACATCACTAGTAGCAAGTAGGAAGAATATCAACCAAATTTTGGAGCAGTCAGATTTTCCATAGGATCCAAAACATTCTTATGTACTACTAATAGTGAAATAAGGATTCCTTTTCAGTAAGACAGACATTAAGAAACCAACTTACCAAACTTGTCTTTATCACGTTACTCTCGAGATCTTGAATTTGGGCCGCTTGATTTTTGATGGTTTCTCCTTGCCTGACATTTTTAACCTGTAGCCTAAAATGCAGATCTTAAGATAATTATTCTCATACATAAATTTAAAAAAAAACAGCAAATACTTTCTAAAGAAATGAGCGTATTACAGAAATTCTTAAAATTTTGTCAAGAGGAAGATTTGGGAATTTTGCCATTTTTCTCATTGTGTTTTGTGGATAAGGTGCAAAATTCAGAGATAATATGCCACAATTCTGCATTTAAAAATAGCTCTATGGTGGAATTTATATCCAGATTAACAATGATATACTGGCATAATTCATACATTTCTCATACTACACTGTTTATTTGATTTATAAATAAACGAGTTATTTTCTGTGAGGTTTAAATTCTACTTTTGCATATGATCTTTCATCTCCTCGGCATATCTTATAGCCTCTCCGGGTCATTCCTGTTCTTGCAACTAAAATAAAGAAAAAAATTACTTTAACTACTGAAAATCTAGTAGAACACCATCACCTGTTTCTGTAACTAAATGTTTTTTTTGACTTGAGAGAGAGAGAGAGCATGCAGAAGTGGGCAAGAGAGACAGAGGGAGAGACAGAGAAAATGGTAAGCAGCCTGCAAGCTCAGGGTGAAGCCTGATGTGGGGCTCGGTCTCATGACTGGTCTCATGATGTGGGGTTTGGGATCATGACCTGAGTGGAAATTAAGTCAGGACGCTCAACCAACTAAGCCGCCCAAGCGCCCCTGTAACTAAAATCTTTTTGGAGCCAGCCACACTCTCCTCTACATGCTGATTGATAGCTACTTTTGGTAATAACAAAAGAATTCAGCTTCTACAACAGAGACTACAGCCTATAAAGACGAAATATTTCAATACTCTTACAGAATAGTTTACCAACCCTATTCTCCTACAAAAGCATAACACTGTTAATGTTTTTAAATTATATATGATCAGATAAATGTAAAAATGTATCTATAGGTCAAATGGAGGAAATATAGGAATTTACCTTATGGTAAACATTTCTATGTTCATATTCCAACTACGATTTTACATATTCACATAGGTGAATGACGTTGCTATTCTCATGATTAGAAAACTGAACATGCTGTTTTCAGTGACAAGATATTTCATGGAAGAATTTGAGAAGCAATATCCTAGTAGGGGCCAGAATGCCTGGGTCTGAATTCCCAGTTCTGCTCTTTATGAGCTGTATGACCTTGAGCAAACTAAAACTTCCATGTCTCAATCTCTGCATCTGTAAACTGAAGGTAATAATAGTACCTACTGGGGCAACTGAGTGGCTCAGTTGGTTCATTGTCTGGCTTTTGATTTCAGCTCAGGACATGATCTCAGGGTCATGTACTTGAGCCCCACATCGAGCGCTCCATGGACAGTGAGTAGCCTGCTTGGGATTCTCTCTTCCCTCTCTCTCTCTCTCCCTTTTTCTCTCTCTCCCTACATGCCCTTCCCCACAATCTCTCTCTCTCTCTCTCTCAAAACAAAGGACCTTAAAACAGTGATCTCAAAATAAATACTAGTATCTACCCCACTGGGATGTTGGGAAGATTAAATTAGGAAATAACATTTAAACAACTTAAAAGGGTAGGTGGCACGTTGTCAGCTCTAAGTGTCTGCATGTAGCATGATTACTCTTGCTGTAGTTTGCGTTCCAATACAATGTGATAGTTTAGGCAGGTGGCCTGCCAATACAAGTTTTCCCCTGTACAAATTTTACTGAAGTTATTCTTCATTCCACTGCAAGTGGCAGTAAATGGGGAGTATGAGGCCCAGAATCTCTCCTTAGTAGTTCAAACAACTTTGCCAGTGCCACTAGCCAACAGTATTTTTTCCATTTATAATCCTTTTAACTTCCTCTCCATACCACTCAGTGGACAATGCTCACAGACTACGATACAAATAGCACCCACTTGACTGAGTAGTAGATCCCTTACATGACCATCAGAGATAAGGGAAAGCCACTGACATGGAAATAATCGAGTCTTGCTAAATTTCCTCAATCATTTCATGTCCATACTGTTTACGTTAGGCTGCTTTAGCATGTAATCTGATGAAGAGATTAAGGCTTTGTGGTTACAGCATATCAGAAAAGCTGTCCCCAGATATTTGCAGTCGGTAAAGTGCTATAAATCTGTAAATCCCTGTCCTGGCTGTGTTTGGAAGAAAGAAAATTTAGCGTGCTTTATCATAGTGAGAAGGAAACAAAAACTGAACATTTGATTGAACATTTCTCCTCTATTTGATAAAGTACTTTCATTAATAGTTTTACTTATATAAGTTTTTGTGTGTTTATAGAGATGTATCCACATTTTTTTAACCTTTATTTTTTGATACAGAGTACGAGTCTGAGTGGAGCAGAACGTGAGGGACACAACGGATCCAACGCAGGTTCTGCTGACAGCAGAAAGCCCAATGCAGGGCTCCATCTCAAGAACGTGGAGATCATGACCTGAGCCAAAGGCAGACTCTGATTCGACTGGAGCCAGTCACCCCTCAATTTAGTATTTCATTTCTTAGCATATATTTAGAAAAAAAATCTTTGTTATACCAAAGTTTCCAAGAAGAATTTATTGATATGGTATAAAACACTTAATTTTATTGGAAAAACTGTTAAGTTAAAATATTTTCAATTTATACAAGGATAAGTACCACACATATCAAATATTATTATCCCTTAAATTTATACTTAGGAAGACGAAATTACCTGTCATGAAAAAAATAAAAACAATGTCAAATAAAGGACTAAATTGTTCTGCACAGGCTAGATGACAAGTGTCAAGAGAGTTAAAGCTAATGGGAGTTAGAACAGTCAGAGAAAGTTCATTGGAAAGGAGACTGTGAGCCAAGTCTGAATAACATAGGTTTACTCAAGAGGAACAGAAACTAAAAAGACAGTAAGGACAGCATGAGTAACGGCTGAGAGATGGTGAAATCAGCACAATTAACTCAGGATAAATCTGACGGCAGAGACATTGAAAACGGTTGTCCACACAAGAACTACGTGAATGTTCATAAGCAGCAGTATTAATAGGCAAGAAGTGGACACAACCCAAAGGTCCATCAACTGATGAATGAACAAGGGCCTTAGCCCACAATGGAGTACTGTTTGACAATAAAAAGAAATGAAGCACTGATATAAGCTGTAAACAACACAGATGAACCCAGAAAACATTAAATGAAGCTAGCTAGTCCCAAGGGACCACACGTTGTGTGACTCCATTTATATGAAATATTCACAAGAGGCAACTCCACTGAGAGACCAAGTAGTAGACTGGTGGTTGCCTGAGGCTGGGGGCAATGGGTAAGGGTTTCCTTTCAGGGTGAGGAAAACATTCTACTTGATGGAAGTGATGGTTGCACGAGTGTACACAGAGACAGTGAACTGTGCGTGGCAAATGGGTGATTTTTATTGTATGTGTATTTTACCTCAAAAATGCTTTAAAAAAAACCAATGGCAGGACACAGTGTTCTTAATTCTCGCTTTTGGGCCTCCATACTATACATGATCTGAATATTTCCGTGCTTTGACAATATGTCTAAAAGAAAATGAAGGAAATGCCTAAGTTCAAGTGATTTGTTAAGTGATCTTTCTGTACAAGTCATCCTGAAATCAATACATATTCTTCCCAAAAGTGAAGATGAGAACTAAGACAGTTATCTGAAACATTCCATTAAACATTATCTTCTGATTTGATCTAGCTCGCCTCATCATGGTAATAGAGATATTGTTAAAAAGCATTGTTTAGTAGGGGACAAAAGTCTCTTGGGTCACCTTGGCCGCTACATCAGTTAAGCATCCAATTGTTCTTTCAGCTCAGGTCATGATCTCACGGTTCATGAGACTGAGCCTCACATTGGCTCTACACTGACAGCATGGAGCCTGCTTGGCAATCTCTCTCTCTCCTCTCTCTGCCCCTCCCCTGTTAACATGCATGCACACGCTCTCACTCTCTCTCAAAATAAATTAAAAAACTGAAAAAAATTTAAATTAAAGAACGAAAGAAGTCTCTCAATTTCTGTGAGGAAGGATAAAAAAGCCTCAACTTTCTTTTTTTTTTTTAATTTTTTTTTCAACGTTTATTTATTTTTTGGGACAGAGAGAGACAGAGCATGAACGGGGGAGGGGCAGAGAGAGAGGGAGACACAGAATCAGAAACAGGCTCCAGGCTCTCAGCCATCAGCCCAGAGCCTGACGCGGGGCTCGAACTCACGGACCGTGAGATCATGACCTGGCTGAAGTTGGACGCTTAACCGACTGCGCCACCCAGGCGCCCCAAGCCTCAACTTTCTTAAGAGTATAATAAGAAAACAATGTATAACACAAATAGTAGAAGGAAAGGGAGAGTTTATGAAATAAATGCATTGTAAAGATACTAAAATCATAATAAATTAATTATAATGAAAATACCAAAGAAAGCGGTCCATGGACATTAGTATCCTAAAACACTTTATATTATTTAACCACCTATAAGTTAGCTGTTTACAGGTTACATTTATTACATACCTGATTTCTGATTTGACCGAATTTCTTGTTGAGATCCTGTGTTTCATCTTCCAGAAGAAGATGTGACATAACCTCTGGGGAAGCCTCCGACATAGACTGTTTTTTCAGAGTATCAGCCAGTTCTTGTTGAAGTTGTCTCACAACTACCTAATAAGACATTTCTTTACTGATTTTCTAAATCCTCTTATTAAATTATGTTAATAATAGACAACTCGGGGCGCCTGGGTGGCGCAGTCGGTTGGGCGTCCGACTTCAGCCAGGTCACGATCTCGCGGTCCGTGAGTTCGAGCCCCGCGTCAGGCTCTGGGCTGATGGCTCAGAGCCTGGAGCCTGTTTCCGATTCTGTGTCTCCCTCTCTCTCTGCCCCTCCCCCGTTCATGCTCTGTCTCTCTCTGTCCCAAAAATAAAAAAAAAAAAAAAACGTTGGAATAATAGACAACTCTCAGATACGTACTTTGAGAAATATCAACACATACATCAATTCACCGTCTTTTTGTAAAACACACATTCCTGTTCACTGAATTCAGTTAAAGACACAAAAGGTGTTATCTGATTCTGATAACACTTTTATCTGATTTTTTATGGTGTCTGTCTCCGGTCTTAACATGACAATTTCATCCTGCAACATGTGTTTTTTATGCAAACGATCTTGTGTTTTCTCATGATTATCAGAACTCTAAGTAAAACAAAGCACATTTTCAGATACCACTCAAAATGGCATTATCATGATTTTCTTTGAAATGAAGGTATAATCTATGTTTAAACAATGAAAAGTTTGCAGGGCGTGCCAGGGTGTTTCAGTTGGTTGTGACTGACTCTTGATTTTGGCTCAGGGAATGATCTCACATTCTGTGGGTTCAAGCCCTGCATCAGGCTCTGTGCTGACAGTCAGGAGCCTGCCCAGAATTCTCGCTCTCCCTCTCCCTGTCCCTCCCCTGCTTGTATTCTCTGTCTCTCTCTAATGAATAAAGAAACATAAAAAGAAGGAAGGAAGGAAGGAAGGAAGGAAGGAAGGAAGGAAGGAAGGAAGGAAGGAAGATTACAGTAAGTGAATATCCAACTGGAAAAAAATAACGTTGGCTCCAAATCTCAAATTTTATACAAGCATAAGTTCCCAAAAGTTCAGAACTTTAACTGAAGATAATGAAGGCATGAAAGTAAAAAAGAATTTGTGAGAAAAGTGTTCAGAATCTCAGAATTGGAAAGCCTTTCTCTGATTTACAACAAACCAGAAGGTTTTATTTTATAAAAGATTAATAAATCTGACTACACTTAAATATTGAGTTTATGGTATATATCGAACACAGGTACCCCACAGTAAAATCCTTAGCTCTGCGTATACTCGGACAGATTAAATTTCCTAAAATTCTTCTTTCCTGAGAATATTTCAGAGATATCTACTTTGCTACCATTTCTATAGTCAGTTATAAGAATTTTATCTATTGATAACTGAAAAATCTAGGCACTGTAGTATAATACAAACACTTCTACATACGTCAATGAACTCATTTGGTTATCACAATTCTAGAATGGAGAGATTAAAACAGTGAGCTGCAGGACTCTCCCCAGGTCTTCTCACTCCACAACTAGTGCTCTTGCACCAACCATTGCCACTTCTCTAGTGTAAATACACAAGTACGAAAGAAGTCTTGTATTTCAAACTACTCATAGGAAATAAGGTGAAATTTATACATCTCTTAGAAAATCATGAGAGGATTTACTGCTGCAATAACTTGTATTTCCTCTTCATGTTGAAAACAGTAATAAATACAAAAGTGGGGAAATACACTCAACCATTTTATTAGGAATAAAATACCTATCAATATATTATCATTAAGTATATGCCACAGCATACCATTGTTATCAAAAGTTCCTTGTAATGAAATAGGATGCTACTTGAAGCAAAACTGTTACTTTTCTCAAAAGTAGGAGACTTGATGCCGAAAATATGACCAGTGAACTGGCTACACTCGTCCTCCTGTCCATTAGCGGAAGTGTTCAACTAACCTAGTAATATATCAAGGCAGTGAAGTAACTGTTCAAACCAAAACACATATTGCCAGTAGAAATAGTTTTGAGATTAGGGAAAGCTCATCAATGCCTAAAGAAAGTAATAAAAGCCTTTCCTTTGGATGAGGACATTATGAATGTCACTAGTTGTTGCAGACAAATGCATTTAATCAAGACTATTATTTTATCCAGTGAAGCAAAAATGCCACCGTCCCCCATGCCCCTCCGCAAAATATATGTGCTTTTAAAATCCTCTATACTTTCCATGATGAACAGAGTTCAGTTTCATATATACATATATATATATTTATACACACACACGGAGAAAAAAGTAATAATAACTAAAAAATAGAATGTATACAAATACATACACACATGTACTTCAAAATAACTAAAGAAGATACCTTAGAATTAGTTTTCTTATGAGCCATTTCTAGCTCCTTTTGCTTGTAAAGGTGATTGTTTAGACTTCCATCTTGTAAGACTCTGGCCTTCTGATCTGGAGAAAGTTGTCACTGAGTGTCACTGTGCTCTTCTACAACCTGGAGACACATTTCATTATGATTCTGGTCTCATACCGTTAAAAAAAAAAGGTCAAAAACTGAAGAGGAGAACTTTAAAAAAATGCTCAAAAGAACATGATCCCATGTTTTAATTTATTTTAAACCTAAATAATATATATTGAGTCAAAGGGATACTATAAAATATATATGTATTGCACTATGTAATATTGATGGAAATACAGGTTTTATCAAAAACTGATTTACCTGATTTTTTTGTGGCCTTCAATTCCATGTTTAGCGTTCTAAGAGCGAGTTCAACTTGTTGTTTTGTTTCAACTTCTTTCTTATATTCGTCTTCGTTTCTTCTTAACTTTTCCCTGATATTTTCATATAACATATCAGCATTTCTTCTTTCTTCTTCTTTTTCTTGTTTTAAGGTACATCTGCAATTACATGTGCTTCTTTTATTTTTTTAATTCCTTTTTAACATTTATTTATTTTTGAGACACAGAGAGAGAGAGAGAGCATGAACGGGGGAGGCACAGAGTGAGAGGGAGACACAGAATCGGAAGCAGGCTCCAGGCTCTGAGCCATCAGCCCAGAGCCCGACGTGGGACTCGAACTCATGGACCCCGAGATCGTGACCTGAGCTGAAGTCGGACGCTCGACCTACTGAGCCACCCAGGCGCCCCTACATGTGCTTCTTTTATTTTTTTTTATTTTTTTTTTAAATTTTTTTTTTCAACGTTTATTTATTTTTGGGACAGAGAGAGACAGAGCATGAATGGGGGAGGGGCAGAGAGAGAGGGAGACACAGAATCGGAAACAGGCTCCAGGCTCTGAGCCATCAGCCCAGAGCCCGACGCGGGGCTCGAACTCACGGACCGCGAGATCGTGACCTGGCTGAAGTCGGACGCTCAACCGACTGCGCCACCCAGGCGCCCCTACATGTGCTTCTTTTAAAATTTGTTTTGTTAGACATAAAAAGTTCATTTTATGATCTGGTTCCACATCAGTTGGCTTATTATCCAAATGAAAAATTTCTATGTTCTCCAATTGTTTTCCTTGTAGGGCTCACGTTTTTAATTTGTCACTTCAATCTCTTCCAAACCATATATACAGTTGAAAAAAAGCCAGGAGAAAGCATTATGCAACTTAGTTTTAGTCAGTAATAACTCTGGTAGATGTTGTAGGAAAGGAAGTTTGAAATTATTCAGGAAAGTTAGAGTTGAAAATTACCCCCTTTCCCACAGGTATAATTATTCCTCCATAGGACAGATAATTCAGTTTCTCATTAAAAAGAGAATTTGCTGTTTATAAGCAAGTTTATCAATTCACTGGAAATAAAATTTCCACTTGATGAAACCTTACAGGTACCTCCAAAAATGATGTGCAGTGTAAGAGAGCATCTGTGGATGTTGTTTGCACAACATACACATGCAGATTACTGTCATCCAAGACTACGCTGACGAGTCTAATATCTGTTGCCTATACTTTTTGTTTCTTCTTCCACAACACTTGAAACTTACCTTGTTGAGGGTGATTACCTACTTTACGAATCACTTAAACATCCCTTTTAGAACAACACAGGATACGTATTAATTAAGTAAACAATAAAGAGTAATATGACCTTTCAGCATACACTTTTGAATTAATTTTATCTACCTATGACAGAGATGTTGAAAAAACTTATCAGTAATCACTTTCCGTATTACATTTCTTTAATGTTTATTCATTTTTGAGAGAGAAAGGGAGAGCCCATGCAAACAAAGGAGGGGCAGAGAGAGAGAGAGGGAAGCAGAAAATCTGAAGTGGGCTCTGCACTGACAACACACAGCTTGATGTGGGGCTCGAACTCATGCACCCTGAGATCATGACCTGAGCCAAAGTCGGACGCTTGACTGACTGAGCCACCCAGGTGCCCCCATTTTACTTTGTTTAAATTTTTTATTGAGACAGAGATGATGCAAGTGAGTGAGGTCAGAAAGAAAGAGAGACAGAATCCCACGACGGGCAGACAGAGAGGGAGAGACAGTGAGAGAAGAGGAGCTCACCCGAAGCGGGGCTCGTGCTCACCCAAAGCAGGGCTCGAGCCCACCCAAAGCAAGGCTCAAACTCACGAGATCATCATCTGAGCCGAAGCCAGATGCTTAACCAACTGAGCCACCCAGGCACCCCCACTTTACCTTTTAACCCCTGCATGTTAAGAAGCAAACGGAATCAATTTGGGGGAATTTTATTGTCTTGAGAAAAATGACCATTTTATAATCTGTTGGTAGATACACAAAGTAATATAAACTTTCCTGAGAACAATTTAAAAAATACGGATCAAAGACCTTTTTAAAAATTTTTATACTTTAACCAGATTATATTATATTGAAGAATTGATTCCAAGTAAGTAACCAGACATGTAGAAACAGATTTATATAAAAGACATTCCTGACAGCATTAATTAAAATACTGAAAGATGAAAAACAAGCAAAATTCAATCTCTTAAATAATGATGTTTCTTGGACTATGGTGGACTTTTATATGGCCATTAAAATTGCAATTTGGAATACACATTAAATTATTATAAGTATTCACTGTTAAGAACTTGCTGTGTTATTTCCAAGAATCGCACACCTCACAACACTAAACAAGAATTCTTTCCAGGAAAATCCCATAAGGTAAGTCAGCAATTACAAAACTGCCCCTACACATCTGTAGTATAAAAGGAAACAGTTGAAACATTTCCTTAAAGCCAAGATGCTATACCTCAAACTGCAGAATTCACGTTCCCATTTCACTTTTTGATGCTCTAACCGTGATATCATGTCTTTGGCTTCTCATAGCTCGTTTTGTAGTGCACTAACCATTTTGTCCATTTTTGTCATTTTTCCCATAAGAAGTTTACAGTGATTTTTGTTAAGTTTCCTTAATTTCTCATAGGAAACACGTATATCTTGGATTTTCAAGAAGCCAGCATAATCTGCATCAGAGAAGAAACAGAAATAAAATACATGAGTACTTTTTGCATATACAGGACTGTGCATCCTCATTTCACTCAATCACACATTGAATAAATATATACCTTCAATGGAAGATGTTATACTCAGCTCTACAGATACAATAGAGAAGACCCCTGGCTCTCGATTAGATTAAAGTCTAGTGAAAGAGAAAGACAACTCAAATGGTAATTCTAAATTCAGATAGTTCCTATTAGAAGACAGAGTTCTGTGATCATAACTTGATCTAGATTGGGCCCAAGGAAGATAGATGTCCCTGAGGAAGAGATAACTATACTGAAGGATGAAGGATGAGCAGGAGGCAATTAGGCAAAGGAGGAAGACAAGCACTCTCGACAGTCTAGAGCATGTGCCAAAGTTCCACTGTAATCTGCTTCTGGCCAAGATGGGGTAACACGTACTGATTGATCTTCCTACCTGAAGCAAGCAAAAACAGAACAGACAAAATACAATTTTAACATGATTTTCAAGACACAGAACTTCAGACAATGAAAGACAATGATCCCTGAAAACAAAACACGTTAGCCTAACACAGGCCCAAGCTCACTGCCTTGAGAGAGTTTTCAGGCTATGACACAAGATAAATAAATTATTTAAGTAGATTTCACCAGACTCCTTGAGTCGAGGTGGCAAAACTGAGAGTCTGGTGAAGTCAAGGCAGATAGAGATGACAGGTCAGCATCCAGGAGAGGAGAAAGCAGGACACAGAAAGAACCCTGGGCATCTGCACAGGGTCCCCTTTGGCTATTCAGCAGAGTAACAACCAGTGCATACATGGAAGGAAGTCATCAAGGGAAAAAAATTCTGAAAAGAGTAGAGGAAACACTGCCTGGTGCTCCCACAGCACGAGGGACAGTATCTATTCACATTAGCTAAGACAGAAAAACTCATAATTTGCCTTAGGCTGATCACCACTCTGGATTCATCCAATAATTTGTAAGAGCAAGACTAAAGGATCCAACTGTTTGTAAGTAACTTAACTATATCTCCAAACAAAGCATGAAAAGATAACTAGAGGCATAAAAGCTATTGTTTTAAAAACCAAATAGCACTTACAGAGATGTAAATTATGTTAGCCATGAACAATACAATGGGTAGGAATAAACACATATTAGACATCACAAAACAAAAGACTGAAGTTTAACATTGGAAATCTGGGAGAAAACTTCAACTGGGAAATATACAATTTCCCAAAGAGGCAGGGGAAAGGGACAGGAAAAAAAAATGGCCCAAATGTTCCTAAACTTCATGAAAACTATATTCCCACTGACCCAGGAAGGATATGTCTAGGAAAGAAGAAATGGAAGTCGACTCTTGTAATTTGCCTAAACTATATACGATGTGGTATAACATTACTGGAAGGGAGACTGCAATTCTGAAGCCATGGACTATAAACCCTAAACCAACCACTAAAGCAGCAAAACTGAAAATTTCTAGCTAGGAAGCCTAAATATATAAGTGAATAAATGAATACATGAATAAATGAATACATGAATAAGTAAATAAATGGATAAAACTGAATCATAAAAATTCCTCGATTAAAAGAAAGCGGAAAAAGAAGAGAACGGGAACAAGGAGCAGATAGGACAAATGCAAATCAAACAGCATGATGACAGATTCAAATCAACTATCTCAAAAATCACAGTAAATGAAAACGGTCTAAAAGCCTCAACTAAAACACAGACTGTCAGAATGATAAAAAAAGAAGACTCAATTATATGCCACCTATACAAAATGCACTTTAAATGTCAAGACAGAAATTTGTTCAAAAGACAGAAATATGATATACCACACTAACACTTTACCAAAGAAGGCTGAGCTAGAGTGGCTATATGAATACCAGACAAAACAGTTTCAAGCAAAAAATTATTACCAGCAATAAACAACAGGTCATTGTATAATCATAAAAGGGTCAATTAAGAGCAATCTTAAATGTTCCTGTATCTGTTAATAGCTTCAGAGTAAATGAAGCAAAAATTGATAGAACTGAAAAGAGAAATAGGCAAATTCACAATTATAGTCTGATATTTCAACACGCTCAACATCAGCAGGGCATAGTAGAATTGGC
Organism: Puma concolor; assembly: GCF_028749965.1. Taxonomy (NCBI): domain Eukaryota; kingdom Metazoa; phylum Chordata; class Mammalia; order Carnivora; family Felidae; genus Puma; species Puma concolor. Next base: position 84,078,183 of record NC_141684.1, read on the forward strand.
CGCCACTATTCTTCTCAAGGATCTATGGAACACTTACCAAAAAAGAGTATGTCTTGGGTCAAAAATAAATCTTAATAAAAGGAAGAAGTCAAGAGGCCTGAAGTCATAATAGTGTGTTCCCTGACCACAAAGCAATCAAATCAGAAATCAAGCACAAAAATATCTCTGGAAAATACTCAACTATTTGTGAACTACAGAACACATCAAAATATCCCCTGGGTCAAAGAAGTAATGGAAAAAAAAATTAGAAAGGATTCTGAACAGAATGAAAATGAAAACATAGTAGAATTTGTAGAGTCCTGCTTTAGTAGCACTCGCATGAAGACTGATAGCACTGAATGTATACATTAAAAAAGAAGAGCGAAGTGCCGTGCTTCTTGCTGCCTTTGTGGCTCCTCCCCCAGCTTCTTGAGCGCCCCGCCATGCCCCGACCAACCCTGGCAGTGACTGGAGAGCAGGTGCTTTGTTCACACGCGCACAGCAGGCACTTGGACGGGTGGGGGCGTGGTCCGCCCCCTGCCGGGAATTGAAGGTGGGGGAGTAGCTGTAGGAGGCGACCCCCCTAGACCCCGGGCTCTGCTGGAGCCGGAAGCGGCGGCGGTGACAGAGTCATGGGCCCTTCTGGAAGGGAGAGCCCAATGCCTGTGCACCTATCTCCCCCTCCCTTCCTCTCCGCCCCTGCCAAGAGTTGTGTGTTCTAGCTCCCCATCTTTTTCTCACTACCTACATCATCACCCTTCTTCCGACTTCGCTTCCCAGCTTCTTGCGACCGTTTCTCTCACTTAAGCCTCAGTTACTCAGGCTCTTTTCACCCTAGTCCTGCCGGAGGCTTCATATGCCAGCAGTCTCTTTCATGGGATGTCCCCATCCTTCCCCTCTCCCCACATCCTATTCTGGGCTGATGGCAGCCAGAAATCCTTCATATTGCGTTTACCGGCAGTTTCCACCTGGCCCTGAAGCTTGGCGCAGATCAAGTCCACCACACCCACACTGAGAAGGACTCCTAGGAGAACCACTTGTCCCATGGTGGTATTGGACAGTATGTTCTCGATTTTCCTCTGGTTGTTTATTTTAGTCTGAATATTTGTTACTCTCCACCACTATAATTTACAAAGGTATGTTTTGGTTGCATGACAAGGAGTTAGAAATGAGCCAGAGACCATTTGCAGGTAAGGAGAAGATTTAGACATTTAGTATTAAAGGAAGAAAGGAGAGGGGCGCCTGGGTGGCGCAGTCGGTTAAGCGTCCGACTTCAGCCAGGTCATGATCTCGCGGTCTGTGAGTTCGAGCCCCGTGTCGGGCTCTGGGCTGATGGCTCAGAGCCTGGAGCCTGTTTCTGATTCTGTGTCTCCCTCTCTCTCTGCCCCTCCCCCGTTCATGCTCTGTCTCTCTCTGTCCCAAAAAAATAAATAAACGTTAAAAAAAATTTTTTTAAAAAGAAAGGAGAAACAGAATGTTAAGAAGGTTAGATTCTTCAAAGTATTTTGATATCTTTTGTGATCTGAGGAAGTGGAGATTACTGAACCTACACAGATTGACATTTTGGGAGAAAATTTCTTTATGCTTGATTCGCTCTTGGAGTAACATGAACACAAATTCTCAAACCTGCATATTCTCTCAGTTGGAACCAGCTGTATATCTGAATGTTCACTTCCATCAGAACTTGTATAAGAGAAAGGATGGGAGTCTGTTTCAACAAAAATGACTACGTCCGGGACCTGAAAAGGGTAATTCTGTTTCCTAATAGTGTATATGGTTGTTTTAGTGGGCACAGATTAGAATTTTTACAGTTTACTTGGAGTATCCAGCACTGCAAGCAGTAGAGAAATAAGACAAGCTTTCATGAAATTGGCATTGAAGCTACATCTTGATAAAAAACAAAAAACAAAAATAAATAACCCGGGGCGCCTGGGTGGCTCAGTCAGTTGAGTGTCCAACTTCCGCTCGCTTGGGTCATGATCTCACAGGTTGTGGGTTGGAGCCCGGCGTTGGGCTCTGTGCTGATGGCTTGGAGCCAGGGGGTTGTTTTGGATTCTGTGTCTCCCTCTCTCTCTCTGCCCCTAACCCACTTGCATTCCATCTCTGTCTCTCTCAATAGTAAATAAACACTAAGTAAATAAATAAATAACCAACCAACCTACCAACCAAAGGATAATCCTAAGGTACAGAGTGATTTTCAAAAATAGAGCATATGAAGTACTCAAAGATGAAGATCTGTGGGAAAAGTATGACAATTACGGAACAAAGGGACTTGCAGATGACCCAGAAGGTGGCCCATATGAAACCTGGGATTATGATCATTATGATTTTGATACTGATGATGATCCTGAAAGCATGACATTGGATAGAAGAGAATTGGATGCTTCTAATTCTGGAGAACTGTGGTTTGTGAACATTTACTAACCAGGATGTCACACTGCCATGAATTAGCTCCCACATGGAGAGACTGTGCTAAAGAAGTAAATGGATTACTTCAAATTAGTGCTATTAACTGTGGTGATGATAGAATGCTTTGCCAAATGAAAAGAGTCAACGGATATCCCAGCCTCTTCCTTTTTAGGTCTGGAACGGCCACAGTGAAATATCCCAGGGACAGATCAAAGGAAAGTTTGGTGATTTTTGCCATGCAGCACTTTAGAAACACAGTGATGGACAGGAAATTTTTTTCACTCCATAGAAACTGCTTTTGCTGCTGGCATTGGCCAGCTGATCACTTTTTGTTGCAAAGGAGGAGATTGTTTAACTTCATAGACACGACTCAGGCTTAAGAGCATGTTGGATGGTCTTGTTAAGGTAGGAAGGATGGCCTGTGCCACCCAGGACAAACTTTGTAAAAGTCTGGATATTATGACAAGTACTACTGCTTATTATCCTCTGGCGCCACATTAAATAACAGAGAAAAGCAGCGTTTTGTTCCTTAATTCATTGGATCCTCGAGAAATATATTTGGAAATCGTTCATAGTCTTCCAGATTTTGAGCTACTTTTGGCAAAATCACAAACGGATCGATTCGTTCATCATTGGTGGCGCTTATGATTTAATTTTGGAAAACATGAAAATTCAAATGATCCTGAGTTGAAGGAACTAAAATCTCTACTCAAAAGTGAACATATTCAAGTTGGCATGGCTGACTGTCCCCCTGCATCAGACATCTGTAGTAATCTCTCTGTATTTCAGCCATGTCTAGCAGTATTTAAAGGAGAAGGAACCAAAGAATATACTGTTGTAGTACTTGGGATACTTATAAAGAAAGATAGCAACAGAAAAATATCTTCACGAAAAATGGAAAACATATTTGGATCTACATACTTTCAGATTTTTTTCATACTAACATTTCATCATAGGAAAACAAGTCACAGATATTCACTAGCTTAACTCTTCTGTAATTTTTATGCACTCCACCAGCAGAAGTCAAACTCATTAACTGTTTCCTCAGGTGGCACATTTTCAATAATACCAACACCATATTCCTTTGTTTTCATTGCTGACTTTGCTGTTCCTTCCTAGAAAAAGAGCACAAAACAAAAACTCAACTTCAGAAAAATATCACATTAATTCATTTGGTCATGCACTCACCCACTAAGAAAGACAAGAACGTACTGTATGTGCCAAGTAATACCCACGATCCGGGGAAGAGCTGGAAATTTAAATAAAAGACTGAATCTCTTCTATATGCTAGTAGTGGTAGAGATGCATGAAAACATGTAAGGACAAAAAAATACCATCCACTAGTTCTGCAAGGGAAGTGAATAACGTACAGTGAATGCAAAAATGAGGAAACACATTTGGGAAGCTCAGCAAAGCTGGGAAGATAGCTCTGTATCTTAAAAGACGGATAAAGTGCACAGGGAGGGTGTGAAGGGCATTCTAGAATGAGCAAAATGATCAAGTATGAAATAATATAGTAAGTCACAACACCTATGCAATATGGCAAAACTGGAACAGCGTTATTGGGAATGGGATAGAGAGATATTACTGGGACATCAGGACGAAACCAAAAAAAAGGGGGGGAGCTGAGTTTTGCTAGAACATGAATTTTCTCCTTCAGGTAATGGGGAACCATTGAATAAGCAGAGGAGTGATATCGTCACAAGTATATTTTAGAAAGGCCACTTTGGCAGCAATGTAGGATGAAGGTAAAAGAAGCAAAACCAGAAAAGTACTGCAAAATTTTAGGTGAGAGAATGAATTACAGGAATAACATATGAAAAATGGTAAGGAGGTACAAAATATCGAATGTGGTGATTGGATGCGGTGATTTCAGGGAAGTTCAGAGTCCAGGACTTTTCTTGTTTCAGGGCTGCTATTTATTAGGCTAGGGAACACAAGTGACAAAGCAGATTACAAAGTGTCAAGCAAGAGGAAATGAAAGCTTCAGAAACAGTCTTTAAACTAGGGCCTATTAAATTTAAAGTACCCAGGGAACCTACGAAGAAAATGTTAGGGCCGCCTGAATGCCTCAGTCAGTTAGCACCTGACTCTTGATTTTGGCTCGGGTCATGATCGTTCATGGGTTCAAGCCCCCCTTCTTGTTCTGCAAAGTGCAGAGTCTGTTTGGGATTTTCTCTCTCACTCTTTGTCTCTCTGCCCCTCCCCACGTGTGCTTTCTCTGTCTCTATCTCCAATTAATAAATGAATAAAATTTGAAAAAAAGTCAGAAAATTCAGATCAATACAGTTCAAGTAAGAAAAGCCCATTGTAACACTCTATGAAACATATTAAACTGATATAATAATGCAAACCTACACAGAACTGTGAAACTGTGAAAAGGAAAGTAAAAGGAGGTGGGAAGAGAAAAGATGGCAGTGGAGGGGGATCAGAATTTCCCTTGTCCCTCAAACACAGCAGTATTGAGGTCACAACACTTGGAATACCAGAAATACAGGCCACAGAGGGACAGAAATATCTTCACAGGTGCAAAGAGACAGCTTGGCGGGACGAAAGGGTGTGTATGCGAATTGGGAGAAATAAAATGGTCTGCACAGACATAGAGTGGGGGAAGCACTTTGGTGGAGAAATGAAAGAGAGAGAGAGAGAGGCTGTGGGAAGTTTATTTGGATAAGAGAAAACCTGTCCGGACCACAGACCAAAGAGAGGTCCAGAGAGCCAGTTTCTACTTTGCAAAACAGCCTTGGAAGCTAAAAAACAGAATTTTCAAGGTTGCCAGACTTTCTCTAGAAAAGAGCTGCCACCTCCCATAACTGGTGGGGAGGGAGCCGCCCCTAGGCTTGATAGCAATCTCAGAGCTACCCTGGGAGAGAACATCTTGAGTATGGTGGAGAGGGGAAGTATTGCCCTGCCCAAGGGAAAAGACCCTGCAGGCACGAGCCAGAAGCCCTCTGTTCACTGGGCAGAGTGGTGCAACTCCACTACCAGGTCCGAGCAAAGCGGGATACTACAGGGTTTTGAAACCCAGCTCAAGGCTCAGGGAACACAGGGGACTGTGCACCAAGGCAAGCCTGCCCTCCAGGCTATTCCATGAGGACGACCTAAACAGTGAGTTTTGAGACACCTCGTGTGGGCAGGAGAGATTGGGGTGTCTCCATTTCTCTCCCCATGACCAACATCGTGCGGCTTCAGGGAATGGACAGTGAGCCTCTGTGGAGGCAGGCCCATTATACCAAACCCTGCCTCTCTGTGCCTGGTAACTGCTTCTCTATGGGAGTGAGACTGACATTGATGAGACCAGACAGCCCCTCCTCTAGACCGGGACAGACACCAGTACCAGACACCAGTAGACAACTCTCCCCTGGTTTTCTATTTTAGTTTGTTTTCATTTGTATTATTTTTTTATCTTTTCTTTTTTAATGTTTATTTCTTTATTTTGAGAGTGAGTGATCAAGCAGAAGAGGTGCAGAGAGAGGGAGAGAGAGAGATTCTGAGCAGGTTCCATGCTCTTACTGCAGAACCTGATGAGGGTGTTGAACCCATCAACAGCAACATGACCTGAGCCAAATTCAAGAGTCGGACGCTTCACCAACTGAGCCACCCAGGCCCCCATCTTTTCTTACCTTTGATTTCCCTTTCTTCTCTTTTCCCTTTTTTCTCTTTCTACTCTATTTCCTCTTCTCCCTTTGAAATCACCCTAGTAGTATCAAGTTGACTTTGAGTCAAAGTTAATTATATATATATATATATTTTTTTTTTCTTTGTTCCTCTGTTCTGATTGTTTGATCGAACATTTTCTCTATACTTTTCCAGATCTCCTTCTTCATTTTCTTCCCTCTCTTTCTGGATTAAGCCCTATAGCTCCTTTGAGTCACTGCCTGGTCTTTTTTTCCACTCTTGTCATTTTTCTTTTTGGGCTAAGGATTCTTCACCACTCTCTTTTATTTTCCAGGATTACTTCAACAAACAAATCAAAGCACACCTAGTGGAAGGCCAAAACCACCACTCCAAGTAGCGAGAAAAGGAGCCTAAGACGCACCAAAAGAGTGCACACAACACACTCCAAAAACTTTTGTTTAACTGCCAGGCCCTGGACCGTGTAGGACCTTTTTTTTTTATAGTAGTACTCACAGGTGTGGGATACAGAACAAGCTATTAAAACACAAAAAGGACAGGAATCTAACCAAAACGACGAAATTGAAGAATTCTCCTCAAAAAAATTCCAGGAAGAAAGGACAGCCAGAGAAGTGCTCAAAAGAGACAGAAACAATATATCTGAGCACGTTTTTGGAATAACACGCATAAGACGCATAGTTGCACTTGAAACCAAGCATAGAAGACAGCAATCTACTGCTTCAGAGATCAAGGACATAAGGATTCGTCACGATGAATCCTGAAAATAAAATGTAAACGAGATACAAAATAAATTAGATACAGTGACAGCAAGGAAGGGAGAAGCAGCAGTCAGAATCGGTGAAACAGAAGAGACAATGTGGACAAAGATTAAGCAGAGAAAGGAAAGAAAGGAAAATACTAGACCACAAGGCAGGTACTAGAGACCTAAGTGATTCAGTGAGATGAAATAATGGCCACATGATAGGAGACTCGGAAGAAGAAGAGTGAGAGAAAGGGGCAGAAATTTTATTTCAACAGCTTATAGTTGAGAGATTCCCTCATCTGGGGAAGGAAACAGGCATCCAAGTCCTGGCGGCAGAGAATTCCCTTCCAAATCAACAAAACCAGGTCCACACCGTGACAGGTCATAGAGAAACCAGAAAAATACAAAGATAAACAGAGAATTCTGAAAGCATGTAGGGACAAACAGGTCTTAATCTGCAAGGGAAGACAAGGGTAGCAGCAGACCAGTCCAAAGAAACTTGGCAGGGCAGAAGAGAGGGGTAGAAAACAGTCAATGTGCTGAATGGGAATATATGCAGCAAAGAATCCTTTCCCCAGCAAGCCTGTCATTTAGAATAGAGAGAGAAAGGCTTTCCCAGACAAACAAAACCTAATGGAGTTCATGAACACTAAACCAGTCCTGCAGGAGATCCTAAGGTGCGACTCTATGTGTGGAAAGCAGCAGAGATTACAAAGGACCAGAGACCTCACCAAAAGCATGAAACCTTCAGATAACACAATGACACTAAATCCATATCTTTAATCACTCTGAATGTGAATGGACTCAATGCCCCAACCAAAAGACACAGGGAATCAGAATGGATAAAAAACAAAACAAAACCAAAGAACAATATCCATCTATATTTTGTCAACAAGACACTGATTTTAGACCCCAGGACACCTCCAGATTCAAAGTGAAGGTATGGGGAACCACCTATCATGCTACTAGAAGTCAAAAGAAAGCTGGAGTCGCCACACTTCCACCAGAAAGACTAGATTTTAAACCAGAAACTGTAGTAACAGATTCAGAAGGGCATTGGATCATAATTAAGGGGTCTATCCATCAACAGGAGCTAACAATTGCAAATGTTTATGGCCCCAAAGTGAAACGCCCACACACATGAATCGATTAATCACAAACATGATTAAATGTATACATACAAATACCATGATTGTAGACAACTTTAAGACTCCACCCATGGCCATAGGCGGATCATCAAGGCAGAATATCAGTAAGGACACACAGATCCAATGTGTCATTGGACCAGATGTATTCAGATATACATAGATATATATTGGCCTAATATATACATTTATATACATGGATATCAACACCGATATATTAAGATCTTTTCATCCAACAGCAGTAGAATGCACATTCTTCTTAAGTGTACATAGAACATTCTCCAATGTCTCCAAGTGACATCCTGGGTCACAAAACAGCCCTCCACAAATAAAAAACGACTGAGATCATACCTTGCATATTTTCGGATCACAACGAGCACTTGCTCATTCTTTCTCTCTCCCTCCCTTTCCAAGAGAAATACAAACATTACAAAAAAATTTCTCTCAGCTTCTTCCAGGAAAGACAAAAAAGAATAAACCTTGTGGGGCAATGAGTCCTGGATGAAAACCACACACAGACAGTAGAATTCCAAAACCAATATGTTGACAATGGAGCTGACAGAAAGTGATGAACTAAAAGAACAGATACTAAAGAAATGGTTTCTGCAAGGAAAAATTAAAGTAGGGGTAAACCATTAAAAAAGAGCATGGTGCGGGGAACACGTAGGTGGCACAGTCAGTTCAGCATCCACCTTTAGCTCATGAGTCATGATCTCAGGGTTTGTGGGTTTGACCCCACATGAGCTCTGTGTTGACAGCTCAGAGCTTGAGGCCTGCTTTGGATTCTGTGTCTCCCTCTGTCTCTGCCCATACCCCACTTGCACTGTGTCTTTCTCTCATGCTCCAAAAAAAAATAAACTTTAAAAACATCAAAAACACCTTAAAAAGCATGGGGGGAGAAGAGGAAATAGGAAAAAAAAATAAGACATGACCAATCAAGCATGAGCTTAAGACAAGGAAGAAAATGGGAAATGTGAGCCAAGTAAGGTAACTGGAAACAAAACACATTTTTCAGCAGGTTCATAAGTATTACTGGGAATATACAATGAACAATAGTCTCTTTTAAACCTTTTAAAGATATATATAATTTATACATAAAACAGAGGCTTTGATCCGGAGTTTACCCCTAATAATACTGACTTTTATCGTTCTACAGTTATCTTGTTATAAATACTGAAATAAAGAATTTAATTTTTTTCACTATAAAATAAACTGTTCAATTAATGGCATCTATCACTTCCGAAAAGCTATAAATTATTACTAGACTAAAAAAAAAAAAGAAAAAGAGAGGTTCCTAACACATCATCTTTCACTATGGAGAAAGAATTGGGAATGAGAATTCTAGGAAGAAATAGGAACATTCAAAGGTTGTATGTAATGGGACACAGAAGAGGTGAAAAAAACAAAGGCTGAGGACTTTTTCTCTGCAATTCTAAGCTCACAATAGGAGGATACTAAAAATATACTGTAACCTTCTTTCTTATGTAACTCCTGATTTCCTCAATAGAATTCATTTGCGTTTATACATGTGAAACACTAAAACGGAATATAAACTGAAGCCTTACTTTTCAAATTCACATATTTGTGATACATCATGCGTACTTTGTTACTTTTCAAATTCCATTCTAATTCCATTTCCCTACTCGTTTATTCACATTCAACAACTGTGACATTATTTCCTCCAAGCAAGACTTTATTCTAGGAGCCCCAGGAGTCAAACAAGTGTGTTTCCTCACCTCCAGGAGCTAATAATGATTTAGGGGCTTTGAAGTGAATATTGAAATAAATATCAGGTGTCTGAAACTTTAAATTTCAGAATCTGACACAAGGCCCAGGAGGTCCCAGTCACCGAATGCACAACAGGGCAGTAGTCTCCCCGAAGGTGTGAGTTGAGGGCAAAAGGGAGGGTGCCGGTCAGGATCAGTCTTTGGCTGCCAAGGCCACACACATCGAAGGGCCCCTGGTTGAGGAGGCCTCCAGAATCCTCTCGGGCACCTGCAGCCGGGCCTGGGAAACCACATGCTGAGCTTCCAGCTTCCATGCCAATTGAGCCTGCACCGCTTCTGGACCCCAGGTGTGTGGTGTTGTCACACGTTGGAATTGGGTCCCCTCGGGGAGACAGCCTTAGCTAGGATTAGGGTTCAGCACAGGGGCGTCAACAGAAGAGTAGTGAGTCTGGTCTCGTGATCACCCTTGAGGGCTGAAGTGAGGACCCATGCGACAAGGCGGCTCAAGTGCAGGGCTAGGGTTCGAGGCAGGCTTAGGTTTTGGTTGAGGGTCCAGTTAGGGGTAGGGTTAGGGTTAGGGTTAGGTCCAGGTGGCTCCAGGCTCCGAACGCACAGCAGGGCAGTACTCTCCCCGAAGGGATGAGTTGAGGGCACAGGGAGGGTGCCGGTCAGGATCAGTCTTTGGCTGCCAAGGCCACACACGTCGATGGACCCGTGGTCGAGGAGGCCTCCGGAATTCTCTCGGGCAGCTGCAGCCGGGCCTGGGAAACCACATGCTGAGCTTCCAGGTTCCATGCCGAGTGAGCCTGCACCGCTTCTCGAACCCAGGTGCATGGTGTTGTCACACGTTGGAATTTGGTCCCCACGGGGAGACAGCCTTTTTAGTGTTAGGGTTCGGTCCAGGGAAGTCGCCAGGGCCGAAGCGTCTCTGATCTCGTGATCTCCCTTGAGGACTGAAGTGAGGGCCCATTCGAAAGGGGGCTCAAGTGCAGGGTTAGGGTTCGAAGCAGGCTTAGGTTTTGTTGGAGGGTCCCTTTTCGGGGTGGGGTAAGGGTGACGGTTAGGTCCCAGGAGGCTACAGGCACCGAACGCACAGCAGGGCAGTAGTCTCCCCGAAGGACTTATTTGTGGGCACAAGGGAGGGAGCCAGTCAGGATCAGTCTTTGCCTGCCAAGGCCACACACGTCGATGGGCCCCTGGTCGAGAAGGCCTCTGGAATCCTCTCTGGCAGCTGCAGCCGGGCCTGGGAAACCACATGCGGAGCTTCCAGCTTCCATGCCGAGTGTGCCTGCACCGCTTCTGGACCCGAGGCGCGTGGTCTTGTCATACGTTGGAATTTGGGCGGCATGGGGAGACATACTTAGCTAGGGTTGGGATTTGGCCCAGGTACGTCGCCAGGGCCGATGCGACTCTGGTCTCGTGATCTCCCTCAAGGGCTGAAGTGAGGACCCATGGGACAAGGCGTCTCAAGTGCAGGGTTAGGGTTTGAGGCAGGCTTAGGTTTCAGTGGCGGGTCCCGGTTCGGGGTAGAGTTAGGGTTAGGGTTAGGTCCCAAAGGCTCCAGGCTCCGAATGCACAGCAGGGCAGTAGTCTCCCTGTAGGGCTCATTTGTGGGCACAAGGGAGGGAGCCAGTCAGGATCAGTCTTTGGCTGCCAAGGCCACACACGTCGATGGGCCCCTGGTCGAGGAGGCCTCTGGAATCCTCTCTGGCAATTGCAGCCAGGCCTGGGAAACCACATGCTGAGCTTCCAGTTTCCATGCCAAGTGAGCCTGCACCACTTCTGGACCCCAGGCACGTGGTGTTGTCACACGTTGCAATTGACTCCCCACGTGGAGACAACCTTAGCTAGGGTTAGGGTTCGGCCCAGGGACGTAGCCAGGGCAGAAGCGACTCTGGTCTGGTGATGTCCCTCGAGGGCTAAAGTGAGGGCCCATGTGACAAGGCAGCTGAAGTTCAGGCTTAGGGTTTGAGGCAGCCTTGGGTTACGTCAAGTGTCCCGGTTCGGGTAGGGTTAGATTTGGTTTAGGGTTAGGTCCCAGGAGCCTCCAGGTGCCGAACGCACAGCAGGGCAGGAGTCTCCTCTAAGGGTGAGTTAAGGGCACAATGTAGTGGCCGGTCACGATCAGTGTTTGGTTGCCAAGGCCACACACGTCGATGGCCCCCTGGTCGAGGAGGGCTCCAGAATCCTCTCGGGCAGCTGCAGCCGGGCCTAGGAAACCACATGCTGAGCTTCCAGGTTCCATGCCGAGTGAGCCTGCACTGCTTCTGGACCCCAGGCGTGTGGTGTTGTCACACGTTGGAATTGAGTCCCCACGTGGAGACAGCCTTAGCTAGGGATAGGGTTCGGCCCAGGGACATTGCCAGGGACGAAACGACTCTGGTGTCGGGATCTCCCTCAAGCCCTGAAGCAAGGGCCCATGCTACAAGGCGGCTCAAGTGCAGGGTTAGGTTTAGAGGCAGCCTTGGGTTCTGCGGAGGGTCCCGGTTTGGGGTAGGGTTAGGGTTAGGGTTAGGTCCCAGGAGGCCTCTGGAATCCTCTCGTGCAGCTTCAGCCCGGCCTGGGAAATGACATGGTGAGCTTCCAGGTTTCATGCCGAGTCAGCTTGAACCGCTGCTGGACCCCAGGCACATGGTGTTGTCACACGTTGGAATTCGGTCCCCACGGGGAGACAGCCTTAGCTAGGGTTAGAGTTCGGGCCAAGGGACGTTGCCAGGGCTGAAGCGACTTTGGTCTCGTGATCTCCCTTGAGGGCTGAAGTGAGGGGCCATGCGACAAGGTGGCTCAAGTGAGGGGTTAGGGTTGGAGGCAGGCTTACACTTCCCTGGAGGGTCCCGGTTCGGGGTAGGGTTAGGGTTAGGGTTAGGTCGTAGGAGTCTCCAGGCACCGAACGCACACCGGGGCAGTCGTCTCCCCAAAGGGCTCAGTTGAGTGCCCAAGGCAGTGTGCCGGGCAGGATCAGTCTTGGCTGCCAAGGCCACACACGTCGATGGGCCCCTGGTTGAGGAGGCCTCCGGAATCCTCTCGGGCAGCTCCATCCAGGCGTGGGAAACCACATGCTGAGCTTCCAGGTTCCATTCCGTGTGAGCCTGCACGGCTTCTGGATCCCAGCCGCGTAGTCTTCTCACAGGTTGGAATTGGGTCCCCACCGGGAGACAGCCTTAGCTAAGTTTACAGTTCGGCACAGGGACGTCACCAGGGCCGAAGCGACTCTACGCTCGTGATCTCCCTCGGGGGTGAAGTGAGGGCCCGTGTGACAAGGCGGCTCAAGTGCAGGGTTAGGGTTCGAGGCAGGCTTAGGTTTCCCTGGAGGGTACTGGTTCGGGGTAGGGTTAGGGTTAGGGTTAGGTCCCAGTAGGCTCCATGCGCCGAATGCACAGCAGGGCAGTCATCTCCCCGAAGGGCTGAGTTGAGGGCACAAGGGAGGGTGCCGGTCAGGATCACTCTTTGGCCGCCAAGACCACACACGTCGATGGGCCCCTGTTCGAGGAGGCTTCCGGAATCCTCCCGGGCAGCTGCAGCCGAAAATGGGAAATAACATGCTTAGCTTCCAGGCTCCAGGCCGAGTGAGACTGCACCGCTACTGGACCCCAGGTGCGTGGTGTTGTCACACGTGGGTGTTGGGTCCCCACGGGGAGACAACCTTAGCTAGGGTTAGGGTTCGGCCCAGGGACGTCGCCAGGGCCGAAGGGACTCTGGTCTCGTGATCTCCCTCAGGGCTGAAATGTGGGCCCATGTGACAAGGCGGCTCAAGTGCAGGTTTAGGGTTCGAGGCAGGCTTAGGTTTCCCTTGAGGGTCCAGGTTCGGGGTAGGGTTAGGGTTAGGGTTAGGTCCGGGATGCTCCAGGCACCGAACGCACAGCAGGGCAGTCGTCTCCCCGAAGGGCTCAGTGGAGGGCAGAAGGGACAGTGCCGATCAGATTCAGCCTTTAGCTGCAAAGGCCATACAAGTCGATGTGCCCTGGTCAAGGAGGCCTCCGGAATCCTCTCGGGCAGCTTCAACCGGGCCTGGGAAACCACGGGCTGAGCTTCCCCGTTCCATGCCGAGTGAGACTGCACTGCTTCTGGACCCCAGGCGCGTGGTGTTGTCGCACGTGGGTAGTGGGTCCCACGGGGAGACAGCCGTAGCTAGGGTTAGGGTTCGGCACATGGACATCGCCAGGGCCGAAGCGACTCTGGTCTCGTGATCTCCCTCAGGGCTGAAGTGAGGGCCCATGTGACAAGGCGGCTCACGTGCACGGTTAGGGTTCGAGGCAGGCTTAGGTTTCCCTGGAGGGTCCCGGTTCGGGGGAGGGTTAGGGTTAGGGTTAGGTCTCAGGAGGCTCCAGGCGCCGAACGCACAGCAGGGCAGTCATCTCGCAAAGGGCTGAGTTGAGGGCCCAAGGGAGGGTGCCGGTCAGGATGACTCTTTGGCCGCCACGACCACACACGTCGATGGGCCCCGGTCGAGGAGGCCTCCGGAATCCTACCGGGCAGCTGCAGCCGGACCTGGGAAACCACACGCTTAGCTTCCAGGTTCCAGGCCGAGTGAGACTGCACCGCTCTTGGACCCCAGGCGCGTGGTGTTGTCACACGTGGGTATTGGGTCCCCACGGGGAGACAGCCTTAGCTAGGGTTAGGGTTCGGCCAAGGGACGTCGCCAGGGCCGAAGCGGCTCTGGTCTCGTGATCTCCCCCAGGGCTGAAGTGACGGCCCATGTGACCAGGCGTTCAAGTGCAGGGTTCGGGACCGAGGCAGGCTTAGGTGGCCCCAGGAGAGTCACGGTTTGGGGTAGGATTAGGGTTAGGGTTACGTCCCCGGAGGCTCCAGGCGCTGAACGCACAGCAGGGCACTTGTTCCCCGAAAGGCTGAGTTGAGGTCACAAGGGAGGGTGCCAGTCAGGTTCAGTTTTTGGCCGCCAAGGCCACCACGTCGATGGGCCCCTGGTCTAGGAGGCCTCCGGAATCCTCTCGGGCAGCGGCACACGGGCCTGGGAAACCACATGCTGAGCTTCCGGTTTCCATGCCTTTGAGCCTGCACCGCTAATGGACCCCAGGAGCGTTGTGATGTCACACGTTGGCATTGGGTGCCCACGGGGAGATAGCCTTAGCTAGGTTTCCGGTTCGGCCCAGGGACGTCGCCAGAGCCGAAGCGTCTCTGGTCTCGTGATCTCCCTCGAGGTTGAAGTGAGGGCCCTTGCGACCAGGCGGCTCAACTGCACGGTTAGGGTTCGAGTCAGGCTTAGTTTTCCCTGGAAGGTCCCGCTTCGGGGTAAGTTTAGGGTTAGTTCCCAGGAGGATCCAGGCGCTGAACGCAGAGCAGGGCAGTCTTTCCCTAAGGGCTGCGTTGAGGGCACAAGGGAGGGTGCCGGTCAGGATCAGACTTTGGCCGCCAAGGCCGCACACGTCCATGGGTCTTTGGTCCAGGAGTGCTCCGGAATCCTCTCGGGCAGCGGCCCGCGGGCCTGGGAAACCACCTGCTGAGCTTCCACATTCCATGCCGAGTGATCCTGCACCGCTTCTGGACCCCAGGCGCGTGGTGTTGTCACACGTTGGAATTGGCTCAACACGGGTGACATCCTCATCTAGGGTTAGGGTTCGGCCCCGGGACGTCGCCAGGGCCGAAACGACTCTGGTCTCGTGATCTCCCTCGAAGGCTGAAGTGAGGGCCCATGCGACCAGACGTCTCAAGTGCACGGATAGAGTTCGAGGCAGGCTTAGGTTTCCCTGGAGGGTCCCGGTTCGGAGTAGGCTTAGGGTTAGGGTTAGGTCTCAGGAGGCCCCAGGCGCCGAAGGCACAGCAGGGCAGTCATCTCGCGAAGGGCTGAGTCGAGGGCCCAAGGGAGGGTGCCGGTCAGGATCACTCTTTGGTCGCCCAGACCAAACACGTCGATGGGCCCCTGGTCGAGGAGGCCTCCGGCATCCTCCCGGGCAGCTGCAGCCGGACCTGGGAAACCACATGCTTAGCTTCCAGGTTACAGGCCGAGTGAGACAGCACCGCTTCTGGACCCCAGGCGCGTGGTGTTGTCACACGTGGGTAGTGGGTCCGCTGGGTTGACAGACTTAGCTAGGATTAGGGTTCGGCCCAGGGACGTCGCCAGGGCCGAAGCGACTCTGGTCTCGTGATCTCCCTCAGGGCTGAAGTGAGGGCCCATGTGACAAGGCGGCTCAAGTGCAGGGTTAGGGTTCGAAGCAGGCTTAGGTTTCCCTGGAGGGTCCCGGTTCGGGGTAGGGTTAGGTACCAGAACGCCACAGGCTCCGAAAGCACAGCAGGGCAGTCGTCTCCCCGAAGGGCTCAGTGGAGGGCGGAAGGGACAGTGACGATCAGATTCAGCCTTTGGCTGTCAAGGCCATACAAGTCGATGGGCGCCTGGTCAAGGAGGCCTCCGGAATCCTCTCGGGCAGCTGCAACCGGGCCTGGGAAACCACATTCTGAGCTTCCCCTCTCCATGCCGAGTGAGACTGCACCTCTTGTGGACCCCAGGCGCATGGTGTTGTCACACGTTGGAATTTGTATCTCTCGGGGAGACAGCCTTGGCCAGGGTTGGGGTTTGGCCCAGGAACGTCGCCAGCCCGAAGCGACTCTGGTCTCGTGATATCCATCGAGGACTGAAGTGAGGGCCCATGCGACCAGGCGCTCAAGTGCAGGGTTCGGGTCCGAGGCAGGCTTAGGTGGCCCCAGGAGGGTCCCGGTTTGGGGTAGGGTTAGGGTTAGGGTTACGTCCCAGGAGGCTCCAGGCGCTGAACGCACAGCAGGGCACTTGTTCCCCGAAAGGCTGAGTTGAGGTCACAAGGGAGGGTCCCGGTCAGGATCAGTCTTTGGCCGCCAAGGCCACCCGTCGATGGACCCCCGGTCTAAGAGGCCTCCGCAATCCTCTCGGGCAGCGGCACACGGGCCTGGGAAACCACATGCTGAGCTTCCGGTTTCCATGCCGATGAGCCTGCACCGCTTCTGGACCCCAGGAGCGTGGTGATGTCACACGTTGGAATCGGGTGCCCACGGGGAGATAGCCTTAGCTAGGTTTCCGGTTCGGCACAGGGACGTCGCCAGAGCCGAAATGACTCTGGTCTCGTGATCTCCCTCGAGGTTCAAGTGAGGGCCCTTGCGACCAGGCGGCTCAAGTGCACGGTTAGGGTTCGAGTCAGGCTTAGGTTTCCCTGGAAGTTCCCGCCTCGGGGGAGGGTTAGGGTTAGGGTTAGGTCTCAGGAGGCTCCAGGCGCCGAACGCACAGCAGGGCAGTCGTCTCCCTGAAGGGCTCAGTGGAGGGCAAAAGGGACAGTGCCGATCAGATTCAGCCTTTGGCTGCCAAGGCCATACAAGTCGATGGGCCCCTGGTCAAGGAGGCCTTCGGAATCCACTCGGCCAGATGCAACCGCGCCTGGGATACCACAGGCAGAGCTTCCGCGTTCCATGCCGAGTGAGACTGCACCTCTTCTGGACCCCAGGCGCATGGTGTGCTCACACGTTGGAATTGGTACCTCACGGAGACAGCCTTGGCTAGGGTTAGGGTTTGGCCCAGGGACGTCGCCAGGGCCGAAGCGACTCTGCTCTCGGGATATCCGTCGAGGGCCCATGCGACCAGGCGCTCAAGTGCAGGGTTCGGGGCCGAGGCAGGCTTACGTTTCCCTGGAGGGTCCCGGTTTGGGGTAGGGTTAGGGTTAGGGTTAGGTCCAAGGAGGCTCCAGGCACTGAACGCACAGCAGGGCACTTGTTCCCCAAAAGGCTGAGTTGAGGGCACAAGTGAGGGTGCCGGTCAGGATCAGACTTTGGCCGCCAAGACCACACACGTCGATGGGTCTTTGGTCGAGGAGGCCTGCGGAATCCTCTCGGGCAGCGGCCCGTGGGCCTAGGAAACCTCCTGCTGAGCTTCCACATTCCATGCCGAGTGATCCTGCAGCGCATCTGGACCCCAGGCGCGTGGTGTTGTCGCACGTGGGTAGTGGGTCCCACGGGGAGACAGCCGTAGCTAGGGTTAGGGTTCGGCACGGGGACATCGCCAGGGCCGAAGCGACTCTGGTCTCGTGATCTCCCTCAGGGCTGAAGTGAGGGCCCATGTGACAAGGCGGCTCAAGTGCAGGGTTAGGGTTCGAGGCAGGCTTAGGTTTCCCTGGAGGGTCCCGGTTCGGGGTAGGGTTAGGGTTAGGGTTAGGTCTCAGGAGGCTCCAGGCGCCGAACGCACAGCAGGGCAGTCATCTCGCAAAGGGCTGAGTTGAGGGCCCAAGGGAGGGTGCCGGTCAGGATGACTCTTTGGCCGCCACGACCACACACGTCGATGGGCCCCGGTCGAGGAGGCCTCCGGAATCCTACCGGGCAGCTGCAGCCGGACCTGGGAAACCACACGCTTAGCTTCCAGGTTCCAGGCCGAGTGAGACTGCACCGCTCTTGGACCCCAGGCGCGTGGTGTTGTCACACGTGGGTATTGGGTCCCCACGGGGAGACAGCCTTAGCTAGGGTTAGGGTTCGGCCAAGGGACGTCGCCAGGGCCGAAGCGGCTCTGGTCTCGTGATCTCCCCCAGGGCTGAAGTGACGGCCCATGTGACCAGGCGTTCAAGTGCAGGGTTCGGGACCGAGGCAGGCTTAGGTGGCCCCAGGAGAGTCACGGTTTGGGGTAGGATTAGGGTTAGGGTTACGTCCCCGGAGGCTCCAGGCGCTGAACGCACAGCAGGGCACTTGTTCCCCGAAAGGCTGAGTTGAGGTCACAAGGGAGGGTGCCAGTCAGGTTCAGTTTTTGGCCGCCAAGGCCACCACGTCGATGGGCCCCTGGTCTAGGAGGCCTCCGGAATCCTCTCGGGCAGCGGCACACGGGCCTGGGAAACCACATGCTGAGCTTCCGGTTTCCATGCCTTTGAGCCTGCACCGCTAATGGACCCCAGGAGCGTTGTGATGTCACACGTTGGCATTGGGTGCCCACGGGGAGATAGCCTTAGCTAGGTTTCCGGTTCGGCCCAGGGACGTCGCCAGAGCCGAAGCGTCTCTGGTCTCGTGATCTCCCTCGAGGTTGAAGTGAGGGCCCTTGCGACCAGGCGGCTCAACTGCACGGTTAGGGTTCGAGTCAGGCTTAGTTTTCCCTGGAAGGTCCCGCTTCGGGGTAAGTTTAGGGTTAGTTCCCAGGAGGATCCAGGCGCTGAACGCAGAGCAGGGCAGTCTTTCCCTAAGGGCTGCGTTGAGGGCACAAGGGAGGGTGCCGGTCAGGATCAGACTTTGGCCGCCAAGGCCGCACACGTCCATGGGTCTTTGGTCCAGGAGTGCTCCGGAATCCTCTCGGGCAGCGGCCCGCGGGCCTGGGAAACCACCTGCTGAGCTTCCACATTCCATGCCGAGTGATCCTGCACCGCTTCTGGACCCCAGGCGCGTGGTGTTGTCACACGTTGGAATTGGCTCAACACGGGTGACATCCTCATCTAGGGTTAGGGTTCGGCCCCGGGACGTCGCCAGGGCCGAAACGACTCTGGTCTCGTGATCTCCCTCGAAGGCTGAAGTGAGGGCCCATGCGACCAGACGTCTCAAGTGCACGGATAGAGTTCGAGGCAGGCTTAGGTTTCCCTGGAGGGTCCCGGTTCGGAGTAGGCTTAGGGTTAGGGTTAGGTCTCAGGAGGCCCCAGGCGCCGAAGGCACAGCAGGGCAGTCATCTCGCGAAGGGCTGAGTCGAGGGCCCAAGGGAGGGTGCCGGTCAGGATCACTCTTTGGTCGCCCAGACCAAACACGTCGATGGGCCCCTGGTCGAGGAGGCCTCCGGCATCCTCCCGGGCAGCTGCAGCCGGACCTGGGAAACCACATGCTTAGCTTCCAGGTTACAGGCCGAGTGAGACAGCACCGCTTCTGGACCCCAGGCGCGTGGTGTTGTCACACGTGGGTAGTGGGTCCGCTGGGTTGACAGACTTAGCTAGGATTAGGGTTCGGCCCAGGGACGTCGCCAGGGCCGAAGCGACTCTGGTCTCGTGATCTCCCTCAGGGCTGAAGTGAGGGCCCATGTGACAAGGCGGCTCAAGTGCAGGGTTAGGGTTCGAAGCAGGCTTAGGTTTCCCTGGAGGGTCCCGGTTCGGGGTAGGGTTAGGTACCAGAACGCCACAGGCTCCGAAAGCACAGCAGGGCAGTCGTCTCCCCGAAGGGCTCAGTGGAGGGCGGAAGGGACAGTGACGATCAGATTCAGCCTTTGGCTGTCAAGGCCATACAAGTCGATGGGCGCCTGGTCAAGGAGGCCTCCGGAATCCTCTCGGGCAGCTGCAACCGGGCCTGGGAAACCACATTCTGAGCTTCCCCTCTCCATGCCGAGTGAGACTGCACCTCTTGTGGACCCCAGGCGCATGGTGTTGTCACACGTTGGAATTTGTATCTCTCGGGGAGACAGCCTTGGCCAGGGTTGGGGTTTGGCCCAGGAACGTCGCCAGCCCGAAGCGACTCTGGTCTCGTGATATCCATCGAGGACTGAAGTGAGGGCCCATGCGACCAGGCGCTCAAGTGCAGGGTTCGGGTCCGAGGCAGGCTTAGGTGGCCCCAGGAGGGTCCCGGTTTGGGGTAGGGTTAGGGTTAGGGTTACGTCCCAGGAGGCTCCAGGCGCTGAACGCACAGCAGGGCACTTGTTCCCCGAAAGGCTGAGTTGAGGTCACAAGGGAGGGTCCCGGTCAGGATCAGTCTTTGGCCGCCAAGGCCACACGTCGATGGACCCCCGGTCTAAGAGGCCTCCGCAATCCTCTCGGGCAGCGGCACACGGGCCTGGGAAACCACATGCTGAGCTTCCGGTTTCCATGCCGATGAGCCTGCACCGCTTCTGGACCCCAGGAGCGTGGTGATGTCACACGTTGGAATCGGGTGCCCACGGGGAGATAGCCTTAGCTAGGTTTCCGGTTCGGCACAGGGACGTCGCCAGAGCCGAAATGACTCTGGTCTCGTGATCTCCCTCGAGGTTCAAGTGAGGGCCCTTGCGACCAGGCGGCTCAAGTGCACGGTTAGGGTTCGAGTCAGGCTTAGGTTTCCCTGGAAGTTCCCGCCTCGGGGGAGGGTTAGGGTTAGGGTTAGGTCTCAGGAGGCTCCAGGCGCAGAACGCACAGCAGGGCAGTCGTCTCCCTGAAGGGCTCAGTGGAGGGCAAAAGGGACAGTGCCGATCAGATTCAGCCTTTGGCTGCCAAGGCCATACAAGTCGATGGGCCCCTGGTCAAGGAGGCCTTCGGAATCCACTCGGCCAGATGCAACCGCGCCTGGGATACCACAGGCAGAGCTTCCGCGTTCCATGCCGAGTGAGACTGCACCTCTTCTGGACCCCAGGCGCATGGTGTGCTCACACGTTGGAATTGGTACCTCACGGAGACAGCCTTGGCTAGGGTTAGGGTTTGGCCCAGGGACGTCGCCAGGGCCGAAGCGACTCTGCTCTCGGGATATCCGTCGAGGGCCCATGCGACCAGGCGCTCAAGTGCAGGGTTCGGGGCCGAGGCAGGCTTACGTTTCCCTGGAGGGTCCCGGTTTGGGGTAGGGTTAGGGTTAGGGTTAGGTCCAAGGAGGCTCCAGGCACTGAACGCACAGCAGGGCACTTGTTCCCCAAAAGGCTGAGTTGAGGGCACAAGTGAGGGTGCCGGTCAGGATCAGACTTTGGCCGCCAAGACCACACACGTCGATGGGTCTTTGGTCGAGGAGGCCTGCGGAATCCTCTCGGGCAGCGGCCCGTGGGCCTAGGAAACCTCCTGCTGAGCTTCCACATTCCATGCCGAGTGATCCTGCAGCGCATCTGGACCCCAGGCGCGTGGTGTTGTCGCACGTGGGTAGTGGGTCCCACGGGGAGACAGCCGTAGCTAGGGTTAGGGTTCGGCACGGGGACATCGCCAGGGCCGAAGCGACTCTGGTCTCGTGATCTCCCTCAGGGCTGAAGTGAGGGCCCATGTGACAAGGCGGCTCAAGTGCAGGGTTAGGGTTCGAGGCAGGCTTAGGTTTCCCTGGAGGGTCCCGGTTCGGGGTAGGGTTAGGGTTAGGGTTAGGTCTCAGGAGGCTCCAGGCGCCGAACGCACAGCAGGGCAGTCATCTCGCAAAGGGCTGAGTTGAGGGCCCAAGGGAGGGTGCCGGTCAGGATCACTCTTTGGTCGCCCAGACCAAACACGTCGATGGGCCCCTGGTCGAGGAGGCCTCCGGCATCCTCCCGGGCAGCTGCAGCCGGACCTGGGAAACCACATGCTTAGCTTCCAGGTTACAGGCCGAGTGAGACAGCACCGCTTCTGGACCCCAGGCGCGTGGTGTTGTCACACGTGGGTAGTGGGTCCGCTGGGTTGACAGACTTAGCTAGGATTAGGGTTCGGCCCAGGGACGTCGCCAGGGCCGAAGCGACTCTGGTCTCGTGATCTCCCTCAGGGCTGAAGTGAGGGCCCATGTGACAAGGCGGCTCAAGTGCAGGGTTAGGGTTCGAAGCAGGCTTAGGTTTCCCTGGAGGGTCCCGGTTCGGGGTAGGGTTAGGTACCAGGACGCCACAGGCTCCGAAAGCACAGCAGGGCAGTCGTCTCCCCGAAGGGCTCAGTGGAGGGCGGAAGGGACAGTGCCGATCAGATTCAGCCTTTGGCTGTCAAGGCCATACAAGTCGATGGGCGCCTGGTCAAGGAGGCCTCCGGAATCCTCTCGGGCAGCTGCAACCGGGCCTGGGAAACCACATTCTGAGCTTCCGCTCTCCATGCCGAGTGAGACTGCACCTCTTGTGGACCCCAGGCGCATGGTGTTGTCACACGTTGGAATTTGTATCTCTCGGGGAGACAGCCTTGGCCAGGGTTAGGGTTTGGCCCAGGAACGTCGCCAGCCCGAAGCGACTCTGGTCTCGTGATATCCATCGAGGACTGAAGTGAGGGCCCATGCGACCAGGCGCTCAAGTGCAGGGTTCGGGTCCGAGGCAGGCTTAGGTGGCCCCAGGCGGGTCCCGGTTTGGGGTAGGGTTAGGGTTAGGGTTACGTCCCAGGAGGCTCCAGGCGCTGAACGCACAGCAGGGCACTTGTTCCCCGAAAGGCTGAGTTGAGGTCACAAGGGAGGGTCCCGGTCAGGATCAGTCTTTGGCCGCCAAGGCCACACGTCGATGGACCCCCGGTCTAAGAGGCCTCCGCAATCCTCTCGGGCAGCGGCACACGGGCCTGGGAAACCACATGCTGAGCTTCCGGTTTCCATGCCGATGAGCCTGCACCGCTTCTGGACCCCAGGAGCGTGGTGATGTCACACGTTGGAATCGGGTGCCCACGGGGAGATAGCCTTAGCTAGGTTTCCGGTTCGGCACAGGGACGTCGCCAGAGCCGAAATGACTCTGGTCTCGTGATCTCCCTCGAGGTTCAAGTGAGGGCCCTTGCGACCAGGCGGCTCAAGTGCACGGTTAGGGTTCGAGTCAGGCTTAGGTTTCCCTGGAAGTTCCCGCCTCGGGGGAGGGTTAGGGTTAGGGTTAGGTCCCAGGAGGATCCAGGCGCTGAACGCACAGCAGGGCAGTCGTCTCCCTGAAGGGCTCAGTGGAGGGCAAAAGGGACAGTGCCGATCAGATTCAGCCTTTGGCTGCCAAGGCCATACAAGTCGATGGGCCCCTGGTCAAGGAGGCCTTCGGAATCCACTCGGCCAGATGCAACCGCGCCTGGGATACCACAGGCAGAGCTTCCGCGTTCCATGCCGAGTGAGACTGCACCTCTTCTGGACCCCAGGCGCATGGTGTGCTCACACGTTGGAATTGGTACCTCACGGAGACAGCCTTGGCTAGGGTTAGGGTTTGGCCCAGGGACGTCGCCAGGGCCGAAGCGACTCTGCTCTCGGGATATCCGTCGAGGGCCCATGCGACCAGGCGCTCAAGTGCAGGGTTCGGGGCCGAGGCAGGCTTACGTTTCCCTGGAGGGTCCCGGTTTGGGGTAGGGTTAGGGTTAGGGTTAGGTCCAAGGAGGCTCCAGGCACTGAACGCACAGCAGGGCACTTGTTCCCCAAAAGGCTGAGTTGAGGGCACAAGTGAGGGTGCCGGTCAGGATCAGACTTTGGCCGCCAAGACCACACACGTCGATGGGTCTTTGGTCGAGGAGGCCTGCGGAATCCTCTCGGGCAGCGGCCCGTGGGCCTAGGAAACCTCCTGCTGAGCTTCCACATTCCATGCCGAGTGATCCTGCAGCGCATCTGGACCCCAGGCGCGTGGTGTTGTCGCACGTGGGTAGTGGGTCCCACGGGGAGACAGCCGTAGCTAGGGTTAGGGTTCGGCACGGGGACATCGCCAGGGCCGAAGCGACTCTGGTCTCGTGATCTCCCTCAGGGCTGAAGTGAGGGCCCATGTGACAAGGCGGCTCAAGTGCAGGGTTAGGGTTCGAGGCAGGCTTAGGTTTCCCTGGAGGGTCCCGGTTCGGGGTAGGGTTAGGGTTAGGGTTAGGTCTCAGGAGGCTCCAGGCGCCGAACGCACAGCAGGGCAGTCATCTCGCAAAGGGCTGAGTTGAGGGCCCAAGGGAGGGTGCCGGTCAGGATCACTCTTTGGTCGCCCAGACCAAACACGTCGATGGGCCCCTGGTCGAGGAGGCCTCCGGCATCCTCCCGGGCAGCTGCAGCCGGACCTGGGAAACCACATGCTTAGCTTCCAGGTTACAGGCCGAGTGAGACAGCACCGCTTCTGGACCCCAGGCGCGTGGTGTTGTCACACGTGGGTAGTGGGTCCGCTGGGTTGACAGACTTAGCTAGGATTAGGGTTCGGCCCAGGGACGTCGCCAGGGCCGAAGCGACTCTGGTCTCGTGATCTCCCTCAGGGCTGAAGTGAGGGCCCATGTGACAAGGCGGCTCAAGTGCAGGGTTAGGGTTCGAAGCAGGCTTAGGTTTCCCTGGAGGGTCCCGGTTCGGGGTAGGGTTAGGTACCAGGACGCCACAGGCTCCGAAAGCACAGCAGGGCAGTCGTCTCCCCGAAGGGCTCAGTGGAGGGCGGAAGGGACAGTGCCGATCAGATTCAGCCTTTGGCTGTCAAGGCCATACAAGTCGATGGGCGCCTGGTCAAGGAGGCCTCCGGAATCCTCTCGGGCAGCTGCAACCGGGCCTGGGAAACCACATTCTGAGCTTCCGCTCTCCATGCCGAGTGAGACTGCACCTCTTGTGGACCCCAGGCGCATGGTGTTGTCACACGTTGGAATTTGTATCTCTCGGGGAGACAGCCTTGGCCAGGGTTAGGGTTTGGCCCAGGAACGTCGCCAGCCCGAAGCGACTCTGGTCTCGTGATATCCATCGAGGACTGAAGTGAGGGCCCATGCGACCAGGCGCTCAAGTGCAGGGTTCGGGTCCGAGGCAGGCTTAGGTGGCCCCAGGCGGGTCCCGGTTTGGGGTAGGGTTAGGGTTAGGGTTACGTCCCAGGAGGCTCCAGGCGCTGAACGCACAGCAGGGCACTTGTTCCCCGAAAGGCTGAGTTGAGGTCACAAGGGAGGGTCCCGGTCAGGATCAGTCTTTGGCCGCCAAGGCCACACGTCGATGGACCCCCGGTCTAAGAGGCCTCCGCAATCCTCTCGGGCAGCGGCACACGGGCCTGGGAAACCACATGCTGAGCTTCCGGTTTCCATGCCGATGAGCCTGCACCGCTTCTGGACCCCAGGAGCGTGGTGATGTCACACGTTGGAATCGGGTGCCCACGGGGAGATAGCCTTAGCTAGGTTTCCGGTTCGGCACAGGGACGTCGCCAGAGCCGAAATGACTCTGGTCTCGTGATCTCCCTCGAGGTTCAAGTGAGGGCCCTTGCGACCAGGCGGCTCAAGTGCACGGTTAGGGTTCGAGTCAGGCTTAGGTTTCCCTGGAAGTTCCCGCCTCGGGGGAGGGTTAGGGTTAGGGTTAGGTCCCAGGAGGATCCAGGCGCTGAACGCACAGCAGGGCAGTCGTCTCCCTGAAGGGCTCAGTGGAGGGCAAAAGGGACAGTGCCGATCAGATTCAGCCTTTGGCTGCCAAGGCCATACAAGTCGATGGGCCCCTGGTCAAGGAGGCCTTCGGAATCCACTCGGCCAGATGCAACCGCGCCTGGGATACCACAGGCAGAGCTTCCGCGTTCCATGCCGAGTGAGACTGCACCTCTTCTGGACCCCAGGCGCATGGTGTGGTCACACGTTGGAATTGGTACCTCACGGAGACAGCCTTGGCTAGGGTTAGGGTTCGGCCCAGGGACGTCGCCAGGGCCGAAGCGACTCTGCTCTCGGGATATCCGTCGAGGGCCCATGCGACCAGGCGCTCAAGTGCAGGGTTCGGGGCCGAGGCAGGCTTACGTTTCCCTGGAGGGTCCCGGTTTGGGGTAGGGTTAGGGTTAGGGTTAGGTCCAAGGAGGCTCCAGGCACTGAACGCACAGCAGGGCACTTGTTCCCCAAAAGGCTGAGTTGAGGGCACAAGTGAGGGTGCCGGTCAGGATCAGACTTTGGCCGCCAAGACCACACACGTCGATGGGTCTTTGGTCGAGGAGGCCTGCGGAATCCTCTCGGGCAGCGGCCCGTGGGCCTAGGAAACCTCCTGCTGAGCTTCCACATTCCATGCCGAGTGATCCTGCAGCGCATCTGGACCCCAGGCGCGTGGTGTTGTCGCACGTGGGTAGTGGGTCCCACGGGGAGACAGCCGTAGCTAGGGTTAGGGTTCGGCACGGGGACATCGCCAGGGCCGAAGCGACTCTGGTCTCGTGATCTCCCTCAGGGCTGAAGTGAGGGCCCATGTGACAAGGCGGCTCAAGTGCAGGGTTAGGGTTCGAGGCAGGCTTAGGTTTCCCTGGAGGGTCCCGGTTCGGGGTAGGGTTAGGGTTAGGGTTAGGTCTCAGGAGGCTCCAGGCGCCGAACGCACAGCAGGGCAGTCATCTCGCAAAGGGCTGAGTTGAGGGCCCAAGGGAGGGTGCCGGTCAGGATCACTCTTTGGTCGCCCAGACCAAACACGTCGATGGGCCCCTGGTCGAGGAGGCCTCCGGCATCCTCCCGGGCAGCTGCAGCCGGACCTGGGAAACCACATGCTTAGCTTCCAGGTTACAGGCCGAGTGAGACAGCACCGCTTCTGGACCCCAGGCGCGTGGTGTTGTCACACGTGGGTAGTGGGTCCGCTGGGTTGACAGACTTAGCTAGGATTAGGGTTCGGCCCAGGGACGTCGCCAGGGCCGAAGCGACTCTGGTCTCGTGATCTCCCTCAGGGCTGAAGTGAGGGCCCATGTGACAAGGCGGCTCAAGTGCAGGGTTAGGGTTCGAAGCAGGCTTAGGTTTCCCTGGAGGGTCCCGGTTCGGGGTAGGGTTAGGTACCAGGACGCCACAGGCTCCGAAAGCACAGCAGGGCAGTCGTCTCCCCGAAGGGCTCAGTGGAGGGCGGAAGGGACAGTGCCGATCAGATTCAGCCTTTGGCTGTCAAGGCCATACAAGTCGATGGGCGCCTGGTCAAGGAGGCCTCCGGAATCCTCTCGGGCAGCTGCAACCGGGCCTGGGAAACCACATTCTGAGCTTCCGCTCTCCATGCCGAGTGAGACTGCACCTCTTGTGGACCCCAGGCGCATGGTGTTGTCACACGTTGGAATTTGTATCTCTCGGGGAGACAGCCTTGGCCAGGGTTAGGGTTTGGCCCAGGAACGTCGCCAGCCCGAAGCGACTCTGGTCTCGTGATATCCATCGAGGACTGAAGTGAGGGCCCATGCGACCAGGCGCTCAAGTGCAGGGTTCGGGTCCGAGGCAGGCTTAGGTGGCCCCAGGCGGGTCCCGGTTTGGGGTAGGGTTAGGGTTAGGGTTACGTCCCAGGAGGCTCCAGGCGCTGAACGCACAGCAGGGCACTTGTTCCCCGAAAGGCTGAGTTGAGGTCACAAGGGAGGGTCCCGGTCAGGATCAGTCTTTGGCCGCCAAGGCCACACGTCGATGGACCCCCGGTCTAAGAGGCCTCCGCAATCCTCTCGGGCAGCGGCACACGGGCCTGGGAAACCACATGCTGAGCTTCCGGTTTCCATGCCGATGAGCCTGCACCGCTTCTGGACCCCAGGAGCGTGGTGATGTCACACGTTGGAATCGGGTGCCCACGGGGAGATAGCCTTAGCTAGGTTTCCGGTTCGGCACAGGGACGTCGCCAGAGCCGAAATGACTCTGGTCTCGTGATCTCCCTCGAGGTTCAAGTGAGGGCCCTTGCGACCAGGCGGCTCAAGTGCACGGTTAGGGTTCGAGTCAGGCTTAGGTTTCCCTGGAAGTTCCCGCCTCGGGGGAGGGTTAGGGTTAGGGTTAGGTCTCAGGAGGCTCCAGGCGCCGAACGCACAGCAGGGCAGTCGTCTCCCTGAAGGGCTCAGTGGAGGGCAAAAGGGACAGTGCCGATCAGATTCAGCCTTTGGCTGCCAAGGCCATACAAGTCGATGGGCCCCTGGTCAAGGAGGCCTTCGGAATCCACTCGGCCAGATGCAACCGCGCCTGGGATACCACAGGCAGAGCTTCCGCGTTCCATGCCGAGTGAGACTGCACCTCTTCTGGACCCCAGGCGCATGGTGTGCTCACACGTTGGAATTGGTACCTCACGGAGACAGCCTTGGCTAGGGTTAGGGTTTGGCCCAGGGACGTCGCCAGGGCCGAAGCGACTCTGCTCTCGGGATATCCGTCGAGGGCCCATGCGACCAGGCGCTCAAGTGCAGGGTTCGGGGCCGAGGCAGGCTTACGTTTCCCTGGAGGGTCCCGATTTGGGGTAGGGTTAGGGTTAGGGTTAGGTCCAAGGAGGCTCCAGGCACTGAACGCACAGCAGGGCACTTGTTCCCCAAAAGGCTGAGTTGAGGGCACAAGTGAGGGTGCCGGTCAGGATCAGACTTTGGCCGCCAAGACCACACACGTCGATGGGTCTTTGGTCGAGGAGGCCTGCGGAATCCTCTCGGGCAGCGGCCCGTGGGCCTAGGAAACCTCCTGCTGAGCTTCCACATTCCATGCCGAGTGATCCTGCAGCGCATCTGGACCCCAGGCGCGTGGTGTTGTCGCACGTGGGTAGTGGGTCCCACGGGGAGACAGCCGTAGCTAGGGTTAGGGTTCGGCACGGGGACATCGCCAGGGCCGAAGCGACTCTGGTCTCGTGATCTCCCTCAGGGCTGAAGTGAGGGCCCATGTGACAAGGCGGCTCAAGTGCAGGGTTAGGGTTCGAGGCAGGCTTAGGTTTCCCTGGAGGGTCCCGGTTCGGGGTAGGGTTAGGGTTAGGGTTAGGTCTCAGGAGGCTCCAGGCGCCGAACGCACAGCAGGGCAGTCATCTCGCAAAGGGCTGAGTTGAGGGCCCAAGGGAGGGTGCCGGTCAGGATCACTCTTTGGTCGCCCAGACCAAACACGTCGATGGGCCCCTGGTCGAGGAGGCCTCCGGCATCCTCCCGGGCAGCTGCAGCCGGACCTGGGAAACCACATGCTTAGCTTCCAGGTTACAGGCCGAGTGAGACAGCACCGCTTCTGGACCCCAGGCGCGTGGTGTTGTCACACGTGGGTAGTGGGTCCGCTGGGTTGACAGACTTAGCTAGGATTAGGGTTCGGCCCAGGGACGTCGCCAGGGCCGAAGCGACTCTGGTCTCGTGATCTCCCTCAGGGCTGAAGTGAGGGCCCATGTGACAAGGCGGCTCAAGTGCAGGGTTAGGGTTCGAAGCAGGCTTAGGTTTCCCTGGAGGGTCCCGGTTCGGGGTAGGGTTAGGTACCAGGACGCCACAGGCTCCGAAAGCACAGCAGGGCAGTCGTCTCCCCGAAGGGCTCAGTGGAGGGCGGAAGGGACAGTGCCGATCAGATTCAGCCTTTGGCTGTCAAGGCCATACAAGTCGATGGGCGCCTGGTCAAGGAGGCCTCCGGAATCCTCTCGGGCAGCTGCAACCGGGCCTGGGAAACCACATTCTGAGCTTCCGCTCTCCATGCCGAGTGAGACTGCACCTCTTGTGGACCCCAGGCGCATGGTGTTGTCACACGTTGGAATTTGTATCTCTCGGGGAGACAGCCTTGGCCAGGGTTAGGGTTTGGCCCAGGAACGTCGCCAGCCCGAAGCGACTCTGGTCTCGTGATATCCATCGAGGACTGAAGTGAGGGCCCATGCGACCAGGCGCTCAAGTGCAGGGTTCGGGTCCGAGGCAGGCTTAGGTGGCCCCAGGCGGGTCCCGGTTTGGGGTAGGGTTAGGGTTAGGGTTACGTCCCAGGAGGCTCCAGGCGCTGAACGCACAGCAGGGCACTTGTTCCCCGAAAGGCTGAGTTGAGGTCACAAGGGAGGGTCCCGGTCAGGATCAGTCTTTGGCCGCCAAGGCCACACGTCGATGGACCCCCGGTCTAAGAGGCCTCCGCAATCCTCTCGGGCAGCGGCACACGGGCCTGGGAAACCACATGCTGAGCTTCCGGTTTCCATGCCGATGAGCCTGCACCGCTTCTGGACCCCAGGAGCGTGGTGATGTCACACGTTGGAATCGGGTGCCCACGGGGAGATAGCCTTAGCTAGGTTTCCGGTTCGGCACAGGGACGTCGCCAGAGCCGAAATGACTCTGGTCTCGTGATCTCCCTCGAGGTTCAAGTGAGGGCCCTTGCGACCAGGCGGCTCAAGTGCACGGTTAGGGTTCGAGTCAGGCTTAGGTTTCCCTGGAAGTTCCCGCCTCGGGGGAGGGTTAGGGTTAGGGTTAGGTCCCAGGAGGATCCAGGCGCTGAACGCACAGCAGGGCAGTCGTCTCCCTGAAGGGCTCAGTGGAGGGCAAAAGGGACAGTGCCGATCAGATTCAGCCTTTGGCTGCCAAGGCCATACAAGTCGATGGGCCCCTGGTCAAGGAGGCCTTCGGAATCCACTCGGCCAGATGCAACCGCGCCTGGGATACCACAGGCAGAGCTTCCGCGTTCCATGCCGAGTGAGACTGCACCTCTTCTGGACCCCAGGCGCATGGTGTGGTCACACGTTGGAATTGGTACCTCACGGAGACAGCCTTGGCTAGGGTTAGGGTTCGGCCCAGGGACGTCGCCAGGGCCGAAGCGACTCTGCTCTCGGGATATCCGTCGAGGGCCCATGCGACCAGGCGCTCAAGTGCAGGGTTCGGGGCCGAGGCAGGCTTACGTTTCCCTGGAGGGTCCCGGTTTGGGGTAGGGTTAGGGTTAGGGTTAGGTCCAAGGAGGCTCCAGGCACTGAACGCACAGCAGGGCACTTGTTCCCCAAAAGGCTGAGTTGAGGGCACAAGTGAGGGTGCCGGTCAGGATCAGACTTTGGCCGCCAAGACCACACACGTCGATGGGTCTTTGGTCGAGGAGGCCTGCGGAATCCTCTCGGGCAGCGGCCCGTGGGCCTAGGAAACCTCCTGCTGAGCTTCCACATTCCATGCCGAGTGATCCTGCAGCGCATCTGGACCCCAGGCGCGTGGTGTTGTCGCACGTGGGTAGTGGGTCCCACGGGGAGACAGCCGTAGCTAGGGTTAGGGTTCGGCACGGGGACATCGCCAGGGCCGAAGCGACTCTGGTCTCGTGATCTCCCTCAGGGCTGAAGTGAGGGCCCATGTGACAAGGCGGCTCAAGTGCAGGGTTAGGGTTCGAGGCAGGCTTAGGTTTCCCTGGAGGGTCCCGGTTCGGGGTAGGGTTAGGGTTAGGGTTAGGTCTCAGGAGGCTCCAGGCGCCGAACGCACAGCAGGGCAGTCATCTCGCAAAGGGCTGAGTTGAGGGCCCAAGGGAGGGTGCCGGTCAGGATCACTCTTTGGTCGCCCAGACCAAACACGTCGATGGGCCCCTGGTCGAGGAGGCCTCCGGCATCCTCCCGGGCAGCTGCAGCCGGACCTGGGAAACCACATGCTTAGCTTCCAGGTTACAGGCCGAGTGAGACAGCACCGCTTCTGGACCCCAGGCGCGTGGTGTTGTCACACGTGGGTAGTGGGTCCGCTGGGTTGACAGACTTAGCTAGGATTAGGGTTCGGCCCAGGGACGTCGCCAGGGCCGAAGCGACTCTGGTCTCGTGATCTCCCTCAGGGCTGAAGTGAGGGCCCATGTGACAAGGCGGCTCAAGTGCAGGGTTAGGGTTCGAAGCAGGCTTAGGTTTCCCTGGAGGGTCCCGGTTCGGGGTAGGGTTAGGTACCAGGACGCCACAGGCTCCGAAAGCACAGCAGGGCAGTCGTCTCCCCGAAGGGCTCAGTGGAGGGCGGAAGGGACAGTGCCGATCAGATTCAGCCTTTGGCTGTCAAGGCCATACAAGTCGATGGGCGCCTGGTCAAGGAGGCCTCCGGAATCCTCTCGGGCAGCTGCAACCGGGCCTGGGAAACCACATTCTGAGCTTCCGCTCTCCATGCCGAGTGAGACTGCACCTCTTGTGGACCCCAGGCGCATGGTGTTGTCACACGTTGGAATTTGTATCTCTCGGGGAGACAGCCTTGGCCAGGGTTAGGGTTTGGCCCAGGAACGTCGCCAGCCCGAAGCGACTCTGGTCTCGTGATATCCATCGAGGACTGAAGTGAGGGCCCATGCGACCAGGCGCTCAAGTGCAGGGTTCGGGTCCGAGGCAGGCTTAGGTGGCCCCAGGCGGGTCCCGGTTTGGGGTAGGGTTAGGGTTAGGGTTACGTCCCAGGAGGCTCCAGGCGCTGAACGCACAGCAGGGCACTTGTTCCCCGAAAGGCTGAGTTGAGGTCACAAGGGAGGGTCCCGGTCAGGATCAGTCTTTGGCCGCCAAGGCCACACGTCGATGGACCCCCGGTCTAAGAGGCCTCCGCAATCCTCTCGGGCAGCGGCACACGGGCCTGGGAAACCACATGCTGAGCTTCCGGTTTCCATGCCGATGAGCCTGCACCACTTCTGGACCCCAGGAGCGTGGTGATGTCACACGTTGGAATCGGGTGCCCACGGGGAGATAGCCTTAGCTAGGTTTCCGGTTCGGCACAGGGACGTCGCCAGAGCCGAAATGACTCTGGTCTCGTGATCTCCCTCGAGGTTCAAGTGAGGGCCCTTGCGACCAGGCGGCTCAAGTGCACGGTTAGGGTTCGAGTCAGGCTTAGGTTTCCCTGGAAGTTCCCGCCTCGGGGGAGGGTTAGGGTTAGGGTTAGGTCCCAGGAGGATCCAGGCGCTGAACGCAGAGCAGGGCAGTCGTTTCCCTGAAGGGCTGCATTGAGGGCACAAGGGAGGGTGCCGGTCAGGATCAGACTTTGGCCGCCAAACCACACACGTCGTTGGGTCTTTGGTCGAGGAGGCCTCCGGAATCCTCCCGGGCAGCGGCCCGCGGGCCTGGGAAACCACCTGCTGAGCTTCCACATTCCATGCCGAGTGATCCTGCACCGCTTCTGGACCCCAGGCGCGTGGTGTTGTCACACGTTGGAATTGGCTCAACACGGGTGACATCCTCATCTAGGGTTAGGGTTCGGCCCCGGGACGTCGCCAGGGCCGAAACGACTCTGGTCTCGTGATCTCCCTCGAAGGCGGAAGTGAGGGCCCATGCGACCAGACGTCTCAAGTGCAGGGTTAGAGTTCGAGGCAGGCTTAGGTTTCCCTGGAGGGTCCCGGATCGGGGTAGGCTTAGGCTTAGGGTTAGGTCTCAGGAGGCTCCAGGCGCCGAACGCACAGCAGGGCAGTCGTCTCCCTGAAGGGCTCAGTGGAGGGCAAAAGGGACAGTGCCGATCCGATTCAGCCTTTGGCTGCCAAGGCCATACAAGTCGATGGGCCCCTGGTCAAGGAGGCCTTCGGAATCCACTCGGCCAGATGCAACCGCGCCTGGGATACCACAGGCAGAGCTTCCGCGTTCCATGCCGAGTGAGACTGCACCTCTTCTGGACCCCAGGCGCATGGTGTGGTCACACGTTGGAATTGGTACCTCACGGAGACAGCCTTGGCTAGGGTTAGGGTTCGGCCCAGGGACGTCGCCAGGGCCGAAGCGACTCTGCTCTCGGGATATCCGTCGAGGGCCCATGCGACCAGGCGCTCAAGTGCAGGGTTCGGGTCCGAGGCAGGCTTAGGTTTCCCTGGAGGCTCCCGGTTTGGGGTAGGGTTAGGGTTAGGGTTAGGTCCAAGGAGGCTCCAGGCACTGAACGCACAGCAGGGCACTTGTTCCCCAAAAGGCTGAGTTGAGGGCACAAGTGAGGGTGCCGGTCAGGATCAGACTTTGGCCGCCAAGACCACACACGTCGATGGGTCTTTGGTCGAGGAGGCCTGCGGAATCCTCTCGGGCAGCGGCCCGTGGGCCTAGGAAACCACCTGCTGAGCTTCCACATTCCATGCCGAGTGATCCTGCAGCGCATCTGGACCCCAGGCGCGTGGTGTTGTCGCACGTGGGTAGTGGGTCCCACGGGGAGACAGCCGTAGCTAGGGTTAGGGTTCGGCACGGGGACATCGCCAGGGCCGAAGCGACTCTGGTCTCGTGATCTCCCTCAGGGCTGAAGTGAGGGCCCATGTGACAAGGCGGCTCAAGTGCAGGGTTAGGGTTCGAGGCAGGCTTAGGTTTCCGGGGAGGGTCCCGGTTCGGGGTAGGGTTAGGGTTAGGGTTAGGTCTCAGGAGGCTCCAGGCGCCGAACGCACAGCAGGGCAGTCATCTCGCAAAGGGCTGAGTTGAGGGCCCAAGGGAGGGTGCCGGTCAGGATGACTCTTTGGCCGCCACGACCACACACGTCGATGGGCCCCGGTCGAGGAGGCCTCCGGAATCCTACCGGGCAGCTGCAGCCGGACCTGGGAAACCACACGCTTAGCTTCCAGGTTCCAGGCCGAGTGAGACTGCACCGCTCTTGGACCCCAGGCGCGTGGTGTTGTCACACGTGGGTATTGGGTCCCCACGGGGAGACAGCCTTAGCTAGGGTTAGGGTTCGGCCAAGGGACGTCGCCAGGGCCGAAGCGGCTCTGGTCTCGTGATCTCCCCCAGGGCTGAAGTGACGGCCCATGTGACCAGGCGTTCAAGTGCAGGGTTCGGGACCGAGGCAGGCTTAGGTGGCCCCAGGAGAGTCACGGTTTGGGGTAGGATTAGGGTTAGGGTTACGTCCCCGGAGGCTCCAGGCGCTGAACGCACAGCAGGGCACTTGTTCCCCGAAAGGCTGAGTTGAGGTCACAAGGGAGGGTGCCAGTCAGGTTCAGTTTTTGGCCGCCAAGGCCACCACGTCGATGGGCCCCTGGTCTAGGAGGCCTCCGGAATCCTCTCGGGCAGCGGCACACGGGCCTGGGAAACCACATGCTGAGCTTCCGGTTTCCATGCCTTTGAGCCTGCACCGCTAATGGACCCCAGGAGCGTTGTGATGTCACACGTTGGCATTGGGTGCCCACGGGGAGATAGCCTTAGCTAGGTTTCCGGTTCGGCCCAGGGACGTCGCCAGAGCCGAAGCGTCTGTGCTCTCGTGATCTCCCTCGAGGTTGAAGCGAGGGCCCTTGCGACCAGGCGGCTCAACTGCACGGTTAGGGTTCGAGTCAGGCTTAGTTTTCCCTGGAAGGTCCCGCTTCGGGGTAAGTTTAGGGTTAGTTCCCAGGAGGATCCAGGCGCTGAACGCAGAGCAGGGCAGTCTTTCCCTAAGGGCTGCGTTGAGGGCACAAGGGAGGGTGCCGGTCAGGATCAGACTTTGGCCGCCAAGGCCACACACGTCCATGGGTCTTTGGTCGAGGAGTGCTCCGGAATCCTCTCGGGCAGCGGCCCGCGGGCCTGGGAAACCACCTGCTGAGCTTCCACATTCCATGCCGAGTGAATCTGCACCGCTGCTGGACCCCAGGCGCGTGGTGTTGTCACACGTTGGAATTGGCTCAACACGGGTGACATCCTCATCTAGGGTTAGGGTTCGGCCCCGGGACGTCGCCAGGGCCGAAACGACTCTGGTCTCGTGATCTCCCTCGAAGGCTGAAGTGAGGGCCCATGCGACCAGACGTCTCAAGTGCACGGATAGAGTTCGAGGCAGGCTTAGGTTTCCCTGGAGGGTCCCGGTTCGGAGTAGGCTTAGGGTTAGGGTTAGGTCTCAGGAGGCTCCAGGCGCCGAAGGCACAGCAGGGCAGTCATCTCGCGAAGGGCTGAGTCGAGGGCCCAAGGGAGGGTGCCGGTCAGGATCACTCTTTGGTCGCCCAGACCAAACACGTCGATGGGCCCCTGGTCGAGGAGGCCTCCGGCATCCTCCCGGGCAGCTGCAGCCGGACCTGGGAAA
The DNA here is from genome assembly GCF_028749965.1 of Puma concolor. Taxonomy (NCBI): domain Eukaryota; kingdom Metazoa; phylum Chordata; class Mammalia; order Carnivora; family Felidae; genus Puma; species Puma concolor. The sequence continues at coordinate 84,113,775 of NC_141684.1, forward strand.
CCACATGCTTAGCTTCCAGGTTACAGGCCGAGTGAGACAGCACCGCTTCTGGACCCCAGGCGCGTGGTGTTGTCACACGTGGGTAGTGGGTCCGCTGGGTTGACAGACTTAGCTAGGATTAGGGTTCGGCCCAGGGACGTCGCCAGGGCCGAAGCGACTCTGGTCTCGTGATCTCCCTCAGGGCTGAAGTGAGGGCCCATGTGACAAGGCGGCTCAAGTGCAGGGTTAGGGTTCGAAGCAGGCTTAGGTTTCCCTGGAGGGTCCCGGTTCGGGGTAGGGTTAGGTACCAGGACGCCACAGGCTCCGAAAGCACAGCAGGGCAGTCGTCTCCCCGAAGGGCTCAGTGGAGGGCGGAAGGGACAGTGCCGATCAGATTCAGCCTTTGGCTGTCAAGGCCATACAAGTCGATGGGCGCCTGGTCAAGGAGGCCTCCGGAATCCTCTCGGGCAGCTGCAACCGGGCCTGGGAAACCACATTCTGAGCTTCCCCTCTCCATGCCGAGTGAGACTGCACCTCTTGTGGACCCCAGGCGCATGGTGTTGTCACACGTTGGAATTTGTATCTCTCGGGGAGACAGCCTTGGCCAGGGTTAGGGTTTGGCCCAGGAACGTCGCCAGCCCGAAGCGACTCTGGTCTCGTGATATCCATCGAGGACTGAAGTGAGGGCCCATGCGACCAGGCGCTCAAGTGCAGGGTTCGGGTCCGAGGCAGGCTTAGGTGGCCCCAGGAGGGTCCCGGTTTGGGGTAGGGTTAGGGTTAGGGTTACGTCCCAGGAGGCTCCAGGCGCTGAACGCACAGCAGGGCACTTGTTCCCCGAAAGGCTGAGTTGAGGTCACAAGGGAGGGTCCCGGTCAGGATCAGTCTTTGGCCGCCAAGGCCACACGTCGATGGACCCCCGGTCTAAGAGGCCTCCGCAATCCTCTCGGGCAGCGGCACACGGGCCTGGGAAACCACATGCTGAGCTTCCGGTTTCCATGCCGATGAGCCTGCACCGCTTCTGGACCCCAGGAGCGTGGTGATGTCACACGTTGGAATCGGGTGCCCACGGGGAGATAGCCTTAGCTAGGTTTCCGGTTCGGCCCAGGGACGTCGCCAGAGCCGAAGCGTCTCTGGTCTCGTGATCTCCCTCGAGGTTCAAGTGAGGGCCCTTGCGACCAGGCGGCTCAAGTGCACGGTTAGGGTTCGAGTCAGGCTTAGGTTTCCCTGGAAGGTCCCGCCTCGGGGGAGGGTTAGGGTTAGGGTTAGGTCCCAGGAGGATCCAGGCGCTGAACGCAGAGCAGGGCAGTCGTTTCCCTGAAGGGCTGCATTGAGGGCACAAGGGAGGGTGCCGGTCAGGATCAGACTTTGGCCGCCAAACCACACACGTCGTTGGGTCTTTGGTCGAGGAGGCCTCCGGAATCCTCCCGGGCAGCGGCCCGCGGGCCTGGGAAACCACCTGCTGAGCTTCCACATTCCATGCCGAGTGATCCTGCACCGCTTCTGGACCCCATGCGCGTGGTGTTGTCACACGTTGGAATTGGCTCAACACGGGTGACATCCTCATCTAGGGTTAGGGTTCGGCCCCGGGACGTCGCCAGGGCCGAAACGACTCTGGTCTCGTGATCTCCCTCGAAGGCTGAAGTGAGGGCCCATGCGACCAGACGTCTCAAGTGCACGGATAGAGTTCGAGGCAGGCTTAGGTTTCCCTGGAGGGTCCCGGTTCGGAGTAGGCTTAGGGTTAGGGTTAGGTCTCAGGAGGCTCCAGGCGCCGAAGGCACAGCAGGGCAGTCATCTCGCGAAGGGCTGAGTCGAGGGCCCAAGGGAGGGTGCCGGTCAGGATCACTCTTTGGTCGCCCAGACCAAACACGTCGATGGGCCCCTGGTCGAGGAGGCCTCCGGCATCCTCCCGGGCAGCTGCAGCCGGACCTGGGAAACCACATGCTTAGCTTCCAGGTTACAGGCCGAGTGAGACAGCACCGCTTCTGGACCCCAGGCGCGTGGTGTTGTCACACGTGGGTAGTGGGTCCGCTGGGTTGACAGACTTAGCTAGGATTAGGGTTCGGCCCAGGGACGTCGCCAGGGCCGAAGCGACTCTGGTCTCGTGATCTCCCTCAGGGCTGAAGTGAGGGCCCATGTGACAAGGCGGCTCAAGTGCAGGGTTAGGGTTCGAAGCAGGCTTAGGTTTCCCTGGAGGGTCCCGGTTCGGGGTAGGGTTAGGTACCAGGACGCCACAGGCTCCGAAAGCACAGCAGGGCAGTCGTCTCCCCGAAGGGCTCAGTGGAGGGCGGAAGGGACAGTGCCGATCAGATTCAGCCTTTGGCTGTCAAGGCCATACAAGTCGATGGGCGCCTGGTCAAGGAGGCCTCCGGAATCCTCTCGGGCAGCTGCAACCGGGCCTGGGAAACCACATTCTGAGCTTCCCCTCTCCATGCCGAGTGAGACTGCACCTCTTGTGGACCCCAGGCGCATGGTGTTGTCACACGTTGGAATTTGTATCTCTCGGGGAGACAGCCTTGGCCAGGGTTAGGGTTTGGCCCAGGAACGTCGCCAGCCCGAAGCGACTCTGGTCTCGTGATATCCATCGAGGACTGAAGTGAGGGCCCATGCGACCAGGCGCTCAAGTGCAGGGTTCGGGTCCGACGCAGGCTTAGGTGGCCCCAGGAGGGTCCCGGTTTGGGGTAGGGTTAGGGTTAGGGTTACGTCCCAGGAGGCTCCAGGCGCTGAACGCACAGCAGGGCACTTGTTCCCCGAAAGGCTGAGTTGAGGTCACAAGGGAGGGTCCCGGTCAGGATCAGTCTTTGGCCGCCAAGGCCACACGTCGATGGACCCCCGGTCTAAGAGGCCTCCGCAATCCTCTCGGGCAGCGGCACACGGGCCTGGGAAACCACATGCTGAGCTTCCGGTTTCCATGCCGATGAGCCTGCACCGCTTCTGGACCCCAGGAGCGTGGTGATGTCACACGTTGGAATCGGGTGCCCACGGGGAGATAGCCTTAGCTAGGTTTCCGGTTCGGCCCAGGGACGTCGCCAGAGCCGAAGCGTCTCTGGTCTCGTGATCTCCCTCGAGGTTCAAGTGAGGGCCCTTGCGACCAGGCGGCTCAAGTGCACGGTTAGGGTTCGAGTCAGGCTTAGGTTTCCCTGGAAGGTCCCGCCTCGGGGGAGGGTTAGGGTTAGGGTTAGGTCCCAGGAGGATCCAGGCGCTGAACGCAGAGCAGGGCAGTCGTTTCCCTGAAGGGCTGCATTGAGGGCACAAGGGAGGGTGCCGGTCAGGATCAGACTTTGGCCGCCAAACCACACACGTCGTTGGGTCTTTGGTCGAGGAGGCCTCCGGAATCCTCCCGGGCAGCGGCCCGCGGGCCTGGGAAACCACCTGCTGAGCTTCCACATTCCATGCCGAGTGATCCTGCACCGCTGCTGGACCCCAGGCGCGTGGTGTTGTCACACGTTGGAATTGGCTCAACACGGGTGACATCCTCATCTAGGGTTAGGGTTCGGCCCCGGGACGTCGCCAGGGCCGAAACGACTCTGGTCTCGTGATCTCCCTCGAAGGCGGAAGTGAGGGCCCATGCGACCAGACGTCTCAAGTGCAGGGTTAGAGTTCGAGGCAGGCTTAGGTTTCCCTGGAGGGTCCCGGATCGGGGTAGGCTTAGGCTTAGGGTTAGGTCTCAGGAGGCTCCAGGCGCCGAACGCACAGCAGGGCAGTCGTCTCCCTGAAGGGCTCAGTGGAGGGCAAAAGGGACAGTGCCGATCAGATTCAGCCTTTGGCTGCCAAGGCCATACAAGTCGATGGGCCCCTGGTCAAGGAGGCCTTCGGAATCCACTCGGCCAGATGCAACCGCGCCTGGGATACCACAGGCAGAGCTTCCGCGTTCCATGCCGAGTGAGACTGCACCTCTTCTGGACCCCAGGCGCATGGTGTGGTCACACGTTGGAATTGGTACCTCACGGAGACAGCCTTGGCTAGGGTTAGGGTTCGGCCCAGGGACGTCGCCAGGGCCGAAGCGACTCTGCTCTCGGGATATCCGTCGAGGGCCCATGCGACCAGGCGCTCAAGTGCAGGGTTCGGGTCCGAGGCAGGCTTAGGTTTCCCTGGAGGGTCCCGGTTTGGGGTAGGGTTAGGGTTAGGGTTAGGTCCAAGGAGGCTCCAGGCACTGAACGCACAGCAGGGCACTTGTTCCCCAAAAGGCTGAGTTGAGGGCACAAGTGAGGGTGCCGGTCAGGATCAGACTTTGGCCGCCAAGACCACACACGTCGATGGGTCTTGGGTCGAGGAGGCCTGCGGAATCCTCTCGGGCAGCGGCCCGTGGGCCTAGGAAACCACCTGCTGAGCTTCCACATTCCATGCCGAGTGATCCTGCAGCGCATCTGGACCCCAGGCGCGTGGTGTTGTCGCACGTGGGTAGTGGGTCCCACGGGGAGACAGCCGTAGCTAGGGTTAGGGTTCGGCACGGGGACATCGCCAGGGCCGAAGCGACTCTGGTCTCGTGATCTCCCTCAGGGCTGAAGTGAGGGCCCATGTGACAAGGCGGCTCAAGTGCAGGGTTAGGGTTCGAGGCAGGCTTAGGTTTCCCTGGAGGGTCCCGGTTCGGGGGAGGGTTAGGGTTAGGGTTAGGTCTCAGGAGGCTCCAGGCGCCGAACGCACAGCAGGGCAGTCATCTCGCAAAGGGCTGAGTTGAGGGCCCAAGGGAGGGTGCCGGTCAGGATGACTCTTTGGCCGCCACGACCACACACGTCGATGGGCCCCGGTCGAGGAGGCCTCCGGAATCCTACCGGGCAGCTGCAGCCGGACCTGGGAAACCACACGCTTAGCTTCCAGGTTCCAGGCCGAGTGAGACTGCACCGCTCTTGGACCCCAGGCGCGTGGTGTTGTCACACGTGGGTATTGGGTCCCCACGGGGAGACAGCCTTAGCTAGGGTTAGGGTTCGGCCAAGGGACGTCGCCAGGGCCGAAGCGGCTCTGGTCTCGTGATCTCCCCCAGGGCTGAAGTGACGGCCCATGTGACCAGGCGTTCAAGTGCAGGGTTCGGGACCGAGGCAGGCTTAGGTGGCCCCAGGAGAGTCACGGTTTGGGGTAGGATTAGGGTTAGGGTTACGTCCCCGGAGGCTCCAGGCGCTGAACGCACAGCAGGGCACTTGTTCCCCGAAAGGCTGAGTTGAGGTCACAAGGGAGGGTGCCAGTCAGGTTCAGTTTTTGGCCGCCAAGGCCACCACGTCGATGGGCCCCTGGTCTAGGAGGCCTCCGGAATCCTCTCGGGCAGCGGCACACGGGCCTGGGAAACCACATGCTGAGCTTCCGGTTTCCATGCCTTTGAGCCTGCACCGCTAATGGACCCCAGGAGCGTTGTGATGTCACACGTTGGCATTGGGTGCCCACGGGGAGATAGCCTTAGCTAGGTTTCCGGTTCGGCCCAGGGACGTCGCCAGAGCCGAAGCGTCTGTGCTCTCGTGATCTCCCTCGAGGTTGAAGCGAGGGCCCTTGCGACCAGGCGGCTCAACTGCACGGTTAGGGTTCGAGTCAGGCTTAGTTTTCCCTGGAAGGTCCCGCTTCGGGGTAAGTTTAGGGTTAGTTCCCAGGAGGATCCAGGCGCTGAACGCAGAGCAGGGCAGTCTTTCCCTAAGGGCTGCGTTGAGGGCACAAGGGAGGGTGCCGGTCAGGATCAGACTTTGGCCGCCAAGGCCACACACGTCCATGGGTCTTTGGTCGAGGAGTGCTCCGGAATCCTCTCGGGCAGCGGCCCGCGGGCCTGGGAAACCACCTGCTGAGCTTCCACATTCCATGCCGAGTGATCCTGCACCGCTGCTGGACCCCAGGCGCGTGGTGTTGTCACACGTTGGAATTGGCTCAACACGGGTGACATCCTCATCTAGGGTTAGGGTTCGGCCCCGGGACGTCGCCAGGGCCGAAACGACTCTGGTCTCGTGATCTCCCTCGAAGGCTGAAGTGAGGGCCCATGCGACCAGACGTCTCAAGTGCACGGATAGAGTTCGAGGCAGGCTTAGGTTTCCCTGGAGGGTCCCGGTTCGGAGTAGGCTTAGGGTTAGGGTTAGGTCTCAGGAGGCTCCAGGCGCCGAAGGCACAGCAGGGCAGTCATCTCGCGAAGGGCTGAGTCGAGGGCCCAAGGGAGGGTGCCGGTCAGGATCACTCTTTGGTCGCCCAGACCAAACACGTCGATGGGCCCCTGGTCGAGGAGGCCTCCGGCATCCTCCCGGGCAGCTGCAGCCGGACCTGGGAAACCACACGCTTAGCTTCCAGGTTACAGGCCGAGTGAGACAGCACCGCTTCTGGACCCCAGGCGCGTGGTGTTGTCACACGTGGGTAGTGGGTCCGCTGGGTTGACAGACTTAGCTAGGATTAGGGTTCGGCCCAGGGACGTCGCCAGGGCCGAAGCGACTCTGGTCTCGTGATCTCCCTCAGGGCTGAAGTGAGGGCCCATGTGACAAGGCGGCTCAAGTGCAGGGTTAGGGTTCGAAGCAGGCTTAGGTTTCCCTGGAGGGTCCCGGTTGGGGTAGGGTTAGGTACCAGGACGCCACAGGCTCCGAAAGCACAGCAGGGCAGTCGTCTCCCCGAAGGGCTCAGTGGAGGGCGGAAGGGACAGTGCCGATCAGATTCAGCCTTTGGCTGTCAAGGCCATACAAGTCGATGGGCGCCTGGTCAAGGAGGCCTCCGGAATCCTCTCGGGCAGCTGCAACCGGGCCTGGGAAACCACATTCTGAGCTTCCCCTCTCCATGCCGAGTGAGACTGCACCTCTTGTGGACCCCAGGCGCATGGTGTTGTCACACGTTGGAATTTGTATCTCTCGGGGAGACAGCCTTGGCCAGGGTTAGGGTTTGGCCCAGGAACGTCGCCAGCCCGAAGCGACTCTGGTCTCGTGATATCCATCGAGGACTGAAGTGAGGGCCCATGCGACCAGGCGCTCAAGTGCAGGGTTCGGGTCCGAGGCAGGCTTAGGTGGCCCCAGGAGGGTCCCGGTTTGGGGTAGGGTTAGGGTTAGGGTTACGTCCCAGGAGGCTCCAGGCGCCGAACGCACAGCAGGGCACTTGTTCCCCGAAAGGCTGAGTTGAGGTCACAAGGGAGGGTCCCGGTCAGGATCAGTCTTTGGCCGCCAAGGCCACACGTCGACGGACCCCTGGTCTAAGAGGCCTCCGCAATCCTCTCGGGCAGCGGCACACGGGCCTGGGAAACCACATGCTGAGCTTCCGGTTTCCATGCCGATGAGCCTGCACCGCTTCTGGACCCCAGGAGCGTGGTGATGTCACACGTTGGAATCGGGTGCCCACGGGGAGATAGCCTTAGCTACGTTTCCGGTTCGGCACAGGGACGTCGCCAGAGCCGAAATGACTCTGGTCTCGTGATCTCCCTCGAGGTTCAAGTGAGGGCCCTTGCGACCAGGCGGCTCAAGTGCACGGTTAGGGTTCGAGTCAGGCTTAGGTTTCCCTGGAAGGTCCCGCCTCGGGGGAGGGTTAGGGTTAGGGTTAGGTCCCAGGAGGATCCAGGCGCTGAACGCAGAGCAGGGCAGTCGTTTCCCTGAAGGGCTGCATTGAGGGCACAAGGGAGGGTGCCGGTCAGGATCAGACTTTGGCCGCCAAACCACACACGTCGTTGGGTCTTTGGTCGAAGAGGCCTCCGGAATCCTCCCGGGCAGCGGCCCGCGGGCCTGGGAAACCACCTGCTGAGCTTCCACATTCCATGCCGAGTGATCCTGCACCGCTTCTGGACCCCAGGCGCGTGGTGTTGTCACACGTTGGAATTGGCTCAACACGGGTGACATCCTCATCTAGGGTTAGGGTTCGGCCCCGGGACGTCGCCAGGGCCGAAACGACTCTGGTCTCGTGATCTCCCTCGAAGGCGGAAGTGAGGGCCCATGCGACCAGACGTCTCAAGTGCAGGGTTAGAGTTCGAGGCAGGCTTAGGTTTCCCTGGAGGGTCCCGGATCGGGGTAGGCTTAGGCTTAGGGTTAGGTCTCAGGAGGCTCCAGGCGCCGAACGCACAGCAGGGCAGTCGTCTCCCTGAAGGGCTCAGTGGAGGGCAAAAGGGACAGTGCCGATCAGATTCAGCCTTTGGCTGCCAAGGCCATACAAGTCGATGGGCCCCTGGTCAAGGAGGCCTTCGGAATCCACTCGGCCAGATGCAACCGCGCCTGGGATACCACAGGCAGAGCTTCCGCGTTCCATGCCGAGTGAGACTGCACCTCTTCTGGACCCCAGGCGCATGGTGTGGTCACACGTTGGAATTGGTACCTCACGGAGACAGCCTTGGCTAGGGTTAGGGTTCGGCCCAGGGACGTCGCCAGGGCCGAAGCGACTCTGCTCTCGGGATATCCGTCGAGGGCCCATGCGACCAGGCGCTCAAGTGCAGGGTTCGGGTCCGAGGCAGGCTTAGGTTTCCCTGGAGGGTCCCGGTTTGGGGTAGGGTTAGGGTTAGGGTTAGGTCCAAGGAGGCTCCAGGCACTGAACGCACAGCAGGGCACTTGTTCCCCAAAAGGCTGAGTTGAGGGCACAAGTGAGGGTGCCGGTCAGGATCAGACTTTGGCCGCCAAGACCACACACGTCGATGGGTCTTTGGTCGAGGAGGCCTGCGGAATCCTCTCGGGCAGCGGCCCGTGGGCCTAGGAAACCACCTGCTGAGCTTCCACATTCCATGCCGAGTGATCCTGCAGCGCATCTGGACCCCAGGCGCGTGGTGTTGTCGCACGTGGGTAGTGGGTCCCACGGGGAGACAGCCGTAGCTAGGGTTAGGGTTCGGCACGGGGACATCGCCAGGGCCGAAGCGACTCTGGTCTCGTGATCTCCCTCAGGGCTGAAGTGAGGGCCCATGTGACAAGGCGGCTCAAGTGCAGGGTTAGGGTTCGAGGCAGGCTTAGGTTTCCCTGGAGGGTCCCGGTTCGGGGGAGGGTTAGGGTTAGGGTTAGGTCTCAGGAGGCTCCAGGCGCCGAACGCACAGCAGGGCAGTCATCTCGCAAAGGGCTGAGTTGAGGGCCCAAGGGAGGGTGCCGGTCAGGATGACTCTTTGGCCGCCACGACCACACACGTCGATGGGCCCCGGTCGAGGAGGCCTCCGGAATCCTACCGGGCAGCTGCAGCCGGACCTGGGAAACCACACGCTTAGCTTCCAGGTTCCAGGCCGAGTGAGACTGCACCGCTCTTGGACCCCAGGCGCGTGGTGTTGTCACACGTGGGTATTGGGTCCCCACGGGGAGACAGCCTTAGCTAGGGTTAGGGTTCGGCCAAGGGACGTCGCCAGGGCCGAAGCGGCTCTGGTCTCGTGATCTCCCCCAGGGCTGAAGTGACGGCCCATGTGACCAGGCGTTCAAGTGCAGGGTTCGGGACCGAGGCAGGCTTAGGTGGCCCCAGGAGAGTCACGGTTTGGGGTAGGATTAGGGTTAGGGTTACGTCCCCGGAGGCTCCAGGCGCTGAACGCACAGCAGGGCACTTGTTCCCCGAAAGGCTGAGTTGAGGTCACAAGGGAGGGTGCCAGTCAGGTTCAGTTTTTGGCCGCCAAGGCCACCACGTCGATGGGCCCCTGGTCTAGGAGGCCTCCGGAATCCTCTCGGGCAGCGGCACACGGGCCTGGGAAACCACATGCTGAGCTTCCGGTTTCCATGCCTTTGAGCCTGCACCGCTAATGGACCGCAGGAGCGTTGTGATGTCACACGTTGGCATTGGGTGCCCACGGGGAGATAGCCTTAGCTAGGTTTCCGGTTCGGCCCAGGGACGTCGCCAGAGCCGAAGCGTCTCTGGTCTCGTGATCTCCCTCGAGGTTGAAGTGAGGGCCCTTGTGACCAGGCGGCTCAACTGCACGGTTAGGGTTCGAGTCAGGCTTAGTTTTCCCTGGAAGGTCCCGCTTCGGGATAAGTTTAGGGTTAGTTCCCAGGAGGATCCAGGCGCTGAACGCAGAGCAGGGCAGTCTTTCCCTAAGGGCTGCGTTGAGGGCACAAGGGAGGGTGCCGGTCAGGATCAGACTTTGGCCGCCAAGGCCACACACGTCCATGGGTCTTTGGTCGAGGAGTGCTCCGGAATCCTCTCGGGCAGCGGCCCGCGGGCCTGGGAAACCACCTGCTGAGCTTCCACATTCCATGCCGAGTGATCCTGCACCGCTGCTGGACCCCAGGCGCGTGGTGTTGTCACACGTTGGAATTGGCTCAACACGGGTGACATCCTCATCTAGGGTTAGGGTTCGGCCCCGGGACGTCGCCAGGGCCGAAACGACTCTGGTCTCGTGATCTCCCTCGAAGGCTGAAGTGAGGGCCCATGCGACCAGACGTCTCAAGTGCACGGATAGAGTTCGAGGCAGGCTTAGGTTTCCCTGGAGGGTCCCGGTTCGGAGTAGGCTTAGGGTTAGGGTTAGGTCTCAGGAGGCTCCAGGCGCCGAAGGCACAGCAGGGCAGTCATCTCGCGAAGGGCTGAGTCGAGGGCCCAAGGGAGGGTGCCGGTCAGGATCACTCTTTGGTCGCCCAGACCAAACACGTCGATGGGCCCCTGGTCGAGGAGGCCTCCGGCATCCTCCCGGGCAGCTGCAGCCGGACCTGGGAAACCACATGCTTAGCTTCCAGGTTACAGGCCGAGTGAGACAGCACCGCTTCTGGACCCCAGGCGCGTGGTGTTGTCACACGTGGGTAGTGGGTCCGCTGGGTTGACAGACTTAGCTAGGATTAGGGTTCGGCCCAGGGACGTCGCCAGGGCCGAAGCGACTCTGGTCTCGTGATCTCCCTCAGGGCTGAAGTGAGGGCCCATGTGACAAGGCGGCTCAAGTGCAGGGTTAGGGTTCGAAGCAGGCTTAGGTTTCCCTGGAGGGTCCCGGTTCGGGGTAGGGTTAGGTACCAGGACGCCACAGGCTCCGAAAGCACAGCAGGGCAGTCGTCTCCCCGAAGGGCTCAGTGGAGGGCGGAAGGGACAGTGCCGATCAGATTCAGCCTTTGGCTGTCAAGGCCATACAAGTCGATGGGCGCCTGGTCAAGGAGGCCTCCGGAATCCTCTCGGGCAGCTGCAACCGGGCCTGGGAAACCACATTCTGAGCTTCCGCTCTCCATGCCGAGTGAGACTGCACCTCTTGTGGACCCCAGGCGCATGGTGTTGTCACACGTTGGAATTTGTATCTCTCGGGGAGACAGCCTTGGCCAGGGTTAGGGTTTGGCCCAGGAACGTCGCCAGCCCGAAGCGACTCTGGTCTCGTGATATCCATCGAGGACTGAAGTGAGGGCCCATGCGACCAGGCGCTCAAGTGCAGGGTTCGGGTCCGAGGCAGGCTTAGGTGGCCCCAGGAGGGTCCCGGTTTGGGGTAGGGTTAGGGTTAGGGTTACGTCCCAGGAGGCTCCAGGCGCCGAACGCACAGCAGGGCACTTGTTCCCCGAAAGGCTGAGTTGAGGTCACAAGGGAGGGTCCCGGTCAGGATCAGTCTTTGGCCGCCAAGGCCACACGTCGATGGACCCCTGGTCTAAGAGGCCTCCGCAATCCTCTCGGGCAGCGGCACACGGGCCTGGGAAACCACATGCTGAGCTTCCGGTTTCCATGCCGATGAGCCTGCACCGCTTCTGGACCCCAGGAGCGTGGTGATGTCACACGTTGGAATCGGGTGCCCACGGGGAGATAGCCTTAGCTACGTTTCCGGTTCGGCACAGGGACGTCGCCAGAGCCGAAATGACTCTGGTCTCGTGATCTCCCTCGAGGTTCAAGTGAGGGCCCTTGCGACCAGGCGGCTCAATTGCACGGTTAGGGTTCGAGTCAGGCTTAGGTTTCCCTGGAAGGTCCCGCCTCGGGGGAGGGTTAGGGTGAGGGTTAGGTCCCAGGAGGATCCAGGCGCTGAACGCAGAGCAGGGCAGTCGTTTCCCTGAAGGGCTGCATTGAGGGCACAAGGGAGGGTGCCGGTCAGGATCAGACTTTGGCCGCCAAACCACACACGTCGTTGGGTCTTTGGTCGAAGAGGCCTCCGGAATCCTCCTGGGCAGCGGCCCGCGGGCCTGGGAAACCACCTGCTGAGCTTCCACATTCCATGCCGAGTGATCCTGCACCGCTTCTGGACCCCAGGCGCGTGGTGTTGTCACACGTTGGAATTGGCTCAACACGGGTGACATCCTCATCTAGGGTTAGGATTCGGCCCCGGGACGTCGCCAGGGCCGAAACGACTCTGGTCTCGTGATCTCCCTCGAAGGCGGAAGTGAGGGCCCATGCGACCAGACGTCTCAAGTGCAGGGTTAGAGTTCGAGGCAGGCTTAGGTTTCCCTGGAGGGTCCCGGATCGGGGTAGGCTTAGGCTTAGGGTTAGGTCTCAGGAGGCTCCAGGCGCCGAACGCACAGCAGGGCAGTCGTCTCCCTGAAGGGCTCAGTGGAGGGCAAAAGGGACAGTGCCGATCAGATTCAGCCTTTGGCTGCCAAGGCCATACAAGTCGATGGGCCCCTGGTCAAGGAGGCCTTCGGAATCCACTCGGCCAGATGCAACCGCGCCTGGGATACCACAGGCAGAGCTTCCGCGTTCCATGCCGAGTGAGACTGCACCTCTTCTGGACCCCAGGCGCATGGTGCGGTCACACGTTGGAATTGGTACCTCACGGAGACAGCCTTGGCTAGGGTTAGGGTTCGGCCCAGGGACGTCGCCAGGGCCGAAGCGACTCTGCTCTCGGGATATCCGTCGAGGGCCCATGCGACCAGGCGCTCAAGTGCAGGGTTCGGGTCCGAGGCAGGCTTAGGTTTCCCTGGAGGGTCCCGGTTTGGGGTAGGGTTAGGGTTAGGGTTAGGTCCAAGGAGGCTCCAGGCACTGAACGCACAGCAGGGCACTTGTTCCCCAAAAGGCTGAGTTGAGGGCACAAGTGAGGGTGCCGGTCAGGATCAGACTTTGGCCGCCAAGACCACACACGTCGATGGGTCTTTGGTCGAGGAGGCCTGTGGAATCCTCTCGGGCAGCGGCCCGTGGGCCTAGGAAACCACCTGCTGAGCTTCCACATTCCATGCCGAGTGATCCTGCAGCGCATCTGGACCCCAGGCGCGTGGTGTTGTCGCACGTGGGTAGTGGGTCCCACGGGGAGACAGCCGTAGCTAGGGTTAGGGTTCGGCACGGGGACATCGCCAGGGCCGAAGCGACTCTGGTCTCGTGATCTCCCCCAGGGCTGAAGTTAGGGCCCATGTGACCAGGCGTTCAAGTGCAGGGTTCGGGACCGAGGCAGGCTTAGGTGGCCCCAGGAGAGTCACGGTTTGGGGTAGGATTAGGGTTAGGGTTACATCCCCGGAGGCTCCAGGCGCTGAACGCACAGCAGGGCACTTGTTCCCCGAAAGGCTGAGTTGAGGTCACAAGGGAGGGTGCCAGTCAGGTTCAGTTTTTGGCCGCCAAGGCCACCACGTCGATGGGCCCCTGGTCTAGGAGGCCTCCGGAATCCTCTCGGGCAGCGGCACACGGGCCTGGGAAACCACATGCTGAGCTTCCGGTTTCCATGCCTTTGACCTGCACCGCTAATGGACCCCAGGAGCGTTGTGATGTCACACGTTGGCATTGGGTGCCCACGGGGAGATAGCCTTAGCTAGGTTTCCGGTTCGGCCCAGGGACGTCGCCAGAGCCGAAGCGTCTCTGCTCTCGTGATCTCCCTCGAGGTTGAAGTGAGGGCCCTTGCGACCAGGCGGCTCAACTGCACGGTTAGGGTTCGAGTCAGGCTTAGTTTTCCCTGGAAGGTCCCGCTTCGGGGTAAGTTTAGGGTTAGTTCCCAGGAGGATCCAGGCGCTGAACGCAGAGCAGGGCAGTCTTTCCCTAAGGGCTGCATTGAGGGCACAAGGGAGGGTGCCGGTCAGGATCAGACTTTGGCCGCCAAGGCCACACACGTCCATGGGTCTTTGGTCGAGGAGTGCTCCGGAATCCTCTCGGGCAGCGGCCCGCGGGCCTGGGAAACCACCTGCTGAGCTTCCACATTCCATGCTGAGTGATCCTGCACCGCTGCTGGACCCCAGGCGCGTGGTGTTGTCACACGTTGGAATTGGCTCAACACGGGTGACATCCTCATCTAGGGTTAGGGTTCGGCCCCGGGACGTCGCCAGGGCCGAAACGACTCTGGTCTCGTGATCTCCCTCGAAGGCTGAAGTGAGGGCCCATGCGACCAGACGTCTCAAGTGCACGGATAGAGTTCGAGGCAGGCTTAGGTTTCCCTGGAGGGTCCCGGTTCGGAGTAGGCTTAGGGTTAGGGTTAGGTCTCAGGAGGCTCCAGGCGCCGAAGGCACAGCAGGGCAGTCATCTCGCGAAGGGCTGAGTCGAGGGCCCAAGGGAGGGTGCCGGTCAGGATCACTCTTTGGTCGCCCAGACCAAACACGTCGATGGGCCCCTGGTCGAGGAGGCCTCCGGCATCCTCCCGGGCAGCTGCAGCCGGACCTGGGAAACCACACGCTTAGCTTCCAGGTTACAGGCCGAGTGAGACAGCACCGCTTCTGGACCCCAGGCGCGTGGTGTTGTCACACGTGGGTAGTGGGTCCGCTGGGTTGACAGACTTAGCTAGGATTAGGGTTCGGCCCAGGGACGTCGCCAGGGCCGAAGCGACTCTGGTCTCGTGATCTCCCTCAGGGCTGAAGTGAGGGCCCATGTGACAAGGCGGCTCAAGTGCAGGGTTAGGGTTCGAAGCAGGCTTAGGTTTCCCTGGAGGGTCCCGGTTCGGGGTAGGGTTAGGTACCAGGACGCCACAGGCTCCGAAAGCACAGCAGGGCAGTCGTCTCCCCGAAGGGCTCAGTGGAGGGCGGAAGGGACAGTGCCGATCAGATTCAGCCTTTGGCTGTCAAGGCCATACAAGTCGATGGGCGCCTGGTCAAGGAGGCCTCCGGAATCCTCTCGGGCAGCTGCAACCGGGCCTGGGAAACCACATTCTGAGCTTCCCCTCTCCATGCCGAGTGAGACTGCACCTCTTGTGGACCCCAGGCGCATGGTGTTGTCACACGTTGGAATTTGTATCTCTCGGGGAGACAGCCTTGGCCAGGGTTAGGGTTTGGCCCAGGAACGTCGCCAGCCCGAAGCGACTCTGGTCTCGTGATATCCATCGAGGACTGAAGTGAGGGCCCATGCGACCAGGCGCTCAAGTGCAGGGTTCGGGTCCGAGGCAGGCTTAGGTGGCCCCAGGAGGGTCCCGGTTTGGGGTAGGGTTAGGGTTAGGGTTACGTCCCAGGAGGCTCCAGGCGCTGAACGCACAGCAGGGCACTTGTTCCCCGAAAGGCTGAGTTGAGGTCACAAGGGAGGGTCCCGGTCAGGATCAGTCTTTGGCCGCCAAGGCCACACGTCGATGGACCCCCGGTCTAAGAGGCCTCCGCAATCCAATCGGGCAGCGGCACACGGGCCTGGGAAACCACATGCTGAGCTTCCGGTTTCCATGCCGATGAGCCTGCACCGCTTCTGGACCCCAGGAGCGTGGTGATGTCACACGTTGGAATCGGGTGCCCACGGGGAGATAGCCTTAGCTAGGTTTCCGGTTCGGCCCAGGGACGTCGCCAGAGCCGAAGCGTCTCTGGTCTCGTGATCTCCCTCGAGGTTGAAGTGAGGGCCCTTGTGACCAGGCGGCTCAACTGCACGGTTAGGGTTCGAGTCAGGCTTAGTTTTCCCTGGAAGGTCCCGCTTCGGGATAAGTTTAGGGTTAGTTCCCAGGAGGATCCAGGCGCTGAGCGCAGAGCAGGGCAGTCTTTCCCTAAGGGCTGCGTTGAGGGCACAAGGGAGGGTGCCGGTCAGGATCAGACTTTGGCCGCCAAGGCCACACACGTCCATGGGTCTTTGGTCGAGGAGTGCTCCGGAATCCTCTCGGGCAGCGGCCCGCGGGCCTGGGAAACCACCTGCTGAGCTTCCACATTCCATGCCGAGTGATCCTGCACCGCTGCTGGACCCCAGGCGCGTGGTGTTGTCACACGTTGGAATTGGCTCAACACGGGTGACATCCTCATCTAGGGTTAGGGTTCGGCCCCGGGACGTCGCCAGGGCCGAAACGACTCTGGTCTCGTGATCTCCCTCGAAGGCTGAAGTGAGGGCCCATGCGACCAGACGTCTCAAGTGCACGGATAGAGTTCGAGGCAGGCTTAGGTTTCCCTGGAGGGTCCCGGTTCGGAGTAGGCTTAGGGTTAGGGTTAGGTCTCAGGAGGCTCCAGGCGCCGAAGGCACAGCAGGGCAGTCATCTCGCGAAGGGCTGAGTCGAGGGCCCAAGGGAGGGTGCCGGTCAGGATCACTCTTTGGTCGCCCAGACCAAACACGTCGATGGGCCCCTGGTCGAGGAGGCCTCCGGCATCCTCCCGGGCAGCTGCAGCCGGACCTGGGAAACCACACGCTTAGCTTCCAGGTTACAGGCCGAGTGAGACAGCACCGCTTCTGGACCCCAGGCGCGTGGTGTTGTCACACGTGGGTAGTGGGTCCGCTGGGTTGACAGACTTAGCTAGGATTAGGGTTCGGCCCAGGGACGTCGCCAGGGCCGAAGCGACTCTGGTCTCGTGATCTCCCTCAGGGCTGAAGTGAGGGCCCATGTGACAAGGCGGCTCAAGTGCAGGGTTAGGGTTCGAAGCAGGCTTAGGTTTCCCTGGAGGGTCCCGGTTCGGGGTAGGGTTAGGTACCAGGACGCCACAGGCTCCGAAAGCACAGCAGGGCAGTCGTCTCCCCGAAGGGCTCAGTGGAGGGCGGAAGGGACAGTGCCGATCAGATTCAGCCTTTGGCTGTCAAGGCCATACAAGTCGATGGGCGCCTGGTCAAGGAGGCCTCCGGAATCCTCTCGGGCAGCTGCAACCGGGCCTGGGAAACCACATTCTGAGCTTCCGCTCTCCATGCCGAGTGAGACTGCACCTCTTGTGGACCCCAGGCGCATGGTGTTGTCACACGTTGGAATTTGTATCTCTCGGGGAGACAGCCTTGGCCAGGGTTAGGGTTTGGCCCAGGAACGTCGCCAGCCCGAAGCGACTCTGGTCTCGTGATATCCATCGAGGACTGAAGTGAGGGCCCATGCGACCAGGCGCTCAAGTGCAGGGTTCGGGTCCGAGGCAGGCTTAGGTGGCCCCAGGAGGGTCCCGGTTTGGGGTAGGGTTAGGGTTAGGGTTACGTCCCAGGAGGCTCCAGGCGCCGAACGCACAGCAGGGCACTTGTTCCCCGAAAGGCTGAGTTGAGGTCACAAGGGAGGGTCCCGGTCAGGATCAGTCTTTGGCCGCCAAGGCCACACGTCGATGGACCCCTGGTCTAAGAGGCCTCCGCAATCCTCTCGGGCAGCGGCACACGGGCCTGGGAAACCACATGCTGAGCTTCCGGTTTCCATGCCGATGAGCCTGCACCGCTTCTGGACCCCAGGAGCGTGGTGATGTCACACGTTGGAATCGGGTGCCCACGGGGAGATAGCCTTAGCTAGGTTTCCGGTTCGGCACAGGGACGTCGCCAGAGCCGAAATGACTCTGGTCTCGTGATCTCCCTCGAGGTTCAAGTGAGGGCCCTTGCGACCAGGCGGCTCAAGTGCACGGTTAGGGTTCGAGTCAGGCTTAGGTTTCCCTGGAAGGTCCCGCCTCGGGGGAGGGTTAGGGTGAGGGTTAGGTCCCAGGAGGATCCAGGCGCTGAACGCAGAGCAGGGCAGTCGTTTCCCTGAAGGGCTGCATTGAGGGCACAAGGGAGGGTGCCGGTCAGGATCAGACTTTGGCCGCCAAACCACACACGTCGTTGGGTCTTTGGTCGAAGAGGCCTCCGGAATCCTCCCGGGCAGCGGCCCGCGGGCCTGGGAAACCACCTGCTGAGCTTCCACATTCCATGCCGAGTGATCCTGCACCGCTTCTGGACCCCAGGCGCGTGGTGTTGTCACACGTTGGAATTGGCTCAACACGGGTGACATCCTCATCTAGGGTTAGGGTTCGGCCCCGGGACGTCGCCAGGGCCGAAACGACTCTGGTCTCGTGATCTCCCTCGAAGGCGGAAGTGAGGGCCCATGCGACCAGACGTCTCAAGTGCAGGGTTAGAGTTCGAGGCAGGCTTAGGTTTCCCTGGAGGGTCCCGGATCGGGGTAGGCTTAGGCTTAGGGTTAGGTCTCAGGAGGCTCCAGGCGCCGAACGCACAGCAGGGCAGTCGTCTCCCTGAAGGGCTCAGTGGAGGGCAAAAGGGACAGTGCCGATCAGATTCAGCCTTTGGCTGCCAAGGCCATACAAGTCGATGGGCCCCTGGTCAAGGAGGCCTTCGGAATCCACTCGGCCAGATGCAACCGCGCCTGGGATACCACAGGCAGAGCTTCCGCGTTCCATGCCGAGTGAGACTGCACCTCTTCTGGACCCCAGGCGCATGGTGCGGTCACACGTTGGAATTGGTACCTCACGGAGACAGCCTTGGCTAGGGTTAGGGTTCGGCCCAGGGACGTCGCCAGGGCCGAAGCGACTCTGCTCTCGGGATATCCGTCGAGGGCCCATGCGACCAGGCGCTCAAGTGCAGGGTTCGGGTCCGAGGCAGGCTTAGGTTTCCCTGGAGGGTCCCGGTTTGGGGTAGGGTTAGGGTTAGGGTTAGGTCCAAGGAGGCTCCAGGCACTGAACGCACAGCAGGGCACTTGTTCCCCAAAAGGCTGAGTTGAGGGCACAAGTGAGGGTGCCGGTCAGGATCAGACTTTGGCCGCCAAGACCACACACGTCGATGGGTCTTTGGTCGAGGAGGCCTGCGGAATCCTCTCGGGCAGCGGCCCGTGGGCCTAGGAAACCACCTGCTGAGCTTCCACATTCCATGCCGAGTGATCCTGCAGCGCATCTGGACCCCAGGCGCGTGGTGTTGTCGCACGTGGGTAGTGGGTCCCACGGGGAGACAGCCGTAGCTAGGGTTAGGGTTCGGCACGGGGACATCGCCAGGGCCGAAGCGACTCTGGTCTCGTGATCTCCCCCAGGGCTGAAGTGAGGGCCCATGTGACCAGGCGTTCAAGTGCAGGGTTCGGGACCGAGGCAGGCTTAGGTGGCCCCAGGAGAGTCACGGTTTGGGGTAGGATTAGGGTTAGGGTTACATCCCCGGAGGCTCCAGGCGCTGAACGCACAGCAGGGCACTTGTTCCCCGAAAGGCTGAGTTGAGGTCACAAGGGAGGGTGCCAGTCAGGTTCAGTTTTTGGCCGCCAAGGCCACCACGTCGATGGGCCCCTGGTCTAGGAGGCCTCCGGAATCCTCTCGGGCAGCGGCACACGGGCCTGGGAAACCACATGCTGAGCTTCCGGTTTCCATGCCTTTGACCTGCACCGCTAATGGACCCCAGGAGCGTTGTGATGTCACACGTTGGCATTGGGTGCCCACGGGGAGATAGCCTTAGCTAGGTTTCCGGTTCGGCCCAGGGACGTCGCCAGAGCCGAAGCGTCTCTGGTCTCGTGATCTCCCTCGAGGTTGAAGCGAGGGCCCTTGCGACCAGGCGGCTCAACTGCACGGTTAGGGTTCGAGTCAGGCTTAGTTTTCCCTGGAAGGTCCCGCTTCGGGGTAAGTTTAGGGTTAGTTCCCAGGAGGATCCAGGCGCTGAACGCAGAGCAGGGCAGTCTTTCCCTAAGGGCTGCATTGAGGGCACAAGGGAGGGTGCCGGTCAGGATCAGACTTTGGCCGCCAAGGCCACACACGTCCATGGGTCTTTGGTCGAGGAGTGCTCCGGAATCCTCTCGGGCAGCGGCCCGCGGGCCTGGGAAACCACCTGCTGAGCTTCCACATTCCATGCTGAGTGATCCTGCACCGCTGCTGGACCCCAGGCGCGTGGTGTTGTCACACGTTGGAATTGGCTCAACACGGGTGACATCCTCATCTAGGGTTAGGGTTCGGCCCCGGGACGTCGCCAGGGCCGAAACGACTCTGGTCTCGTGATCTCCCTCGAAGGCTGAAGTGAGGGCCCATGCGACCAGACGTCTCAAGTGCACGGATAGAGTTCGAGGCAGGCTTAGGTTTCCCTGGAGGGTCCCGGTTCGGAGTAGGCTTAGGGTTAGGGTTAGGTCTCAGGAGGCTCCAGGCGCCGAAGGCACAGCAGGGCAGTCATCTCGCGAAGGGCTGAGTCGAGGGCCCAAGGGAGGGTGCCGGTCAGGATCACTCTTTGGTCGCCCAGACCAAACACGTCGATGGGCCCCTGGTCGAGGAGGCCTCCGGCATCCTCCCGGGCAGCTGCAGCCGGACCTGGGAAACCACACGCTTAGCTTCCAGGTTACAGGCCGAGTGAGACAGCACCGCTTCTGGACCCCAGGCGCGTGGTGTTGTCACACGTGGGTAGTGGGTCCGCTGGGTTGACAGACTTAGCTAGGATTAGGGTTCGGCCCAGGGACGTCGCCAGGGCCGAAGCGACTCTGGTCTCGTGATCTCCCTCAGGGCTGAAGTGAGGGCCCATGTGACAAGGCGGCTCAAGTGCAGGGTTAGGGTTCGAAGCAGGCTTAGGTTTCCCTGGAGGGTCCCGGTTCGGGGTAGGGTTAGGTACCAGGACGCCACAGGCTCCGAAAGCACAGCAGGGCAGTCGTCTCCCCGAAGGGCTCAGTGGAGGGCGGAAGGGACAGTGCCGATCAGATTCAGCCTTTGGCTGTCAAGGCCATACAAGTCGATGGGCGCCTGGTCAAGGAGGCCTCCGGAATCCTCTCGGGCAGCTGCAACCGGGCCTGGGAAACCACATTCTGAGCTTCCCCTCTCCATGCCGAGTGAGACTGCACCTCTTGTGGACCCCAGGCGCATGGTGTTGTCACACGTTGGAATTTGTATCTCTCGGGGAGACAGCCTTGGCCAGGGTTAGGGTTTGGCCCAGGAACGTCGCCAGCCCGAAGCGACTCTGGTCTCGTGATATCCATCGAGGACTGAAGTGAGGGCCCATGCGACCAGGCGCTCAAGTGCAGGGTTCGGGTCCGAGGCAGGCTTAGGTGGCCCCAGGAGGGTCCCGGTTTGGGGTAGGGTTAGGGTTAGGGTTACGTCCCAGGAGGCTCCAGGCGCTGAACGCACAGCAGGGCACTTGTTCCCCGAAAGGCTGAGTTGAGGTCACAAGGGAGGGTCCCGGTCAGGATCAGTCTTTGGCCGCCAAGGCCACACGTCGATGGACCCCCGGTCTAAGAGGCCTCCGCAATCCAATCGGGCAGCGGCACACGGGCCTGGGAAACCACATGCTGAGCTTCCGGTTTCCATGCCGATGAGCCTGCACCGCTTCTGGACCCCAGGAGCGTGGTGATGTCACACGTTGGAATCGGGTGCCCACGGGGAGATAGCCTTAGCTAGGTTTCCGGTTCGGCCCAGGGACGTCGCCAGAGCCGAAGCGTCTCTGGTCTCGTGATCTCCCTCGAGGTTGAAGTGAGGGCCCTTGTGACCAGGCGGCTCAACTGCACGGTTAGGGTTCGAGTCAGGCTTAGTTTTCCCTGGAAGGTCCCGCTTCGGGATAAGTTTAGGGTTAGTTCCCAGGAGGATCCAGGCGCTGAACGCAGAGCAGGGCAGTCTTTCCCTAAGGGCTGCGTTGAGGGCACAAGGGAGGGTGCCGGTCAGGATCAGACTTTGGCCGCCAAGGCCACACACGTCCATGGGTCTTTGGTCGAGGAGTGCTCCGGAATCCTCTCGGGCAGCGGCCCGCGGGCCTGGGAAACCACCTGCTGAGCTTCCACATTCCATGCCGAGTGATCCTGCACCGCTGCTGGACCCCAGGCGCGTGGTGTTGTCACACGTTGGAATTGGCTCAACACGGGTGACATCCTCATCTAGGGTTAGGGTTCGGCCCCGGGACGTCGCCAGGGCCGAAACGACTCTGGTCTCGTGATCTCCCTCGAAGGCTGAAGTGAGGGCCCATGCGACCAGACGTCTCAAGTGCACGGATAGAGTTCGAGGCAGGCTTAGGTTTCCCTGGAGGGTCCCGGTTCGGAGTAGGCTTAGGGTTAGGGTTAGGTCTCAGGAGGCTCCAGGCGCCGAAGGCACAGCAGGGCAGTCATCTCGCGAAGGGCTGAGTCGAGGGCCCAAGGGAGGGTGCCGGTCAGGATCACTCTTTGGTCGCCCAGACCAAACACGTCGATGGGCCCCTGGTCGAGGAGGCCTCCGGCATCCTCCCGGGCAGCTGCAGCCGGACCTGGGAAACCACATGCTTAGCTTCCAGGTTACAGGCCGAGTGAGACAGCACCGCTTCTGGACCCCAGGCGCGTGGTGTTGTCACACGTGGGTAGTGGGTCCGCTGGGTTGACAGACTTAGCTAGGATTAGGGTTCGGCCCAGGGACGTCGCCAGGGCCGAAGCGACTCTGGTCTCGTGATCTCCCTCAGGGCTGAAGTGAGGGCCCATGTGACAAGGCGGCTCAAGTGCAGGGTTAGGGTTCGAAGCAGGCTTAGGTTTCCCTGGAGGGTCCCGGTTCGGGGTAGGGTTAGGTACCAGGACGCCACAGGCTCCGAAAGCACAGCAGGGCAGTCGTCTCCCCGAAGGGCTCAGTGGAGGGCGGAAGGGACAGTGCCGATCAGATTCAGCCTTTGGCTGTCAAGGCCATACAAGTCGATGGGCGCCTGGTCAAGGAGGCCTCCGGAATCCTCTCGGGCAGCTGCAACCGGGCCTGGGAAACCACATTCTGAGCTTCCGCTCTCCATGCCGAGTGAGACTGCACCTCTTGTGGACCCCAGGCGCATGGTGTTGTCACACGTTGGAATTTGTATCTCTCGGGGAGACAGCCTTGGCCAGGGTTAGGGTTTGGCCCAGGAACGTCGCCAGCCCGAAGCGACTCTGGTCTCGTGATATCCATCGAGGACTGAAGTGAGGGCCCATGCGACCAGGCGCTCAAGTGCAGGGTTCCGGTCCGAGGCAGGCTTAGGTGGCCCCAGGAGGGTCCCGGTTTGGGGTAGGGTTAGGGTTAGGGTTACGTCCCAGGAGGCTCCAGGCGCCGAACGCACAGCAGGGCACTTGTTCCCCGAAAGGCTGAGTTGAGGTCACAAGGGAGGGTCCCGGTCAGGATCAGTCTTTGGCCGCCAAGGCCACACGTCGATGGACCCCTGGTCTAAGAGGCCTCCGCAATCCTCTCGGGCAGCGGCACACGGGCCTGGGAAACCACATGCTGAGCTTCCGGTTTCCATGCCGATGAGCCTGCACCGCTTCTGGACCCCAGGAGCGTGGTGATGTCACACGTTGGAATCGGGTGCCCACGGGGAGATAGCCTTAGCTACGTTTCCGGTTCGGCACAGGGACGTCGCCAGAGCCGAAATGACTCTGGTCTCGTGATCTCCCTCGAGGTTCAAGTGAGGGCCCTTGCGACCAGGCGGCTCAAGTGCACGGTTAGGGTTCGAGTCAGGCTTAGGTTTCCCTGGAAGGTCCCGCCTCGGGGGAGGGTTAGGGTGAGGGTTAGGTCCCAGGAGGATCCAGGCGCTGAACGCAGAGCAGGGCAGTCGTTTCCCTGAAGGGCTGCATTGAGGGCACAAGGGAGGGTGCCGGTCAGGATCAGACTTTGGCCGCCAAACCACACACGTCGTTGGGTCTTTGGTCGAAGAGGCCTCCGGAATCCTCCCGGGCAGCGGCCCGCGGGCCTGGGAAACCACCTGCTGAGCTTCCACATTCCATGCCGAGTGATCCTGCACCGCTTCTGGACCCCAGGCGCGTGGTGTTGTCACACGTTGGAATTGGCTCAACACGGGTGACATCCTCATCTAGGGTTAGGGTTCGGCCCCGGGACGTCGCCAGGGCCGAAACGACTCTGGTCTCGTGATCTCCCTCGAAGGCGGAAGTGAGGGCCCATGCGACCAGACGTCTCAAGTGCAGGGTTAGAGTTCGAGGCAGGCTTAGGTTTCCCTGGAGGGTCCCGGATCGGGGTAGGCTTAGGCTTAGGGTTAGGTCTCAGGAGGCTCCAGGCGCCGAACGCACAGCAGGGCAGTCGTCTCCCTGAAGGGCTCAGTGGAGGGCAAAAGGGACAGTGCCGATCAGATTCAGCCTTTGGCTGCCAAGGCCATACAAGTCGATGGGCCCCTGGTCAAGGAGGCCTTCGGAATCCACTCGGCCAGATGCAACCGCGCCTGGGATACCACAGGCAGAGCTTCCGCGTTCCATGCCGAGTGAGACTGCACCTCTTCTGGACCCCAGGCGCATGGTGCGGTCACACGTTGGAATTGGTACCTCACGGAGACAGCCTTGGCTAGGGTTAGGGTTCGGCCCAGGGACGTCGCCAGGGCCGAAGCGACTCTGCTCTCGGGATATCCGTCGAGGGCCCATGCGACCAGGCGCTCAAGTGCAGGGTTCGGGTCCGAGGCAGGCTTAAGTTTCCCTGGAGGGTCCCGGTTTGGGGTAGGGTTAGGGTTAGGGTTAGGTCCAAGGAGGCTCCAGGCACTGAACGCACAGCAGGGCACTTGTTCCCCAAAAGGCTGAGTTGAGGGCACAAGTGAGGGTGCCGGTCAGGATCAGACTTTGGCCGCCAAGACCACACACGTCGATGGGTCTTTGGTCGAGGAGGCCTGCGGAATCCTCTCGGGCAGCGGCCCGTGGGCCTAGGAAACCACCTGCTGAGCTTCCACATTCCATGCCGAGTGATCCTGCAGCGCATCTGGACCCCAGGCGCGTGGTGTTGTCGCACGTGGGTAGTGGGTCCCACGGGGAGACAGCCGTAGCTAGGGTTAGGGTTCGGCAAGGGGACATCGCCAGGGCCGAAGCGACTCTGGTCTCGTGATCTCCCCCAGGGCTGAAGTGAGGGCCCATGTGACCAGGCGTTCAAGTGCAGGGTTCGGGACCGAGGCAGGCTTAGGTGGCCCCAGGAGAGTCACGGTTTGGGGTAGGATTAGGGTTAGGGTTACATCCCCGGAGGCTCCAGGCGCTGAACGCACAGCAGGGCACTTGTTCCCCGAAAGGCTGAGTTGAGGTCACAAGGGAGGGTGCCAGTCAGGTTCAGTTTTTGGCCGCCAAGGCCACCACGTCGATGGGCCCCTGGTCTAGGAGGCCTCCGGAATCCTCTCGGGCAGCGGCACACGGGCCTGGGAAACCACATGCTGAGCTTCCGGTTTCCATGCCTTTGACCTGCACCGCTAATGGACCCCAGGAGCGTTGTGATGTCACACGTTGGCATTGGGTGCCCACGGGGAGATAGCCTTAGCTAGGTTTCCGGTTCGGCCCAGGGACGTCGCCAGAGCCGAAGCGTCTCTGCTCTCGTGATCTCCCTCGAGGTTGAAGTGAGGGCCCTTGCGACCAGGCGGCTCAACTGCACGGTTAGGGTTCGAGTCAGGCTTAGTTTTCCCTGGAAGGTCCCGCTTCGGGGTAAGTTTAGGGTTAGTTCCCAGGAGGATCCAGGCGCTGAACGCAGAGCAGGGCAGTCTTTCCCTAAGGGCTGCGTTGAGGGCACAAGGGAGGGTGCCGGTCAGGATCAGACTTTGGCCGCCAAGGCCACACACGTCCATGGGTCTTTGGTCGAGGAGTGCTCCGGAATCCTCTCGGGCAGCGGCCCGCGGGCCTGGGAAACCACCTGCTGAGCTTCCACATTCCATGCTGAGTGATCCTGCACCGCTGCTGGACCCCAGGCGCGTGGTGTTGTCACACGTTGGAATTGGCTCAACACGGGTGACATCCTCATCTAGGGTTAGGGTTCGGCCCCGGGACGTCGCCAGGGCCGAAACGACTCTGGTCTCGTGATCTCCCTCGAAGGCTGAAGTGAGGGCCCATGCGACCAGACGTCTCAAGTGCACGGATAGAGTTCGAGGCAGGCTTAGGTTTCCCTGGAGGGTCCCGGTTCGGAGTAGGCTTAGGGTTAGGGTTAGGTCTCAGGAGGCTCCAGGCGCCGAAGGCACAGCAGGGCAGTCATCTCGCGAAGGGCTGAGTCGAGGGCCCAAGGGAGGGTGCCGGTCAGGATCACTCTTTGGTCGCCCAGACCAAACACGTCGATGGGCCCCTGGTCGAGGAGGCCTCCGGCATCCTCCCGGGCAGCTGCAGCCGGACCTGGGAAACCACACGCTTAGCTTCCAGGTTACAGGCCGAGTGAGACAGCACCGCTTCTGGACCCCAGGCGCGTGGTGTTGTCACACGTGGGTAGTGGGTCCGCTGGGTTGACAGACTTAGCTAGGATTAGGGTTCGGCCCAGGGACGTCGCCAGGGCCGAAGCGACTCTGGTCTCGTGATCTCCCTCAGGGCTGAAGTGAGGGCCCATGTGACAAGGCGGCTCAAGTGCAGGGTTAGGGTTCGAAGCAGGCTTAGGTTTCCCTGGAGGGTCCCGGTTCGGGGTAGGGTTAGGTACCAGGACGCCACAGGCTCCGAAAGCACAGCAGGGCAGTCGTCTCCCCGAAGGGCTCAGTGGAGGGCGGAAGGGACAGTGCCGATCAGATTCAGCCTTTGGCTGTCAAGGCCATACAAGTCGATGGGCGCCTGGTCAAGGAGGCCTCCGGAATCCTCTCGGGCAGCTGCAACCGGGCCTGGGAAACCACATTCTGAGCTTCCCCTCTCCATGCCGAGTGAGACTGCACCTCTTGTGGACCCCAGGCGCATGGTGTTGTCACACGTTGGAATTTGTATCTCTCGGGGAGACAGCCTTGGCCAGGGTTAGGGTTTGGCCCAGGAACGTCGCCAGCCCGAAGCGACTCTGGTCTCGTGATATCCATCGAGGACTGAAGTGAGGGCCCATGCGACCAGGCGCTCAAGTGCAGGGTTCGGGTCCGAGGCAGGCTTAGGTGGCCCCAGGAGGGTCCCGGTTTGGGGTAGGGTTAGGGTTAGGGTTACGTCCCAGGAGGCTCCAGGCGCTGAACGCACAGCAGGGCACTTGTTCCCCGAAAGGCTGAGTTGAGGTCACAAGGGAGGGTCCCGGTCAGGATCAGTCTTTGGCCGCCAAGGCCACACGTCGATGGACCCCCGGTCTAAGAGGCCTCCGCAATCCAATCGGGCAGCGGCACACGGGCCTGGGAAACCACATGCTGAGCTTCCGGTTTCCATGCCGATGAGCCTGCACCGCTTCTGGACCCCAGGAGCGTGGTGATGTCACACGTTGGAATCGGGTGCCCACGGGGAGATAGCCTTAGCTAGGTTTCCGGTTCGGCACAGGGACGTCGCCAGAGCCGAAGCGTCTCTGGTCTCGTGGTCTCCCTCGAGGTTCAAGTGAGGGCCCTTGCGACCAGGCGGCTCAAGTGCACGGTTAGGGTTCGAGTCAGGCTTAGGTTTCCCTGGAAGGTCCCGCCTCGGGGGAGGGTTAGGGTTAGGGTTAGGTCCCAGGAGGATCCAGGCGCTGAACGCAGAGCAGGGCAGTCGTTTCCCTGAAGGGCTGCATTGAGGGCACAAGGGAGGGTGCCGGTCAGGATCAGACTTTGGCCGCCAAACCACACACGTCGTTGGGTCTTTGGTCGAGGAGGCCTCCGGAATCCTCCCGGGCAGCGGCCCGCGGGCCTGGGAAACCACCTGCTGAGCTTCCACATTCCATGCCGAGTGATCCTGCACCGCTTCTGGACCCCAGGCGCGTGGTGTTGTCACACGTTGGAATTGGCTCAACACGGGTGACATCCTCATCTAGGGTTAGGGTTCGGCCCCGGGACGTCGCCAGGGCCGAAACGACTCTGGTCTCGTGATCTCCCTCGAAGGCGGAAGTGAGGGCCCATGCGACCAGACGTCTCAAGTGCAGGGTTAGAGTTCGAGGCAGGCTTAGGTTTCCCTGGAGGGTCCCGGATCGGGGTAGGCTTAGGCTTAGGGTTAGGTCTCAGGAGGCTCCAGGCGCCGAACGCACAGCAGGGCAGTCGTCTCCCTGAAGGGCTCAGTGGAGGGCAAAAGGGACAGTGCCGATCAGATTCAGCCTTTGGCTGCCAAGGCCATACAAGTCGATGGGCCCCTGGTCAAGGAGGCCTTCGGAATCCACTCGGCCAGATGCAACCGCGCCTGGGATACCACAGGCAGAGCTTCCGCGTTCCATGCCGAGTGAGACTGCACCTCTTCTGGACCCCAGGCGCATGGTGTGGTCACACGTTGGAATTGGTACCTCACGGAGACAGCCTTGGCTAGGGTTAGGGTTCGGCCCAGGGACGTCGCCAGGGCCGAAGCGACTCTGCTCTCGGGATATCCGTCGAGGGCCCATGCGACCAGGCGCTCAAGTGCAGGGTTCGGGTCCGAGGCAGGCTTAGGTTTCCCTGGAGGGTCCCGGTTTGGGGTAGGGTTAGGGTTAGGGTTAGGTCCAAGGAGGCTCCAGGCACTGAACGCACAGCAGGGCACTTGTTCCCCAAAAGGCTGAGTTGAGGGCACAAGTGAGGGTGCCGGTCAGGATCAGACTTTGGCCGCCAAGACCACACACGTCGATGGGTCTTTGGTCGAGGAGGCCTGCGGAATCCTCTCGGGCAGCGGCCCGTGGGCCTAGGAAACCACCTGCTGAGCTTCCACATTCCATGCCGAGTGATCCTGCAGCGCATCTGGACCCCAGGCGCGTGGTGTTGTCGCACGTGGGTAGTGGGTCCCACGGGGAGACAGCCGTAGCTAGGGTTAGGGTTCGGCACGGGGACATCGCCAGGGCCGAAGCGACTCTGGTCTCGTGATCTCCCTCAGGGCTGAAGTGAGGGCCCATGTGACAAGGCGGCTCAAGTGCAGGGTTAGGGTTCGAGGCAGGCTTAGGTTTCCCTGGAGGGTCCCGGTTCGGGGTAGGGTTAGGGTTAGGGTTAGGTCTCAGGAGGCTCCAGGCGCCAAACGCACAGCAGGGCAGTCATCTCGCAAAGGGCTGAGTTGAGGGCCCAAGGGAGGGTGCCGGTCAGGATGACTCTTTGGCCGCCACGACCACACACGTCGATGGGCCCCGGTCGAGGAGGCCTCCGGAATCCTACCGGGCAGCTGCAGCCGGACCTGGGAAACCACACGCTTAGCTTCCAGGTTCCAGGCCGAGTGAGACTGCACCGCTCTTGGACCCCAGGCGCGTGGTGTTGTCACACGTGGGTATTGGGTCCCCACGGGGAGACAGCCTTAGCTAGGGTTAGGGTTCGGCCAAGGGACGTCGCCAGGGCCGAAGCGGCTCTGGTCTCGTGATCTCCCCCAGGGCTGAAGTGACGGCCCATGTGACCAGGCGTTCAAGTGCAGGGTTCGGGACCGAAGCAGGCTTAGGTGGCCCCAGGAGAGTCACGGTTTGGGGTAGGATTAGGGTTAGGGTTACGTCCCCGGAGGCTCCAGGCGCTGAACCCACAGCAGGGCACTTGTTCCCCGAAAGGCTGAGTTGAGGTCACAAGGGAGGGTGCCAGTCAGGTTCAGTTTTTGGCCGCCAAGGCCACCACGTCGATGGGCCCCTGGTCTAGGAGGCCTCCGGAATCCTCTCGGGCAGCGGCACACGGGCCTGGGAAACCACATGCTGAGCTTCCGGTTTCCATGCCTTTGAGCCTGCACCGCTAATGGACCCCAGGAGCGTTGTGATGTCACACGTTGGCATTGGGTGCCCACGGGGAGATAGCCTTAGCTAGGTTTCCGGTTCGGCCCAGGGACGTCGCCAGAGCCGAAGCGTCTCTGGTCTCGTGATCTCCCTCGAGGTTGAAGCGAGGGCCCTTGCGACCAGGCGGCTCAACTGCACGGTTAGGGTTCGAGTCAGGCTTAGTTTTCCCTGGAAGGTCCCGCTTCGGGGTAAGTTTAGGGTTAGTTCCCAGGAGGATCCAGGCGCTGAACGCAGAGCAGGGCAGTCTTTCCCTAAGGGCTGCGTTGAGGGCACAAGGGAGGGTGCCGGTCAGGATCAGACTTTGGCCGCCAAGGCCACACACGTCCATGGGTCTTTGGTCGAGGAGTGCTCCGGAATCCTCTCGGGCAGCGGCCCGCGGGCCTGGGAAACCACCTGCTGAGCTTCCACATTCCATGCCGAGTGATCCTGCACCGCTGCTGGACCCCAGGCGCGTGGTGTTGTCACACGTTGGAATTGGCTCAACACGGGTGACATCCTCATCTAGGGTTAGGGTTCGGCCCCGGGACGTCGCCAGGGCCGAAACGACTCTGGTCTCGTGATCTCCCTCGAAGGCTGAAGTGAGGGCCCATGCGACCAGACGTCTCAAGTGCACGGATAGAGTTCGAGGCAGGCTTAGGTTTCCCTGGAGGGTCCCGGTTCGGAGTAGGCTTAGGGTTAGGGTTAGGTCTCAGGAGGCTCCAGGCGCCGAAGGCACAGCAGGGCAGTCATCTCGCGAAGGGCTGAGTCGAGGGCCCAAGGGAGGGTGCCGGTCAGGATCACTCTTTGGTCGCCCAGACCAAACACGTCGATGGGCCCCTGGTCGAGGAGGCCTCCGGCATCCTCCCGGGCAGCTGCAGCCGGACCTGGGAAACCACACGCTTAGCTTCCAGGTTACAGGCCGAGTGAGACAGCACCGCTTCTGGACCCCAGGTGCGTGGTGTTGTCACACGTGGGTAGTGGGTCCGCTGGGTTGACAGACTTAGCTAGGATTAGGGTTCGGCCCAGGGACGTCGCCAGGGCCGAAGCGACTCTGGTCTCGTGATCTCCCTCAGGGCTGAAGTGAGGGCCCATGTGACAAGGCGGCTCAAGTGCAGGGTTAGGGTTCGAAGCAGGCTTAGGTTTCCCTGGAGGGTCCCGGTTCGGGGTAGGGTTAGGTACCAGGACGCCACAGGCTCCGAAAGCACAGCAGGGCAGTCGTCTCCCCGAAGGGCTCAGTGGAGGGCGGAAGGGACAGTGCCGATCAGATTCAGCCTTTGGCTGTCAAGGCCATACAAGTCGATGGGCGCCTGGTCAAGGAGGGCTCCGGAATCCTCTCGGGCAGCTGCAACCGGGCCTGGGAAACCACATTCTGAGCTTCCCCTCTCCATGCCGAGTGAGACTGCACCTCTTGTGGACCCCAGGCGCATGGTGTTGTCACACGTTGGAATTTGTATCTCTCGGGGAGACAGCCTTGGCCAGGGTTAGGGTTTGGCCCAGGAACGTCGCCAGCCCGAAGCGACTCTGGTCTCGTGATATCCATCGAGGACTGAAGTGAGGGCCCATGCGACCAGGCGCTCAAGTGCAGGGTTCGGGTCCGAGGCAGGCTTAGGTGGCCCCAGGAGGGTCCCGGTTTGGGGTAGGGTTAGGGTTAGGGTTACGTCCCAGGAGGCTCCAGGCGCCGAACGCACAGCAGGGCACTTGTTCCCCGAAAGGCTGAGTTGAGGTCACAAGGGAGGGTCCCGGTCAGGATCAGTCTTTGGCCGCCAAGGCCACACGTCGATGGACCCCCGGTCTAAGAGGCCTCCGCAATCCTCTCGGGCAGCGGCACACGGGCCTGGGAAACCACATGCTGAGCTTCCGGTTTCCATGCCGATGAGCCTGCACCGCTTCTGGACCCCAGGAGCGTGGTGATGTCACACGTTGGAATCGGGTGCCCTCGGGGAGATAGCCTTAGCTAGGTTTCCGGTTCGGCACAGGGACGTCGCCAGAGCCGAAGCGTCTCTGGTCTCGTGATCTCCCTCGAGGTTCAAGTGAGGGCCCTTGCGACCAGGCGGCTCAAGTGCACGGTTAGGGTTCGAGTCAGGCTTAGGTTTCCCTGGAAGGTCCCGCCTCGGGGGAGGGTTAGGGTTAGGGTTAGGTCCCAGGAGGATCCAGGCGCTGAACGCAGAGCAGGGCAGTCGTTTCCCTGAAGGGCTGCATTGAGGGCACAAGGGAGGGTGCCGGTCAGGATCAGACTTTGGCCGCCAAACCACACACGTCGTTGGGTCTTTGGTCGAGGAGGCCTCCGGAATCCTCCCGGGCAGCGGCCCGCGGGCCTGGGAAACCACCTGCTGAGCTTCCACATTCCATGCCGAGTGATCCTGCACCGCTTCTGGACCCCAGGCGCGTGGTGTTGTCACACGTTGGAATTGGCTCAACACGGGTGACATCCTCATCTAGGGTTAGGGTTCGGCCCCGGGACGTCGCCAGGGCCGAAACGACTCTGGTCTCGTGATCTCCCTCGAAGGCGGAAGTGAGGGCCCATGCGACCAGACGTCTCAAGTGCAGGGTTAGAGTTCGAGGCAGGCTTAGGTTTCCCTGGAGGGTCCCGGATCGGGGTAGGCTTAGGCTTAGGGTTAGGTCTCAGGAGGCTCCAGGCGCCGAACGCACAGCAGGGCAGTCGTCTCCCTGAAGGGCTCAGTGGAGGGCAAAAGGGACAGTGCCGATCAGATTCAGCCTTTGGCTGCCAAGGCCATACAAGTCGATGGGCCCCTGGTCAAGGAGGCCTTCGGAATCCACTCGGCCAGATGCAACCGCGCCTGGGATACCACAGGCAGAGCTTCCGCGTTCCATGCCGAGTGAGACTGCACCTCTTCTGGACCCCAGGCGCATGGTGTGGTCACACGTTGGAATTGGTACCTCACGGAGACAGCCTTGGCTAGGGTTAGGGTTCGGCCCAGGGACGTCGCCAGGGCCGAAGCGACTCTGCTCTCGGGATATCCGTCGAGGGCCCATGCGACCAGGCGCTCAAGTGCAGGGTTCGGGTCCGAGGCAGGCTTAGGTTTCCCTGGAGGGTCCCGGTTTGGGGTAGGGTTAGGGTTAGGGTTAGGTCCAAGGAGGCTCCAGGCACTGAACGCACAGCAGGGCACTTGTTCCCCAAAAGGCTGAGTTGAGGGCACAAGTGAGGGTGCCGGTCAGGATCAGACTTTGGCCGCCAAGACCACACACGTCGATGGGTCTTTGGTCGAGGAGGCCTGCGGAATCCTCTCGGGCAGCGGCCCGTGGGCCTAGGAAACCACCTGCTGAGCTTCCACATTCCATGCCGAGTGATCCTGCAGCGCATCTGGACCCCAGGCGCGTGGTGTTGTCGCACGTGGGTAGTGGGTCCCACGGGGAGACAGCCGTAGCTAGGGTTAGGGTTCGGCACGGGGACATCGCCAGGGCCGAAGCGACTCTGGTCTCGTGATCTCCCTCAGGGCTGAAGTGAGGGCCCATGTGACAAGGCGGCTCAAGTGCAGGGTTAGGGTTCGAGGCAGGCTTAGGTTTCCCTGGAGGGTCCCGGTTCGGGGGAGGGTTAGGGTTAGGGTTAGGTCTCAGGAGGCTCCAGGCGCCGAACGCACAGCAGGGCAGTCATCTCGCAAAGGGCTGAGTTGAGGGCCCAAGGGAGGGTGCCGGTCAGGATGACTCTTTGGCCGCCACGACCACACACGTCGATGGGCCCCGGTCGAGGAGGCCTCCGGAATCCTACCGGGCAGCTGCAGCCGGACCTGGGAAACCACACGCTTAGCTTCCAGGTTCCAGGCCGAGTGAGACTGCACCGCTCTTGGACCCCAGGCGCGTGGTGTTGTCACACGTGGGTATTGGGTCCCCACGGGGAGACAGCCTTAGCTAGGGTTAGGGTTCGGCCAAGGGACGTCGCCAGGGCCGAAGCGGCTCTGGTCTCGTGATCTCCCCCAGGGCTGAAGTGACGGCCCATGTGACCAGGCGTTCAAGTGCAGGGTTCGGGACCGAGGCAGGCTTAGGTGGCCCCAGGAGAGTCACGGTTTGGGGTAGGATTAGGGTTAGGGTTACGTCCCCGGAGGCTCCAGGCGCTGAACCCACAGCAGGGCACTTGTTCCCCGAAAGGCTGAGTTGAGGTCACAAGGGAGGGTGCCAGTCAGGTTCAGTTTTTGGCCGCCAAGGCCACCACTTCGATGGGCCCCTGGTCTAGGAGGCCTCCGGAATCCTCTCGGGCAGCGGCACACGGGCCTGGGAAACCACATGCTGAGCTTCCGGTTTCCATGCCTTTGAGCCTGCACCGCTAATGGACCCCAGGAGCGTTGTGATGTCACACGTTGGCATTGGGTGCCCACGGGGAGATAGCCTTAGCTAGGTTTCCGGTTCGGCCCAGGGACGTCGCCAGAGCCGAAGCGTCTCTGGTCTCGTGATCTCCCTCGAGGTTGAAGCGAGGGCCCTTGCGACCAGGCGGCTCAACTGCACGGTTAGGGTTCGAGTCAGGCTTAGTTTTCCCTGGAAGGTCCCGCTTCGGGGTAAGTTTAGGGTTAGTTCCCAGGAGGATCCAGGCGCTGAACGCAGAGCAGGGCAGTCTTTCCCTAAGGGCTGCGTTGAGGGCACAAGGGAGGGTGCCGGTCAGGATCAGACTTTGGCCGCCAAGGCCACACACGTCCATGGGTCTTTGGTCGAGGAGTGCTCCGGAATCCTCTCGGGCAGCGGCCCGCGGGCCTGGGAAACCACCTGCTGAGCTTCCACATTCCATGCCGAGTGATCCTGCACCGCTGCTGGACCCCAGGCGCGTGGTGTTGTCACACGTTGGAATTGGCTCAACACGGGTGACATCCTCATCTAGGGTTAGGGTTCGGCCCCGGGACGTCGCCAGGGCCGAAACGACTCTGGTCTCGTGATCTCCCTCGAAGGCTGAAGTGAGGGCCCATGCGACCAGACGTCTCAAGTGCACGGATAGAGTTCGAGGCAGGCTTAGGTTTCCCTGGAGGGTCCCGGTTCGGAGTAGGCTTAGGGTTAGGGTTAGGTCTCAGGAGGCTCCAGGCGCCGAAGGCACAGCAGGGCAGTCATCTCGCGAAGGGCTGAGTCGAGGGCCCAAGGGAGGGTGCCGGTCAGGATCACTCTTTGGTCGCCCAGACCAAACACGTCGATGGGCCCCTGGTCGAGGAGGCCTCCGGCATCCTCCCGGGCAGCTGCAGCCGGACCTGGGAAACCACACGCTTAGCTTCCAGGTTACAGGCCGAGTGAGACAGCACCGCTTCTGGACCCCAGGTGCGTGGTGTTGTCACACGTGGGTAGTGGGTCCGCTGGGTTGACAGACTTAGCTAGGATTAGGGTTCGGCCCAGGGACGTCGCCAGGGCCGAAGCGACTCTGGTCTCGTGATCTCCCTCAGGGCTGAAGTGAGGGCCCATGTGACAAGGCGGCTCAAGTGCAGGGTTAGGGTTCGAAGCAGGCTTAGGTTTCCCTGGAGGGTCCCGGTTCGGGGTAGGGTTAGGTACCAGGACGCCACAGGCTCCGAAAGCACAGCAGGGCAGTCGTCTCCCCGAAGGGCTCAGTGGAGGGCGGAAGGGACAGTGCCGATCAGATTCAGCCTTTGGCTGTCAAGGCCATACAAGTCGATGGGCGCCTGGTCAAGGAGGCCTCCGGAATCCTCTCGGGCAGCTGCAACCGGGCCTGGGAAACCACATTCTGAGCTTCCCCTCTCCATGCCGAGTGAGACTGCACCTCTTGTGGACCCCAGGCGCATGGTGTTGTCACACGTTGGAATTTGTATCTCTCGGGGAGACAGCCTTGGCCAGGGTTAGGGTTTGGCCCAGGAACGTCGCCAGCCCGAAGCGACTCTGGTCTCGTGATATCCATCGAGGACTGAAGTGAGGGCCCATGCGACCAGGCGCTCAAGTGCAGGGTTCGGGTCCGACGCAGGCTTAGGTGGCCCCAGGAGGGTCCCGGTTTGGGGTAGGGTTAGGGTTAGGGTTACGTCCCAGGAGGCTCCAGGCGCCGAACGCACAGCAGGGCACTTGTTCCCCGAAAGGCTGAGTTGAGGTCACAAGGGAGGGTCCCGGTCAGGATCAGTCTTTGGCCGCCAAGGCCACACGTCGATGGACCCCCGGTCTAAGAGGCCTCCGCAATCCTCTCGGGCAGCGGCACACGGGCCTGGGAAACCACATGCTGAGCTTCCGGTTTCCATGCCTTTGAGCCTGCACCGCTTCTGGACCCCAGGAGCGTGGTGATGTCACACGTTGGAATCGGGTGCCCACGGGGAGATAGCCTTAGCTAGGTTTCCGCTTCGGCACAGGGACGTCGCCAGAGCCGAAGCGTCTCTGGTCTCGTGATCTCCCTCGAGGTTCAAGTGAGGGCCCTTGCGACCAGGCGGCTCAAGTGCACGGTTAGGGTTCGAGTCAGGCTTAGGTTTCCCTGGAAGGTCCCGCCTCGGGGGAGGGTTAGGGTTAGGGTTAGGTCCCAGGAGGATCCAGGCGCTGAACGCAGAGCAGGGCAGTCGTTTCCCTGAAGGGCTGCATTGAGGGCACAAGGGAGGGTGCCGGTCAGGATCAGACTTTGGCCGCCAAACCACACACGTCGTTGGGTCTTTGGTCGAGGAGGCCTCCGGAATCCTCCCGGGCAGCGGCCCGCGGGCCTGGGAAACCACCTGCTGAGCTTCCACATTCCATGCCGAGTGATCCTGCACCGCTTCTGGACCCCAGGCGCGTGGTGTTGTCACACGTTGGAATTGGCTCAACACGGGTGACATCCTCATCTAGGGTTAGGGTTCGGCCCCGGGACGTCGCCAGGGCCGAAACGACTCTGGTCTCGTGATCTCCCTCGAAGGCGGAAGTGAGGGCCCATGCGACCAGACGTCTCAAGTGCAGGGTTAGAGTTCGAGGCAGGCTTAGGTTTCCCTGGAGGGTCCCGGATCGGGGTAGGCTTAGGCTTAGGGTTAGGTCTCAGGAGGCTCCAGGCGCCGAACGCACAGCAGGGCAGTCGTCTCCCTGAAGGGCTCAGTGGAGGGCAAAAGGGACAGTGCCGATCAGATTCAGCCTTTGGCTGCCAAGGCCATACAAGTCGATGGGCCCCTGGTCAAGGAGGCCTTCGGAATCCACTCGGCCAGATGCAACCGCGCCTGGGATACCACAGGCAGAGCTTCCGCGTTCCATGCCGAGTGAGACTGCACCTCTTCTGGACCCCAGGCGCATGGTGTGGTCACACGTTGGAATTGGTACCTCACGGAGACAGCCTTGGCTAGGGTTAGGGTTCGGCCCAGGGACGTCGCCAGGGCCGAAGCGACTCTGCTCTCGGGATATCCGTCGAGGGCCCATGCGACCAGGCGCTCAAGTGCAGGGTTCGGGTCCGAGGCAGGCTTAGGTTTCCCTGGAGGGTCCCGGTTTGGGGTAGGGTTAGGGTTAGGGTTAGGTCCAAGGAGGCTCCAGGCACTGAACGCACAGCAGGGCACTTGTTCCCCAAAAGGCTGAGTTGAGGGCACAAGTGAGGGTGCCGGTCAGGATCAGACTTTGGCCGCCAAGACCACACACGTCGATGGGTCTTTGGTCGAGGAGGCCTGCGGAATCCTCTCGGGCAGCGGCCCGTGGGCCTAGGAAACCACCTGCTGAGCTTCCACATTCCATGCCGAGTGATCCTGCAGCGCATCTGGACCCCAGGCGCGTGGTGTTGTCGCACGTGGGTAGTGGGTCCCACGGGGAGACAGCCGTAGCTAGGGTTAGGGTTCGGCACGGGGACATCGCCAGGGCCGAAGCGACTCTGGTCTCGTGATCTCCCTCAGGGCTGAAGTGAGGGCCCATGTGACAAGGCGGCTCAAGTGCAGGGTTAGGGTTCGAGGCAGGCTTAGGTTTCCCTGGAGGGTCCCGGTTCGGGGGAGGGTTAGGGTTAGGGTTAGGTCTCAGGAGGCTCCAGGCGCCGAACGCACAGCAGGGCAGTCATCTCGCAAAGGGCTGAGTTGAGGGCCCAAGGGAGGGTGCCGGTCAGGATGACTCTTTGGCCGCCACGACCACACACGTCGATGGGCCCCGGTCGAGGAGGCCTCCGGAATCCTACCGGGCAGCTGCAGCCGGACCTGGGAAACCACACGCTTAGCTTCCAGGTTCCAGGCCGAGTGAGACTGCACCGCTCTTGGACCCCAGGCGCGTGGTGTTGTCACACGTGGGTATTGGGTCCCCACGGGGAGACAGCCTTAGCTAGGGTTAGGGTTCGGCCAAGGGACGTCGCCAGGGCCGAAGCGGCTCTGGTCTCGTGATCTCCCCCAGGGCTGAAGTGACGGCCCATGTGACCAGGCGTTCAAGTGCAGGGTTCGGGACCGAGGCAGGCTTAGGTGGCCCCAGGAGAGTCACGGTTTGGGGTAGGATTAGGGTTAGGGTTACGTCCCCGGAGGCTCCAGGCGCTGAACCCACAGCAGGGCACTTGTTCCCCGAAAGGCTGAGTTGAGGTCACAAGGGAGGGTGCCAGTCAGGTTCAGTTTTTGGCCGCCAAGGCCACCACTTCGATGGGCCCCTGGTCTAGGAGGCCTCCGGAATCCTCTCGGGCAGCGGCACACGGGCCTGGGAAACCACATGCTGAGCTTCCGGTTTCCATGCCTTTGAGCCTGCACCGCTAATGGACCCCAGGAGCGTTGTGATGTCACACGTTGGCATTGGGTGCCCACGGGGAGATAGCCTTAGCTAGGTTTCCGGTTCGGCCCAGGGACGTCGCCAGAGCCGAAGCGTCTCTGGTCTCGTGATCTCCCTCGAGGTTGAAGCGAGGGCCCTTGCGACCAGGCGGCTCAACTGCACGGTTAGGGTTCGAGTCAGGCTTAGTTTTCCCTGGAAGGTCCCGCTTCGGGGTAAGTTTAGGGTTAGTTCCCAGGAGGATCCAGGCGCTGAACGCAGAGCAGGGCAGTCTTTCCCTAAGGGCTGCGTTGAGGGCACAAGGGAGGGTGCCGGTCAGGATCAGACTTTGGCCGCCAAGGCCACACACGTCCATGGGTCTTTGGTCGAGGAGTGCTCCGGAATCCTCTCGGGCAGCGGCCCGCGGGCCTGGGAAACCACCTGCTGAGCTTCCACATTCCATGCCGAGTGATCCTGCACCGCTGCTGGACCCCAGGCGCGTGGTGTTGTCACACGTTGGAATTGGCTCAACACGGGTGACATCCTCATCTAGGGTTAGGGTTCGGCCCCGGGACGTCGCCAGGGCCGAAACGACTCTGGTCTCGTGATCTCCCTCGAAGGCTGAAGTGAGGGCCCATGCGACCAGACGTCTCAAGTGCACGGATAGAGTTCGAGGCAGGCTTAGGTTTCCCTGGAGGGTCCCGGTTCGGAGTAGGCTTAGGGTTAGGGTTAGGTCTCAGGAGGCTCCAGGCGCCGAAGGCACAGCAGGGCAGTCATCTCGCGAAGGGCTGAGTCGAGGGCCCAAGGGAGGGTGCCGGTCAGGATCACTCTTTGGTCGCCCAGACCAAACACGTCGATGGGCCCCTGGTCGAGGAGGCCTCCGGCATCCTCCCGGGCAGCTGCAGCCGGACCTGGGAAACCACACGCTTAGCTTCCAGGTTACAGGCCGAGTGAGACAGCACCGCTTCTGGACCCCAGGCGCGTGGTGTTGTCACACGTGGGTAGTGGGTCCGCTGGGTTGACAGACTTAGCTAGGATTAGGGTTCGGCCCAGGGACGTCGCCAGGGCCGAAGCGACTCTGGTCTCGTGATCTCCCTCAGGGCTGAAGTGAGGGCCCATGTGACAAGGCGGCTCAAGTGCAGGGTTAGGGTTCGAAGCAGGCTTAGGTTTCCCTGGAGGGTCCCGGTTCGGGGTAGGGTTAGGTACCAGGACGCCACAGGCTCCGAAAGCACAGCAGGGCAGTCGTCTCCCCGAAGGGCTCAGTGGAGGGCGGAAGGGACAGTGCCGATCAGATTCAGCCTTTGGCTGTCAAGGCCATACAAGTCGATGGGCGCCTGGTCAAGGAGGCCTCCGGAATCCTCTCGGGCAGCTGCAACCGGGCCTGGGAAACCACATTCTGAGCTTCCCCTCTCCATGCCGAGTGAGACTGCACCTCTTGTGGACCCCAGGCGCATGGTGTTGTCACACGTTGGAATTTGTATCTCTCGGGGAGACAGCCTTGGCCAGGGTTAGGGTTTGGCCCAGGAACGTCGCCAGCCCGAAGCGACTCTGGTCTCGTGATATCCATCGAGGACTGAAGTGAGGGCCCATGCGACCAGGCGCTCAAGTGCAGGGTTCGGGTCCGAGGCAGGCTTAGGTGGCCCCAGGAGGGTCCCGGTTTGGGGTAGGGTTAGGGTTAGGGTTACGTCCCAGGAGGCTCCAGGCGCCGAACGCACAGCAGGGCACTTGTTCCCCGAAAGGCTGAGTTGAGGTCACAAGGGAGGGTCCCGGTCAGGATCAGTCTTTGGCCGCCAAGGCCACACGTCGATGGACCCCCGGTCTAAGAGGCCTCCGCAATCCTCTCGGGCAGCGGCACACGGGCCTGGGAAACCACATGCTGAGCTTCCGGTTTCCATGCCTTTGAGCCTGCACCGCTTCTGGACCCCAGGAGCGTGGTGATGTCACACGTTGGAATCGGGTGCCCACGGGGAGATAGCCTTAGCTAGGTTTCCGCTTCGGCACAGGGACGTCGCCAGAGCCGAAGCGTCTCTGGTCTCGTGATCTCCCTCGAGGTTCAAGTGAGGGCCCTTGCGACCAGGCGGCTCAAGTGCACGGTTAGGGTTCGAGTCAGGCTTAGGTTTCCCTGGAAGGTCCCGCCTCGGGGGAGGGTTAGGGTTAGGGTTAGGTCCCAGGAGGATCCAGGCGCTGAACGCAGAGCAGGGCAGTCGTTTCCCTGAAGGGCTGCATTGAGGGCACAAGGGAGGGTGCCGGTCAGGATCAGACTTTGGCCGCCAAACCACACACGTCGTTGGGTCTTTGGTCGAGGAGGCCTCCGGAATCCTCCCGGGCAGCGGCCCGCGGGCCTGGGAAACCACCTGCTGAGCTTCCACATTCCATGCCGAGTGATCCTGCACCGCTTCTGGACCCCAGGCGCGTGGTGTTGTCACACGTTGGAATTGGCTCAACACGGGTGACATCCTCATCTAGGGTTAGGGTTCGGCCCCGGGACGTCGCCAGGGCCGAAACGACTCTGGTCTCGTGATCTCCCTCGAAGGCGGAAGTGAGGGCCCATGCGACCAGACGTCTCAAGTGCAGGGTTAGAGTTCGAGGCAGGCTTAGGTTTCCCTGGAGGGTCCCGGATCGGGGTAGGCTTAGGCTTAGGGTTAGGTCTCAGGAGGCTCCAGGCGCCGAACGCACAGCAGGGCAGTCGTCTCCCTGAAGGGCTCAGTGGAGGGCAAAAGGGACAGTGCCGATCAGATTCAGCCTTTGGCTGCCAAGGCCATACAAGTCGATGGGCCCCTGGTCAAGGAGGCCTTCGGAATCCACTCGGCCAGATGCAACCGCGCCTGGGATACCACAGGCAGAGCTTCCGCGTTCCATGCCGAGTGAGACTGCACCTCTTCTGGACCCCAGGCGCATGGTGTGGTCACACGTTGGAATTGGTACCTCACGGAGACAGCCTTGGCTAGGGTTAGGGTTCGGCCCAGGGA
Source organism: Puma concolor (assembly GCF_028749965.1). NCBI lineage: Eukaryota > Metazoa > Chordata > Mammalia > Carnivora > Felidae > Puma > Puma concolor. The sequence continues at coordinate 84,154,495 of NC_141684.1, forward strand.
CGTCGCCAGGGCCGAAGCGACTCTGCTCTCGGGATATCCGTCGAGGGCCCATGCGACCAGGCGCTCAAGTGCAGGGTTCGGGTCCGAGGCAGGCTTAGGTTTCCCTGGAGGGTCCCGGTTTGGGGTAGGGTTAGGGTTAGGGTTAGGTCCAAGGAGGCTCCAGGCACTGAACGCACAGCAGGGCACTTGTTCCCCAAAAGGCTGAGTTGAGGGCACAAGTGAGGGTGCCGGTCAGGATCAGACTTTGGCCGCCAAGACCACACACGTCGATGGGTCTTTGGTCGAGGAGGCCTGCGGAATCCTCTCGGGCAGCGGCCCGTGGGCCTAGGAAACCACCTGCTGAGCTTCCACATTCCATGCCGAGTGATCCTGCAGCGCATCTGGACCCCAGGCGCGTGGTGTTGTCGCACGTGGGTAGTGGGTCCCACGGGGAGACAGCCGTAGCTAGGGTTAGGGTTCGGCACGGGGACATCGCCAGGGCCGAAGCGACTCTGGTCTCGTGATCTCCCTCAGGGCTGAAGTGAGGGCCCATGTGACAAGGCGGCTCAAGTGCAGGGTTAGGGTTCGAGGCAGGCTTAGGTTTCCCTGGAGGGTCCCGGTTCGGGGGAGGGTTAGGGTTAGGGTTAGGTCTCAGGAGGCTCCAGGCGCCGAACGCACAGCAGGGCAGTCATCTCGCAAAGGGCTGAGTTGAGGGCCCAAGGGAGGGTGCCGGTCAGGATGACTCTTTGGCCGCCACGACCACACACGTCGATGGGCCCCGGTCGAGGAGGCCTCCGGAATCCTACCGGGCAGCTGCAGCCGGACCTGGGAAACCACACGCTTAGCTTCCAGGTTCCAGGCCGAGTGAGACTGCACCGCTCTTGGACCCCAGGCGCGTGGTGTTGTCACACGTGGGTATTGGGTCCCCACGGGGAGACAGCCTTAGCTAGGGTTAGGGTTCGGCCAAGGGACGTCGCCAGGGCCGAAGCGGCTCTGGTCTCGTGATCTCCCCCAGGGCTGAAGTGACGGCCCATGTGACCAGGCGTTCAAGTGCAGGGTTCGGGACCGAGGCAGGCTTAGGTGGCCCCAGGAGAGTCACGGTTTGGGGTAGGATTAGGGTTAGGGTTACGTCCCCGGAGGCTCCAGGCGCTGAACCCACAGCAGGGCACTTGTTCCCCGAAAGGCTGAGTTGAGGTCACAAGGGAGGGTGCCAGTCAGGTTCAGTTTTTGGCCGCCAAGGCCACCACTTCGATGGGCCCCTGGTCTAGGAGGCCTCCGGAATCCTCTCGGGCAGCGGCACACGGGCCTGGGAAACCACATGCTGAGCTTCCGGTTTCCATGCCTTTGAGCCTGCACCGCTAATGGACCCCAGGAGCGTTGTGATGTCACACGTTGGCATTGGGTGCCCACGGGGAGATAGCCTTAGCTAGGTTTCCGGTTCGGCCCAGGGACGTCGCCAGAGCCGAAGCGTCTCTGGTCTCGTGATCTCCCTCGAGGTTGAAGCGAGGGCCCTTGCGACCAGGCGGCTCAACTGCACGGTTAGGGTTCGAGTCAGGCTTAGTTTTCCCTGGAAGGTCCCGCTTCGGGGTAAGTTTAGGGTTAGTTCCCAGGAGGATCCAGGCGCTGAACGCAGAGCAGGGCAGTCTTTCCCTAAGGGCTGCGTTGAGGGCACAAGGGAGGGTGCCGGTCAGGATCAGACTTTGGCCGCCAAGGCCACACACGTCCATGGGTCTTTGGTCGAGGAGTGCTCCGGAATCCTCTCGGGCAGCGGCCCGCGGGCCTGGGAAACCACCTGCTGAGCTTCCACATTCCATGCCGAGTGATCCTGCACCGCTGCTGGACCCCAGGCGCGTGGTGTTGTCACACGTTGGAATTGGCTCAACACGGGTGACATCCTCATCTAGGGTTAGGGTTCGGCCCCGGGACGTCGCCAGGGCCGAAACGACTCTGGTCTCGTGATCTCCCTCGAAGGCTGAAGTGAGGGCCCATGCGACCAGACGTCTCAAGTGCACGGATAGAGTTCGAGGCAGGCTTAGGTTTCCCTGGAGGGTCCCGGTTCGGAGTAGGCTTAGGGTTAGGGTTAGGTCTCAGGAGGCTCCAGGCGCCGAAGGCACAGCAGGGCAGTCATCTCGCGAAGGGCTGAGTCGAGGGCCCAAGGGAGGGTGCCGGTCAGGATCACTCTTTGGTCGCCCAGACCAAACACGTCGATGGGCCCCTGGTCGAGGAGGCCTCCGGCATCCTCCCGGGCAGCTGCAGCCGGACCTGGGAAACCACACGCTTAGCTTCCAGGTTACAGGCCGAGTGAGACAGCACCGCTTCTGGACCCCAGGCGCGTGGTGTTGTCACACGTGGGTAGTGGGTCCGCTGGGTTGACAGACTTAGCTAGGATTAGGGTTCGGCCCAGGGACGTCGCCAGGGCCGAAGCGACTCTGGTCTCGTGGTCTCCCTCAGGGCTGAAGTGAGGGCCCATGTGACAAGGCGGCTCAAGTGCAGGGTTAGGGTTCGAAGCAGGCTTAGGTTTCCCTGGAGGGTCCCGGTTCGGGGTAGGGTTAGGTACCAGGACGCCACAGGCTCCGAAAGCACAGCAGGGCAGTCGTCTCCCCGAAGGGCTCAGTGGAGGGCGGAAGGGACAGTGCCGATCAGATTCAGCCTTTGGCTGTCAAGGCCATACAAGTCGATGGGCGCCTGGTCAAGGAGGCCTCCGGAATCCTCTCGGGCAGCTGCAACCGGGCCTGGGAAACCACATTCTGAGCTTCCCCTCTCCATGCCGAGTGAGACTGCACCTCTTGTGGACCCCAGGCGCATGGTGTTGTCACACGTTGGAATTTGTATCTCTCGGGGAGACAGCCTTGGCCAGGGTTAGGGTTTGGCCCAGGAACGTCGCCAGCCCGAAGCGACTCTGGTCTCGTGATATCCATCGAGGACTGAAGTGAGGGCCCATGCGACCAGGCGCTCAAGTGCAGGGTTCGGGTCCGACGCAGGCTTAGGTGGCCCCAGGAGGGTCCCGGTTTGGGGTAGGGTTAGGGTTAGGGTTACGTCCCAGGAGGCTCCAGGCGCCGAACGCACAGCAGGGCACTTGTTCCCCGAAAGGCTGAGTTGAGGTCACAAGGGAGGGTCCCGGTCAGGATCAGTCTTTGGCCGCCAAGGCCACACGTCGATGGACCCCCGGTCTAAGAGGCCTCCGCAATCCTCTCGGGCAGCGGCACACGGGCCTGGGAAACCACATGCTGAGCTTCCGGTTTCCATGCCGATGAGCCTGCACCGCTTCTGGACCCCAGGAGCGTGGTGATGTCACACGTTGGAATCGGGTGCCCACGGGGAGATAGCCTTAGCTAGGTTTCCGCTTCGGCACAGGGACGTCGCCAGAGCCGAAGCGTCTCTGGTCTCGTGATCTCCCTCGAGGTTCAAGTGAGGGCCCTTGCGACCAGGCGGCTCAAGTGCACGGTTAGGGTTCGAGTCAGGCTTAGGTTTCCCTGGAAGGTCCCGCCTCGGGGGAGGGTTAGGGTTAGGGTTAGGTCCCAGGAGGATCCAGGCGCTGAACGCAGAGCAGGGCAGTCGTTTCCCTGAAGGGCTGCATTGAGGGCACAAGGGAGGGTGCCGGTCAGGATCAGACTTTGGCCGCCAAACCACACACGTCGTTGGGTCTTTGGTCGAGGAGGCCTCCGGAATCCTCCCGGGCAGCGGCCCGCGGGCCTGGGAAACCACCTGCTGAGCTTCCACATTCCATGCCGAGTGATCCTGCACCGCTTCTGGACCCCAGGCGCGTGGTGTTGTCACACGTTGGAATTGGCTCAACACGGGTGACATCCTCATCTAGGGTTAGGGTTCGGCCCCGGGACGTCGCCAGGGCCGAAACGACTCTGGTCTCGTGATCTCCCTCGAAGGCGGAAGTGAGGGCCCATGCGACCAGACGTCTCAAGTGCAGGGTTAGAGTTCGAGGCAGGCTTAGGTTTCCCTGGAGGGTCCCGGATCGGGGTAGGCTTAGGCTTAGGGTTAGGTCTCAGGAGGCTCCAGGCGCCGAACGCACAGCAGGGCAGTCGTCTCCCTGAAGGGCTCAGTGGAGGGCAAAAGGGACAGTGCCGATCAGATTCAGCCTTTGGCTGCCAAGGCCATACAAGTCGATGGGCCCCTGGTCAAGGAGGCCTTCGGAATCCACTCGGCCAGATGCAACCGCGCCTGGGATACCACAGGCAGAGCTTCCGCGTTCCATGCCGAGTGAGACTGCACCTCTTCTGGACCCCAGGCGCATGGTGTGGTCACACGTTGGAATTGGTACCTCACGGAGACAGCCTTGGCTAGGGTTAGGGTTCGGCCCAGGGACGTCGCCAGGGCCGAAGCGACTCTGCTCTCGGGATATCCGTCGAGGGCCCATGCGACCAGGCGCTCAAGTGCAGGGTTCGGGTCCGAGGCAGGCTTAGGTTTCCCTGGAGGGTCCCGGTTTGGGGTAGGGTTAGGGTTAGGGTTAGGTCCAAGGAGGCTCCAGGCACTGAACGCACAGCAGGGCACTTGTTCCCCAAAAGGCTGAGTTGAGGGCACAAGTGAGGGTGCCGGTCAGGATCAGACTTTGGCCGCCAAGACCACACACGTCGATGGGTCTTTGGTCGAGGAGGCCTGCGGAATCCTCTCGGGCAGCGGCCCGTGGGCCTAGGAAACCACCTGCTGAGCTTCCACATTCCATGCCGAGTGATCCTGCAGCGCATCTGGACCCCAGGCGCGTGGTGTTGTCGCACGTGGGTAGTGGGTCCCACGGGGAGACAGCCGTAGCTAGGGTTAGGGTTCGGCACGGGGACATCGCCAGGGCCGAAGCGACTCTGGTCTCGTGATCTCCCTCAGGGCTGAAGTGAGGGCCCATGTGACAAGGCGGCTCAAGTGCAGGGTTAGGGTTCGAGGCAGGCTTAGGTTTCCCTGGAGGGTCCCGGTTCGGGGGAGGGTTAGGGTTAGGGTTAGGTCTCAGGAGGCTCCAGGCGCCGAACGCACAGCAGGGCAGTCATCTCGCAAAGGGCTGAGTTGAGGGCCCAAGGGAGGGTGCCGGTCAGGATGACTCTTTGGCCGCCACGACCACACACGTCGATGGGCCCCGGTCGAGGAGGCCTCCGGAATCCTACCGGGCAGCTGCAGCCGGACCTGGGAAACCACACGCTTAGCTTCCAGGTTCCAGGCCGAGTGAGACTGCACCGCTCTTGGACCCCAGGCGCGTGGTGTTGTCACACGTGGGTATTGGGTCCCCACGGGGAGACAGCCTTAGCTAGGGTTAGGGTTCGGCCAAGGGACGTCGCCAGGGCCGAAGCGGCTCTGGTCTCGTGATCTCCCCCAGGGCTGAAGTGAGGGCCCATGTGACCAGGCGCTCAAGTGCAGGGTTCGGGACCGAGGCAGGCTTAGGTGGCCCCAGGAGAGTCACGGTTTGGGGTAGGATTAGGGTTAGGGTTACGTCCCCGGAGGCTCCAGGCGCTGAACGCACAGCAGGGCACTTGTTCCCCGAAAGGCTGAGTTGAGGTCACAAGGGAGGGTGCCAGTCAGGTTCAGTTTTTGGCCGCCAAGGCCACCACGTCGATGGGCCCCTGGTCTAGGAGGCCTCCGGAATCCTCTCGGGCAGCGGCACACGGGCCTGGGAAACCACATGCTGAGCTTCCGGTTTCCATGCCTTTGAGCCTGCACCGCTAATGGACCCCAGGAGCGTTGTGATGTCACACGTTGGCATTGGGTGCCCACGGGGAGATAGCCTTAGCTAGGTTTCCGGTTCGGCCCAGGGACGTCGCCAGAGCCGAAGCGTCTCTGGTCTCGTGATCTCCCTCGAGGTTGAAGCGAGGGCCCTTGCGACCAGGCGGCTCAACTGCACGGTTAGGGTTCGAGTCAGGCTTAGTTTTCCCTGGAAGGTCCCGCTTCGGGGTAAGTTTAGGGTTAGTTCCCAGGAGGATCCAGGCGCTGAACGCAGAGCAGGGCAGTCTTTCCCTAAGGGCTGCGTTGAGGGCACAAGGGAGGGTGCCGGTCAGGATCAGACTTTGGCCGCCAAGGCCACACACGTCCATGGGTCTTTGGTCGAGGAGTGCTCCGGAATCCTCTCGGGCAGCGGCCCGCGGGCCTGGGAAACCACCTGCTGAGCTTCCACATTCCATGCCGAGTGATCCTGCACCGCTGCTGGACCCCAGGCGCGTGGTGTTGTCACACGTTGGAATTGGCTCAACACGGGTGACATCCTCATCTAGGGTTAGGGTTCGGCCCCGGGACGTCGCCAGGGCCGAAACGACTCTGGTCTCGTGATCTCCCTCGAAGGCTGAAGTGAGGGCCCATGCGACCAGACGTCTCAAGTGCACGGATAGAGTTCGAGGCAGGCTTAGGTTTCCCTGGAGGGTCCCGGTTCGGAGTAGGCTTAGGGTTAGGGTTAGGTCTCAGGAGGCTCCAGGCGCCGAAGGCACAGCAGGGCAGTCATCTCGCGAAGGGCTGAGTCGAGGGCCCAAGGGAGGGTGCCGGTCAGGATCACTCTTTGGTCGCCCAGACCAAACACGTCGATGGGCCCCTGGTCGAGGAGGCCTCCGGCATCCTCCCGGGCAGCTGCAGCCGGACCTGGGAAACCACACGCTTAGCTTCCAGGTTACAGGCCGAGTGAGACAGCACCGCTTCTGGACCCCAGGCGCGTGGTGTTGTCACACGTGGGTAGTGGGTCCGCTGGGTTGACAGACTTAGCTAGGATTAGGGTTCGGCCCAGGGACGTCGCCAGGGCCGAAGCGACTCTGGTCTCGTGATCTCCCTCAGGGCTGAAGTGAGGGCCCATGTGACAAGGCGGCTCAAGTGCAGGGTTAGGGTTCGAGGCAGGCTTAGGTTTCCCTGGAGGGTCCCGGTTCGGGGGAGGGTTAGGGTTAGGGTTAGGTCTCAGGAGGCTCCAGGCGCCGAACGCACAGCAGGGCAGTCATCTCGCAAAGGGCTGAGTTGAGGGCCCAAGGGAGGGTGCCGGTCAGGATGACTCTTTGGCCGCCACGACCACACACGTCGATGGGCCCCGGTCGAGGAGGCCTCCGGAATCAACCGGGCAGCTGCAGCCGGACCTGGGAAACCACACGCTTAGCTTCCAGGTTCCAGGCCGAGTGAGACTGCACCGCTCTTGGACCCCAGGCGCGTGGTGTTGTCACACGTGGGTATTGGGTCCCCACGGGGAGACAGCCTTAGCTAGGGTTAGGGTTCGGCCAAGGGACGTCGCCAGGGCCGAAGCGGCTCTGGTCTCGTGATCTCCCCCAGGGCTGAAGTGACGGCCCATGTGACCAGGCGTTCAAGTGCAGGGTTCGGGACCGAGGCAGGCTTAGGTGGCCCCAGGAGAGTCATGGTTTGGGGTAGGATTAGGGTTAGGGTTACGTCCCCAGAGGCTCCAGGCGCTGAACCCACAGCAGGGCACTTGTTCCCCGAAAGGCTGAGTTGAGGTCACAAGGGAGGGTGCCAGTCAGGTTCAGTTTTTGGCCGCCAAGGCCACCACTTCGATGGGCCCCTGGTCTAGGAGGCCTCCGGAATCCTCTCGGGCAGCGGCACACGGGCCTGGGAAACCACATGCTGAGCTTCCGGTTTCCATGCCTTTGAGCCTGCACCGCTAATGGACCCCAGGAGCGTTGTGATGTCACACGTTGGCATTGGGTGCCCACGGGGAGATAGCCTTAGCTAGGTTTCCGGTTCGGCACAGGGACGTCGCCAGAGCCGAAATGACTCTGGTCTCGTGATCTCCCTCGAGGTTCAAGTGAGGGCCCTTGCGACCAGGCGGCTCAAGTGCACGGTTAGGGTTCGAGTCAGGCTTAGGTTTCCCTGGAAGGTCCCGCCTCGGGGGAGGGTTAGGGTTAGGGTTAGGTCCCAGGAGGATCCAGGCGCTGAACGCAGAGCAGGGCAGTCGTTTCCCTGAAGGGCTGCATTGAGGGCACAAGGGAGGGTGCCGGTCAGGATCAGACTTTGGCCGCCAAACCACACACGTCGTTGGGTCTTTGGTCGAGGAGGCCTCCGGAATCCTCCCGGGCAGCGGCCCGCGGGCCTGGGAAACCACCTGCTGAGCTTCCACATTCCATGCCGAGTGATCCTGCACCGCTTCTGGACCCCAGGCGCGTGGTGTTGTCACACGTTGGAATTGGCTCAACACGGGTGACATCATCATCTAGGGTTAGGGTTCGGCCCCGGGACGTCGCCAGGGCCGAAACGACTCTGGTCTCGTGATCTCCCTCGAAGGCGGAAGTGAGGGCCCATGCGACCAGACGTCTCAAGGGCAGGGTTAGAGTTCGAGGCAGGCTTAGGTTTCCCTGGAGGGTCCCGGATCGGGGTAGGCTTAGGCTTAGGGTTAGGTCTCAGGAGGCTCCAGGCGCCGAACGCACAGCAGGGCAGTCGTCTCCCTGAAGGGCTCAGTGGAGGGCAAAAGGGACAGTGCCGATCAGATTCAGCCTTTGGCTGCCAAGGCCATACAAGTCGATGGGCCCCTGGTCAAGGAGGCCTTCGGAATCCACTCGGCCAGATGCAACCGCGCCTGGGATACCACAGGCAGAGCTTCCGCGTTCCATGCCGAGTGAGACTGCACCTCTTCTGGACCCCAGGCGCATGGTGTGGTCACACGTTGGAATTGGTACCTCACGGAGACAGCCTTGGCTAGGGTTAGGGTTCGGCCCAGGGACGTCGCCAGGGCCGAAGCGACTCTGCTCTCGGGATATCCGTCGAGGGCCCATGCGACCAGGCGCTCAAGTGCAGGGTTCGGGTCCGAGGCAGGCTTAGGTTTCCCTGGAGGGTCCCGGTTTGGGGTAGGGTTAGGGTTAGGGTTAGGTCCAAGGAGGCTCCAGGCACTGAACGCACAGCAGGGCACTTGTTCCCCAAAAGGCTGAGTTGAGGGCACAAGTGAGGGTGCCGGTCAGGATCAGATTTTGGCCGCCAAGACCACACACGTCGATGGGTCTTTGGTCGAGGAGGCCTGCGGAATCCTCTCGGGCAGCGGCCCGTGGGCCTAGGAAACCACCTGCTGAGCTTCCACATTCCATGCCGAGTGATCCTGCAGCGCATCTGGACCCCAGGCGCGTGGTGTTGTCGCACGTGGGTAGTGGGTCCCACGGGGAGACAGCCGTAGCTAGGGTTAGGGTTCGGCACGGGGACATCGCCAGGGCCGAAGCGACTCTGGTCTCGTGATCTCCCTCAGGGCTGAAGTGAGGGCCCATGTGACAAGGCGGCTCAAGTGCAGGGTTAGGGTTCGAGGCAGGCTTAGGGTTCCCTGGAGGGTCCCGGTTCGGGGGAGGGTTAGGGTTAGGGTTAGGTCTCAGGAGGCTCCAGGCGCCGAACGCACAGCAGGGCAGTCATCTCGCAAAGGGCTGAGTTGAGGGCCCAAGGGAGGGTGCCGGTCAGGATGACTCTTTGGCCGCCACGACCACACACGTCGATGGGCCCCGGTCGAGGAGGCCTCCGGAATCCTACCGGGCAGCTGCAGCCGGACCTGGGAAACCACACGCTTAGCTTCCAGGTTCCAGGCCGAGTGAGACTGCACCGCTCTTGGACCCCAGGCGCGTGGTGTTGTCACACGTGGGTATTGGGTCCCCACGGGGAGACAGCCTTAGCTAGGGTTAGGGTTCGGCCAAGGGACGTCGCCAGGGCCGAAGCGGCTCTGGTCTCGTGATCTCCCCCAGGGCTGACGTGAGGGCCCATGTGACCAGGCGTTCAAGTGCAGGGTTCGGGACCGAGGCAGGCTTAGGTGGCCCCAGGAGAGTCACGGTTTGGGGTAGGATTAGGGTTAGGGTTACGTCCCCGGAGGCTCCAGGCGCTGAACGCACAGCAGGGCACTTGTTCCCCGAAAGGCTGAGTTGAGGTCACAAGGGAGGGTGCCAGTCAGGTTCAGTTTTTGGCCGCCAAGGCCACCACGTCGATGGGCCCCTGGTCTAGGAGGCCTCCGGAATCCTCTCGGGCAGCGGCACACGGGCCTGGGAAACCACATGCTGAGCTTCCGGTTTCCATGCCTTTGAGCCTGCACCGCTAATGGACCCCAGGAGCGTTGTGATGTCACACGTTGGCATTGGGTGCCCACGGGGAGATAGCCTTAGCTAGGTTTCCGGTTCGGCCCAGGGACGTCGCCAGAGCCGAAGCGTCTCTGCTCTCGTGATCTCCCTCGAGGTTGAAGTGAGGGCCCTTGCGACCAGGCGGCTCAACTGCACGGTTAGGGTTCGAGTCAGGCTTAGGTTTCCCTGGAAGGTCCCGCTTCGGGGTAAGTTTAGGGTTAGTTCCCAGGAGGATCCAGGCGCTGAACGCAGAGCAGGGCAGTCTTTCCCTAAGGGCTGCGTTGAGGGCACAAGGGAGGGTGCCGGTCAGGATCAGACTTTGGCCGCCAAGGCCACACACGTCCATGGGTCTTTGGTCGAGGAGTGCTCCGGAATCCTCTCGGGCAGCGGCCCGCGGGCCTGGGAAACCACCTGCTGAGCTTCCACATTCCATGCCGAGTGATCCTGCACCGCTGCTGGACCCCAGGCGCGTGGTGTTGTCACACGTTGGAATTGGCTCAACACGGGTGACATCCTCATCTAGGGTTAGGGTTCGGCCCCGGGACGTCGCCAGGGCCGAAACGACTCTGGTCTCGTGATCTCCCTCGAAGGCTGAAGTGAGGGCCCATGCGACCAGACGTCTCAAGTGCACGGATAGAGTTCGAGGCAGGCTTAGGTTTCCCTGGAGGGTCCCGGTTCGGAGTAGGCTTAGGGTTAGGGTTAGGTCTCAGGAGGCTCCAGGCGCCGAAGGCACAGCAGGGCAGTCATCTCGCGAAGGGCTGAGTCGAGGGCCCAAGGGAGGGTGCCGGTCAGGATCACTCTTTGGTCGCCCAGACCAAACACGTCGATGGGCCCCTGGTCGAGGAGGCCTCCGGCATCCTCCCGGGCAGCTGCAGCCGGACCTGGGAAACCACATGCTTAGCTTCCAGGTTACAGGCCGAGTGAGACAGCACCGCTTCTGGACCCCAGGCGCGTGGTGTTGTCACACGTGGGTAGTGGGTCCGCTGGGTTGACAGACTTAGCTAGGATTAGGGTTCGGCCCAGGGACGTCGCCAGGGCCGAAGCGACTCTGGTCTCGTGATCTCCCTCAGGGCTGAAGTGAGGGCCCATGTGACAAGGCGGCTCAAGTGCAGGGTTAGGGTTCGAAGCAGGCTTAGGTTTCCCTGGAGGGTCCCGGTTCGGGGTAGGGTTAGGTACCAGGACGCCACAGGCTCCGAAAGCACAGCAGGGCAGTCGTCTCCCCGAAGGGCTCAGTGGAGGGCGGAAGGGACAGTGCCGATCAGATTCAGCCTTTGGCTGTCAAGGCCATACAAGTCGATGGGCGCCTGGTCAAGGAGGCCTCCGGAATCCTCTCGGGCAGCTGCAACCGGGCCTGGGAAACCACATTCTGAGCTTCCCCTCTCCATGCCGAGTGAGACTGCACCTCTTGTGGACCCCAGGCGCATGGTGTTGTCACACGTTGGAATTTGTATCTCTCGGGGAGACAGCCTTGGCCAGGGTTAGGGTTTGGCCCAGGAACGTCGCCAGCCCGAAGCGACTCTGGTCTCGTGATATCCATCGAGGACTGAAGTGAGGGCCCATGCGACCAGGCGCTCAAGTGCAGGGTTCGGGTCCGAGGCAGGCTTAGGTGGCCCCAGGAGGGTCCCGGTTTGGGGTAGGGTTAGGGTTAGGGTTACGTCCCAGGAGGCTCCAGGCGCCGAACGCACAGCAGGGCACTTGTTCCCCGAAAGGCTGAGTTGAGGTCACAAGGGAGGGTCCCGGTCAGGATCAGTCTTTGGCCGCCAAGGCCACACGTCGATGGACCCCCGGTCTAAGAGGCCTCCGCAATCCTCTCGGGCAGCGGCACACGGGCCTGGGAAACCACATGCTGAGCTTCCGGTTTCCATGCCGATGAGCCTGCACCGCTTCTGGACCCCAGGAGCGTGGTGATGTCACACGTTGGAATCGGGTGCCCACGGGGAGATAGCCTTAGCTAGGTTTCCGGTTCGGCACAGGGACGTCGCCAGAGCCGAAATGACTCTGGTCTCGTGATCTCCCTCGAGGTTCAAGTGAGGGCCCTTGCGACCAGGCGGCTCAAGTGCACGGTTAGGGTTCGAGTCAGGCTTAGGTTTCCCTGGAAGGTCCCGCCTCGGGGGAGGGTTAGGGTTAGGGTTAGGTCCCAGGAGGATCCAGGCGCTGAACGCAGAGCAGGGCAGTCGTTTCCCTGAAGGGCTGCATTGAGGGCACAAGGGAGGGTGCCGGTCAGGATCAGACTTTGGCCGCCAAACCACACACGTCGTTGGGTCTTTGGTCGAGGAGGCCTCCGGAATCCTCCCGGGCAGCGGCCCGCGGGCCTGGGAAACCACCTGCTGAGCTTCCACATTCCATGCCGAGTGATCCTGCACCGCTTCTGGACCCCAGGCGCGTGGTGTTGTCACACGTTGGAATTGGCTCAACACGGGTGACATCATCATCTAGGGTTAGGGTTCGGCCCCGGGACGTCGCCAGGGCCGAAACGACTCTGGTCTCGTGATCTCCCTCGAAGGCGGAAGTGAGGGCCCATGCGACCAGACGTCTCAAGGGCAGGGTTAGAGTTCGAGGCAGGCTTAGGTTTCCCTGGAGGGTCCCGGATCGGGGTAGGCTTAGGCTTAGGGTTAGGTCTCAGGAGGCTCCAGGCGCCGAACGCACAGCAGGGCAGTCGTCTCCCTGAAGGGCTCAGTGGAGGGCAAAAGGGACAGTGCCGATCAGATTCAGCCTTTGGCTGCCAAGGCCATACAAGTCGATGGGCCCCTGGTCAAGGAGGCCTTCGGAATCCACTCGGCCAGATGCAACCGCGCCTGGGATACCACAGGCAGAGCTTCCGCGTTCCATGCCGAGTGAGACTGCACCTCTTCTGGACCCCAGGCGCATGGTGTGGTCACACGTTGGAATTGGTACCTCACGGAGACAGCCTTGGCTAGGGTTAGGGTTCGGCCCAGGGACGTCGCCAGGGCCGAAGCGACTCTGCTCTCGGGATATCCGTCGAGGGCCCATGCGACCAGGCGCTCAAGTGCAGGGTTCGGGTCCGAGGCAGGCTTAGGTTTCCCTGGAGGGTCCCGGTTTGGGGTAGGGTTAGGGTTAGGGTTAGGTCCAAGGAGGCTCCAGGCACTGAACGCACAGCAGGGCACTTGTTCCCCAAAAGGCTGAGTTGAGGGCACAAGTGAGGGTGCCGGTCAGGATCAGATTTTGGCCGCCAAGACCACACACGTCGATGGGTCTTTGGTCGAGGAGGCCTGCGGAATCCTCTCGGGCAGCGGCCCGTGGGCCTAGGAAACCACCTGCTGAGCTTCCACATTCCATGCCGAGTGATCCTGCAGCGCATCTGGACCCCAGGCGCGTGGTGTTGTCGCACGTGGGTAGTGGGTCCCACGGGGAGACAGCCGTAGCTAGGGTTAGGGTTCGGCACGGGGACATCGCCAGGGCCGAAGCGACTCTGGTCTCGTGATCTCCCTCAGGGCTGAAGTGAGGGCCCATGTGACAAGGCGGCTCAAGTGCAGGGTTAGGGTTCGAGGCAGGCTTAGGGTTCCCTGGAGGGTCCCGGTTCGGGGGAGGGTTAGGGTTAGGGTTAGGTCTCAGGAGGCTCCAGGCGCCGAACGCACAGCAGGGCAGTCATCTCGCAAAGGGCTGAGTTGAGGGCCCAAGGGAGGGTGCCGGTCAGGATGACTCTTTGGCCGCCACGACCACACACGTCGATGGGCCCCGGTCGAGGAGGCCTCCGGAATCCTACCGGGCAGCTGCAGCCGGACCTGGGAAACCACACGCTTAGCTTCCAGGTTCCAGGCCGAGTGAGACTGCACCGCTCTTGGACCCCAGGCGCGTGGTGTTGTCACACGTGGGTATTGGGTCCCCACGGGGAGACAGCCTTAGCTAGGGTTAGGGTTCGGCCAAGGGACGTCGCCAGGGCCGAAGCGGCTCTGGTCTCGTGATCTCCCCCAGGGCTGACGTGAGGGCCCATGTGACCAGGCGTTCAAGTGCAGGGTTCGGGACCGAGGCAGGCTTAGGTGGCCCCAGGAGAGTCACGGTTTGGGGTAGGATTAGGGTTAGGGTTACGTCCCCGGAGGCTCCAGGCGCTGAACGCACAGCAGGGCACTTGTTCCCCGAAAGGCTGAGTTGAGGTCACAAGGGAGGGTGCCAGTCAGGTTCAGTTTTTGGCCGCCAAGGCCACCACGTCGATGGGCCCCTGGTCTAGGAGGCCTCCGGAATCCTCTCGGGCAGCGGCACACGGGCCTGGGAAACCACATGCTGAGCTTCCGGTTTCCATGCCTTTGAGCCTGCACCGCTAATGGACCCCAGGAGCGTTGTGATGTCACACGTTGGCATTGGGTGCCCACGGGGAGATAGCCTTAGCTAGGTTTCCGGTTCGGCCCAGGGACGTCGCCAGAGCCGAAGCGTCTCTGCTCTCGTGATCTCCCTCGAGGTTGAAGCGAGGGCCCTTGCGACCAGGCGGCTCAACTGCACGGTTAGGGTTCGAGTCAGGCTTAGGTTTCCCTGGAAGGTCCCGCTTCGGGGTAAGTTTAGGGTTAGTTCCCAGGAGGATCCAGGCGCTGAACGCAGAGCAGGGCAGTCTTTCCCTAAGGGCTGCGTTGAGGGCACAAGGGAGGGTGCCGGTCAGGATCAGACTTTGGCCGCCAAGGCCACACACGTCCATGGGTCTTTGGTCGAGGAGTGCTCCGGAATCCTCTCGGGCAGCGGCCCGCGGGCCTGGGAAACCACCTGCTGAGCTTCCACATTCCATGCCGAGTGATCCTGCACCGCTGCTGGACCCCAGGCGCGTGGTGTTGTCACACGTTGGAATTGGCTCAACACGGGTGACATCCTCATCTAGGGTTAGGGTTCGGCCCCGGGACGTCGCCAGGGCCGAAACGACTCTGGTCTCGTGATCTCCCTCGAAGGCTGAAGTGAGGGCCCATGCGACCAGACGTCTCAAGTGCACGGATAGAGTTCGAGGCAGGCTTAGGTTTCCCTGGAGGGTCCCGGTTCGGAGTAGGCTTAGGGTTAGGGTTAGGTCTCAGGAGGCTCCAGGCGCCGAAGGCACAGCAGGGCAGTCATCTCGCGAAGGGCTGAGTCGAGGGCCCAAGGGAGGGTGCCGGTCAGGATCACTCTTTGGTCGCCCAGACCAAACACGTCGATGGGCCCCTGGTCGAGGAGGCCTCCGGCATCCTCCCGGGCAGCTGCAGCCGGACCTGGGAAACCACATGCTTAGCTTCCAGGTTACAGGCCGAGTGAGACAGCACCGCTTCTGGACCCCAGGCGCGTGGTGTTGTCACACGTGGGTAGTGGGTCCGCTGGGTTGACAGACTTAGCTAGGATTAGGGTTCGGCCCAGGGACGTCGCCAGGGCCGAAGCGACTCTGGTCTCGTGATCTCCCTCAGGGCTGAAGTGAGGGCCCATGTGACAAGGCGGCTCAAGTGCAGGGTTAGGGTTCGAAGCAGGCTTAGGTTTCCCTGGAGGGTCCCGGTTCGGGGTAGGGTTAGGTACCAGGACGCCACAGGCTCCGAAAGCACAGCAGGGCAGTCGTCTCCCCGAAGGGCTCAGTGGAGGGCGGAAGGGACAGTGCCGATCAGATTCAGCCTTTGGCTGTCAAGGCCATACAAGTCGATGGGCGCCTGGTCAAGGAGGCCTCCGGAATCCTCTCGGGCAGCTGCAACCGGGCCTGGGAAACCACATTCTGAGCTTCCCCTCTCCATGCCGAGTGAGACTGCACCTCTTGTGGACCCCAGGCGCATGGTGTTGTCACACGTTGGAATTTGTATCTCTCGGGGAGACAGCCTTGGCCAGGGTTAGGGTTTGGCCCAGGAACGTCGCCAGCCCGAAGCGACTCTGGTCTCGTGATATCCATCGAGGACTGAAGTGAGGGCCCATGCGACCAGGCGCTCAAGTGCAGGGTTCGGGTCCGAGGCAGGCTTAGGTGGCCCCAGGAGGGTCCCGGTTTGGGGTAGGGTTAGGGTTAGGGTTACGTCCCAGGAGGCTCCAGGCGCCGAACGCACAGCAGGGCACTTGTTCCCCGAAAGGCTGAGTTGAGGTCACAAGGGAGGGTCCCGGTCAGGATCAGTCTTTGGCCGCCAAGGCCACACGTCGATGGACCCCCGGTCTAAGAGGCCTCCGCAATCCTCTCGGGCAGCGGCACACGGGCCTGGGAAACCACATGCTGAGCTTCCGGTTTCCATGCCGATGAGCCTGCACCGCTTCTGGACCCCAGGAGCGTGGTGATGTCACACGTTGGAATCGGGTGCCCACGGGGAGATAGCCTTAGCTAGGTTTCCGGTTCGGCACAGGGACGTCGCCAGAGCCGAAATGACTCTGGTCTCGTGATCTCCCTCGAGGTTCAAGTGAGGGCCCTTGCGACCAGGCGGCTCAAGTGCACGGTTAGGGTTCGAGTCAGGCTTAGGTTTCCCTGGAAGGTCCCGCCTCGGGGGAGGGTTAGGGTTAGGGTTAGGTCCCAGGAGGATCCAGGCGCTGAACGCAGAGCAGGGCAGTCGTTTCCCTGAAGGGCTGCATTGAGGGCACAAGGGAGGGTGCCGGTCAGGATCAGACTTTGGCCGCCAAACCACACACGTCGTTGGGTCTTTGGTCGAGGAGGCCTCCGGAATCCTCCCGGGCAGTGGCCCGCGGGCCTGGGAAACCACCTGCTGAGCTTCCACATTCCATGCCGAGTGATCCTGCACCGCTTCTGGACCCCAGGCGCGTGGTGTTGTCACACGTTGGAATTGGCTCAACACGGGTGACATCCTCATCTAGGGTTAGGGTTCGGCCCCGGGACGTCGCCAGGGCCGAAACGACTCTGGTCTCGTGATCTCCCTCGAAGGCGGAAGTGAGGGCCCATGCGACCAGACGTCTCAAGTGCAGGGTTAGAGTTCGAGGCAGGCTTAGGTTTCCCTGGAGGGTCCCGGATCGGGGTAGGCTTAGGCTTAGGGTTAGGTCTCAGGAGGCTCCAGGCGCCGAACGCACAGCAGGGCAGTCGTCTCCCTGAAGGGCTCAGTGGAGGGCAAAAGGGACAGTGCCGATCAGATTCAGCCTTTGGCTGCCAAGGCCATACAAGTCGATGGGCCCCTGGTCAAGGAGGCCTTCGGAATCCACTCGGCCAGATGCAACCGCGCCTGGGATACCACAGGCAGAGCTTCCGCGTTCCATCCCGAGTGAGACTGCACCTCTTCTGGACCCCAGGCGCATGGTGTGGTCACACGTTGGAATTGGTACCTCACGGAGACAGCCTTGGCTAGGGTTAGGGTTCGGCCCAGGGACGTCGCCAGGGCCGAAGCGACTCTGCTCTCGGGATATCCGTCGAGGGCCCATGCGACCAGGCGCTCAAGTGCAGGGTTCGGGTCCGAGGCAGGCTTAGGTTTCCCTGGAGGGTCCCGGTTTGGGGTAGGGTTAGGGTTAGGGTTAGGTCCAAGGAGGCTCCAGGCACTGAACGCACAGCAGGGCACTTGTTCCCCAAAAGGCTGAGTTGAGGGCACAAGTGAGGGTGCCGGTCAGGATCAGATTTTGGCCGCCAAGACCACACACGTCGATGGGTCTTTGGTCGAGGAGGCCTGCGGAATCCTCTCGGGCAGCGGCCCGTGGGCCTAGGAAACCACCTGCTGAGCTTCCACATTCCATGCCGAGTGATCCTGCAGCGCATCTGGACCCCAGGCGCGTGGTGTTGTCGCACGTGGGTAGTGGGTCCCACGGGGAGACAGCCGTAGCTAGGGTTAGGGTTCGGCACGGGGACATCGCCAGGGCCGAAGCGACTCTGGTCTCGTGATCTCCCTCAGGGCTGAAGTGAGGGCCCATGTGACAAGGCGGCTCAAGTGCAGGGTTAGGGTTCGAGGCAGGCTTAGGGTTCCCTGGAGGGTCCCGGTTCGGGGGAGGGTTAGGGTTAGGGTTAGGTCTCAGGAGGCTCCAGGCGCCGAACGCACAGCAGGGCAGTCATCTCGCAAAGGGCTGAGTTGAGGGCCCAAGGGAGGGTGCCGGTCAGGATGACTCTTTGGCCGCCACGACCACACACGTCGATGGGCCCCGGTCGAGGAGGCCTCCGGAATCCTACCGGGCAGCTGCAGCCGGACCTGGGAAACCACACGCTTAGCTTCCAGGTTCCAGGCCGAGTGAGACTGCACCGCTCTTGGACCCCAGGCGCGTGGTGTTGTCACACGTGGGTATTGGGTCCCCACGGGGAGACAGCCTTAGCTAGGGTTAGGGTTCGGCCAAGGGACGTCGCCAGGGCCGAAGCGGCTCTGGTCTCGTGATCTCCCCCAGGGCTGACGTGAGGGCCCATGTGACCAGGCGTTCAAGTGCAGGGTTCGGGACCGAGGCAGGCTTAGGTGGCCCCAGGAGAGTCACGGTTTGGGGTAGGATTAGGGTTAGGGTTACGTCCCCGGAGGCTCCAGGCGCTGAACGCACAGCAGGGCACTTGTTCCCCGAAAGGCTGAGTTGAGGTCACAAGGGAGGGTGCCAGTCAGGTTCAGTTTTTGGCCGCCAAGGCCACCACGTCGATGGGCCCCTGGTCTAGGAGGCCTCCGGAATCCTCTCGGGCAGCGGCACACGGGCCTGGGAAACCACATGCTGAGCTTCCGGTTTCCATGCCTTTGAGCCTGCACCGCTAATGGACCCCAGGAGCGTTGTGATGTCACACGTTGGCATTGGGTGCCCACGGGGAGATAGCCTTAGCTAGGTTTCCGGTTCGGCCCAGGGACGTCGCCAGAGCCGAAGCGTCTCTGCTCTCGTGATCTCCCTCGAGGTTGAAGTGAGGGCCCTTGCGACCAGGCGGCTCAACTGCACGGTTAGGGTTCGAGTCAGGCTTAGTTTTCCCTGGAAGGTCCCGCTTCGGGGTAAGTTTAGGGTTAGTTCCCAGGAGGATCCAGGCGCTGAACGCAGAGCAGGGCAGTCTTTCCCTAAGGGCTGCGTTGAGGGCACAAGGGAGGGTGCCGGTCAGGATCAGACTTTGGCCGCCAAGGCCACACACGTCCATGGGTCTTTGGTCGAGGAGTGCTCCGGAATCCTCTCGGGCAGCGGCCCGCGGGCCTGGGAAACCACCTGCTGAGCTTCCACATTCCATGCCGAGTGATCCTGCACCGCTGCTGGACCCCAGGCGCGTGGTGTTGTCACACGTTGGAATTGGCTCAACACGGGTGACATCCTCATCTAGGGTTAGGGTTCGGCCCCGGGACGTCGCCAGGGCCGAAACGACTCTGGTCTCGTGATCTCCCTCGAAGGCTGAAGTGAGGGCCCATGCGACCAGACGTCTCAAGTGCACGGATAGAGTTCGAGGCAGGCTTAGGTTTCCCTGGAGGGTCCCGGTTCGGAGTAGGCTTAGGGTTAGGGTTAGGTCTCAGGAGGCTCCAGGCGCCGAAGGCACAGCAGGGCAGTCATCTCGCGAAGGGCTGAGTCGAGGGCCCAAGGGAGGGTGCCGGTCAGGATCACTCTTTGGTCGCCCAGACCAAACACGTCGATGGGCCCCTGGTCGAGGAGGCCTCCGGCATCCTCCCGGGCAGCTGCAGCCGGACCTGGGAAACCACATGCTTAGCTTCCAGGTTACAGGCCGAGTGAGACAGCACCGCTTCTGGACCCCAGGCGCGTGGTGTTGTCACACGTGGGTAGTGGGTCCGCTGGGTTGACAGACTTAGCTAGGATTAGGGTTCGGCCCAGGGACGTCGCCAGGGCCGAAGCGACTCTGGTCTCGTGATCTCCCTCAGGGCTGAAGTGAGGGCCCATGTGACAAGGCGGCTCAAGTGCAGGGTTAGGGTTCGAAGCAGGCTTAGGTTTCCCTGGAGGGTCCCGGTTCGGGGTAGGGTTAGGTACCAGGACGCCACAGGCTCCGAAAGCACAGCAGGGCAGTCGTCTCCCCGAAGGGCTCAGTGGAGGGCGGAAGGGACAGTGCCGATCAGATTCAGCCTTTGGCTGTCAAGGCCATACAAGTCGATGGGCGCCTGGTCAAGGAGGCCTCCGGAATCCTCTCGGGCAGCTGCAACCGGGCCTGGGAAACCACATTCTGAGCTTCCCCTCTCCATGCCGAGTGAGACTGCACCTCTTGTGGACCCCAGGCGCATGGTGTTGTCACACGTTGGAATTTGTATCTCTCGGGGAGACAGCCTTGGCCAGGGTTAGGGTTTGGCCCAGGAACGTCGCCAGCCCGAAGCGACTCTGGTCTCGTGATATCCATCGAGGACTGAAGTGAGGGCCCATGCGACCAGGCGCTCAAGTGCAGGGTTCGGGTCCGAGGCAGGCTTAGGTGGCCCCAGGAGGGTCCCGGTTTGGGGTAGGGTTAGGGTTAGGGTTACGTCCCAGGAGGCTCCAGGCGCCGAACGCACAGCAGGGCACTTGTTCCCCGAAAGGCTGAGTTGAGGTCACAAGGGAGGGTCCCGGTCAGGATCAGTCTTTGGCCGCCAAGGCCACACGTCGATGGACCCCCGGTCTAAGAGGCCTCCGCAATCCTCTCGGGCAGCGGCACACGGGCCTGGGAAACCACATGCTGAGCTTCCGGTTACCATGCCGATGAGCCTGCACCGCTTCTGCACCCCAGGAGCGTGGTGATGTCACACGTTGGAATCGGGTGCCCACGGGGAGATAGCCTTAGCTAGGTTTCCGGTTCGGCACAGGGACGTCGCCAGAGCCGAAATGACTCTGGTCTCGTGATCTCCCTCGAGGTTCAAGTGAGGGCCCTTGCGACCAGGCGGCTCAAGTGCACGGTTAGGGTTCGAGTCAGGCTTAGGTTTCCCTGGAAGGTCCCGCCTCGGGGGAGGGTTAGGGTTAGGGTTAGGTCCCAGGAGGATCCAGGCGCTGAACGCAGAGCAGGGCAGTCGTTTCCCTGAAGGGCTGCATTGAGGGCACAAGGGAGGGTGCCGGTCAGGATCAGACTTTGGCCGCCAAACCACACACGTCGTTGGGTCTTTGGTCGAGGAGGCCTCCGGAATCCTCCCGGGCAGCGGCCCGCGGGCCTGGGAAACCACCTGCTGAGCTTCCACATTCCATGCCGAGTGATCCTGCACCGCTTCTGGACCCCAGGCGCGTGGTGTTGTCACACGTTGGAATTGGCTCAACACGGGTGACATCCTCATCTAGGGTTAGGGTTCGGCCCCGGGACGTCGCCAGGGCCGAAACGACTCTGGTCTCGTGATCTCCCTCGAAGGCGGAAGTGAGGGCCCATGCGACCAGACGTCTCAAGTGCAGGGTTAGAGTTCGAGGCAGGCTTAGGTTTCCCTGGAGGGTCCCGGATCGGGGTAGGCTTAGGCTTAGGGTTAGGTCTCAGGAGGCTCCAGGCGCCGAACGCACAGCAGGGCAGTCGTCTCCCTGAAGGGCTCAGTGGAGGGCAAAAGGGACAGTGCCGATCAGATTCAGCCTTTGGCTGCCAAGGCCATACAAGTCGATGGGCCCCTGGTCAAGGAGGCCTTCGGAATCCACTCGGCCAGATGCAACCGCGCCTGGGATACCACAGGCAGAGCTTCCGCGTTCCATGCCGAGTGAGACTGCACCTCTTCTGGACCCCAGGCGCATGGTGTGGTCACACGTTGGAATTGGTACCTCACGGAGACAGCCTTGGCTAGGGTTAGGGTTCGGCCCAGGGACGTCGCCAGGGCCGAAGCGACTCTGCTCTCGGGATATCCGTCGAGGGCCCATGCGACCAGGCGCTCAAGTGCAGGGTTCGGGTCCGAGGCAGGCTTAGGTTTCCCTGGAGGGTCCCGGTTTGGGGTAGGGTTAGGGTTAGGGTTAGGTCCAAGGAGGCTCCAGGCACTGAACGCACAGCAGGGCACTTGTTCCCCAAAAGGCTGAGTTGAGGGCACAAGTGAGGGTGCCGGTCAGGATCAGACTTTGGCCGCCAAGACCACACACGTCGATGGGTCTTTGGTCGAGGAGGCCTGCGGAATCCTCTCGGGCAGCGGCCCGTGGGCCTAGGAAACCACCTGCTGAGCTTCCACATTCCATGCCGAGTGATCCTGCAGCGCATCTGGACCCCAGGCGCGTGGTGTTGTCGCACGTGGGTAGTGGGTCCCACGGGGAGACAGCCGTAGCTAGGGTTAGGGTTCGGCACGGGGACATCGCCAGGGCCGAAGCGACTCTGGTCTCGTGATCTCCCTCAGGGCTGAAGTGAGGGCCCATGTGACAAGGCGGCTCAAGTGCAGGGTTAGGGTTCGAGGCAGGCTTAGGTTTCCCTGGAGGGTCCCGGTTCGGGGGAGGGTTAGGGTTAGGGTTAGGTCTCAGGAGGCTCCAGGCGCCGAACGCACAGCAGGGCAGTCATCTCGCAAAGGGCTGAGTTGAGGGCCCAAGGGAGGGTGCCGGTCAGGATGACTCTTTGGCCGCCACGACCACACACGTCGATGGGCCCCGGTCGAGGAGGCCTCCGGAATCCTACCGGGCAGCTGCAGCCGGACCTGGGAAACCACACGCTTAGCTTCCAGGTTCCAGGCCGAGTGAGACTGCACCGCTCTTGGACCCCAGGCGCGTGGTGTTGTCACACGTGGGTATTGGGTCCCCACGGGGAGACAGCCTTAGCTAGGGTTAGGGTTCGGCCAAGGGACGTCGCCAGGGCCGAAGCGGCTCTGGTCTCGTGATCTCCCCCAGGGCTGACGTGAGGGCCCATGTGACCAGGCGTTCAAGTGCAGGGTTCGGGACCGAGGCAGGCTTAGGTGGCCCCAGGAGAGTCACGGTTTGGGGTAGGATTAGGGTTAGGGTTACGTCCCCGGAGGCTCCAGGCGCTGAACGCACAGCAGGGCACTTGTTCCCCGAAAGGCTGAGTTGAGGTCACAAGGGAGGGTGCCAGTCAGGTTCAGTTTTTGGCCGCCAAGGCCACCACGTCGATGGGCCCCTGGTCTAGGAGGCCTCCGGAATCCTCTCGGGCAGCGGCACACGGGCCTGGGAAACCACATGCTGAGCTTCCGGTTTCCATGCCTTTGAGCCTGCACCGCTAATGGACCCCAGGAGCGTTGTGATGTCACACGTTGGCATTGGGTGCCCACGGGGAGATAGCCTTAGCTAGGTTTCCGGTTCGGCCCAGGGACGTCGCCAGAGCCGAAGCGTCTCTGCTCTCGTGATCTCCCTCGAGGTTGAAGTGAGGGCCCTTGCGACCAGGCGGCTCAACTGCACGGTTAGGGTTCGAGTCAGGCTTAGTTTTCCCTGGAAGGTCCCGCTTCGGGGTAAGTTTAGGGTTAGTTCCCAGGAGGATCCAGGCGCTGAACGCAGAGCAGGGCAGTCTTTCCCTAAGGGCTGCGTTGAGGGCACAAGGGAGGGTGCCGGTCAGGATCAGACTTTGGCCGCCAAGGCCACACACGTCCATGGGTCTTTGGTCGAGGAGTGCTCCGGAATCCTCTCGGGCAGCGGCCCGCGGGCCTGGGAAACCACCTGCTGAGCTT
Source organism: Puma concolor (assembly GCF_028749965.1). Classification (NCBI taxonomy): domain Eukaryota; kingdom Metazoa; phylum Chordata; class Mammalia; order Carnivora; family Felidae; genus Puma; species Puma concolor. The sequence continues at coordinate 84,177,782 of NC_141684.1, forward strand.
CCACATTCCATGCCGAGTGATCCTGCACCGCTTCTGGACCCCAGGCGCGTGGTGTTGTCACACGTTGGAATTGGCTCAACACGGGTGACATCCTCATCTAGGGTTAGGGTTCGGCCCCGGGACGTCGCCAGGGCCGAAACGACTCTGGTCTCGTGATCTCCCTCGAAGGCTGAAGTGAGGGCCCATGCGACCAGACGTCTCAAGTGCACGGATAGAGTTCGAGGCAGGCTTAGGTTTCCCTGGAGGGTCCCGGTTCGGAGTAGGCTTAGGGTTAGGGTTAGGTCTCAGGAGGCTCCAGGCGCCGAAGGCACAGCAGGGCAGTCATCTCGCGAAGGGCTGAGTCGAGGGCCCAAGGGAGGGTGCCGGTCAGGATCACTCTTTGGTCGCCCAGACCAAACACGTCGATGGGCCCCTGGTCGAGGAGGCCTCCGGCATCCTCCCGGGCAGCTGCAGCCGGACCTGGGAAACCACATGCTTAGCTTCCAGGTTACAGGCCGAGTGAGACAGCACCGCTTCTGGACCCCAGGCGCGTGGTGTTGTCACACGTGGGTAGTGGGTCCGCTGGGTTGACAGACTTAGCTAGGATTAGGGTTCGGCCCAGGGACGTCGCCAGGGCCGAAGCGACTCTGGTCTCGTGATCTCCCTCAGGGCTGAAGTGAGGGCCCATGTGACAAGGCGGCTCAAGTGCAGGGTTAGGGTTCGAAGCAGGCTTAGGTTTCCCTGGAGGGTCCCGGTTCGGGGTAGGGTTAGGTACCAGGACGCCACAGGCTCCGAAAGCACAGCAGGGCAGTCGTCTCCCCGAAGGGCTCAGTGGAGGGCGGAAGGGACAGTGCCGATCAGATTCAGCCTTTGGCTGTCAAGGCCATACAAGTCGATGGGCGCCTGGTCAAGGAGGCCTCCGGAATCCTCTCGGGCAGCTGCAACCGGGCCTGGGAAACCACATTCTGAGCTTCCCCTCTCCATGCCGAGTGAGACTGCACCTCTTGTGGACCCCAGGCGCATGGTGTTGTCACACGTTGGAATTTGTATCTCTCGGGGAGACAGCCTTGGCCAGGGTTAGGGTTTGGCCCAGGAACGTCGCCAGCCCGAAGCGACTCTGGTCTCGTGATATCCATCGAGGACTGAAGTGAGGGCCCATGCGACCAGGCGCTCAAGTGCAGGGTTCGGGTCCGAGGCAGGCTTAGGTGGCCCCAGGAGGGTCCCGGTTTGGGGTAGGGTTAGGGTTAGGGTTACGTCCCAGGAGGCTCCAGGCGCCGAACGCACAGCAGGGCACTTGTTCCCCGAAAGGCTGAGTTGAGGTCACAAGGGAGGGTCCCGGTCAGGATCAGTCTTTGGCCGCCAAGGCCACACGTCGATGGACCCCCGGTCTAAGAGGCCTCCGCAATCCTCTCGGGCAGCGGCACACGGGCCTGGGAAACCACATGCTGAGCTTCCGGTTACCATGCCGATGAGCCTGCACCGCTTCTGCACCCCAGGAGCGTGGTGATGTCACACGTTGGAATCGGGTGCCCACGGGGAGATAGCCTTAGCTAGGTTTCCGGTTCGGCACAGGGACGTCGCCAGAGCCGAAATGACTCTGGTCTCGTGATCTCCCTCGAGGTTCAAGTGAGGGCCCTTGCGACCAGGCGGCTCAAGTGCACGGTTAGGGTTCGAGTCAGGCTTAGGTTTCCCTGGAAGGTCCCGCCTCGGGGGAGGGTTAGGGTTAGGGTTAGGTCCCAGGAGGATCCAGGCGCTGAACGCAGAGCAGGGCAGTCGTTTCCCTGAAGGGCTGCATTGAGGGCACAAGGGAGGGTGCCGGTCAGGATCAGACTTTGGCCGCCAAACCACACACGTCGTTGGGTCTTTGGTCGAGGAGGCCTCCGGAATCCTCCCGGGCAGCGGCCCGCGGGCCTGGGAAACCACCTGCTGAGCTTCCACATTCCATGCCGAGTGATCCTGCACCGCTTCTGGACCCCAGGCGCGTGGTGTTGTCACACGTTGGAATTGGCTCAACACGGGTGACATCCTCATCTAGGGTTAGGGTTCGGCCCCGGGACGTCGCCAGGGCCGAAACGACTCTGGTCTCGTGATCTCCCTCGAAGGCGGAAGTGAGGGCCCATGCGACCAGACGTCTCAAGTGCAGGGTTAGAGTTCGAGGCAGGCTTAGGTTTCCCTGGAGGGTCCCGGATCGGGGTAGGCTTAGGCTTAGGGTTAGGTCTCAGGAGGCTCCAGGCGCCGAACGCACAGCAGGGCAGTCGTCTCCCTGAAGGGCTCAGTGGAGGGCAAAAGGGACAGTGCCGATCAGATTCAGCCTTTGGCTGCCAAGGCCATACAAGTCGATGGGCCCCTGGTCAAGGAGGCCTTCGGAATCCACTCGGCCAGATGCAACCGCGCCTGGGATACCACAGGCAGAGCTTCCGCGTTCCATGCCGAGTGAGACTGCACCTCTTCTGGACCCCAGGCGCATGGTGTGGTCACACGTTGGAATTGGTACCTCACGGAGACAGCCTTGGCTAGGGTTAGGGTTCGGCCCAGGGACGTCGCCAGGGCCGAAGCGACTCTGCTCTCGGGATATCCGTCGAGGGCCCATGCGACCAGGCGCTCAAGTGCAGGGTTCGGGTCCGAGGCAGGCTTAGGTTTCCCTGGAGGGTCCCGGTTTGGGGTAGGGTTAGGGTTAGGGTTAGGTCCAAGGAGGCTCCAGGCACTGAACGCACAGCAGGGCACTTGTTCCCCAAAAGGCTGAGTTGAGGGCACAAGTGAGGGTGCCGGTCAGGATCAGACTTTGGCCGCCAAGACCACACACGTCGATGGGTCTTTGGTCGAGGAGGCCTGCGGAATCCTCTCGGGCAGCGGCCCGTGGGCCTAGGAAACCACCTGCTGAGCTTCCACATTCCATGCCGAGTGATCCTGCAGCGCATCTGGACCCCAGGCGCGTGGTGTTGTCGCACGTGGGTAGTGGGTCCCACGGGGAGACAGCCGTAGCTAGGGTTAGGGTTCGGCACGGGGACATCGCCAGGGCCGAAGCGACTCTGGTCTCGTGATCTCCCTCAGGGCTGAAGTGAGGGCCCATGTGACAAGGCGGCTCAAGTGCAGGGTTAGGGTTCGAGGCAGGCTTAGGTTTCCCTGGAGGGTCCCGGTTCGGGGGAGGGTTAGGGTTAGGGTTAGGTCTCAGGAGGCTCCAGGCGCCGAACGCACAGCAGGGCAGTCATCTCGCAAAGGGCTGAGTTGAGGGCCCAAGGGAGGGTGCCGGTCAGGATGACTCTTTGGCCGCCACGACCACACACGTCGATGGGCCCCGGTCGAGGAGGCCTCCGGAATCCTACCGGGCAGCTGCAGCCGGACCTGGGAAACCACACGCTTAGCTTCCAGGTTCCAGGCCGAGTGAGACTGCACCGCTCTTGGACCCCAGGCGCGTGGTGTTGTCACACGTGGGTATTGGGTCCCCACGGGGAGACAGCCTTAGCTAGGGTTAGGGTTCGGCCAAGGGACGTCGCCAGGGCCGAAGCGGCTCTGGTCTCGTGATCTCCCCCAGGGCTGACGTGAGGGCCCATGTGACCAGGCGTTCAAGTGCAGGGTTCGGGACCGAGGCAGGCTTAGGTGGCCCCAGGAGAGTCACGGTTTGGGGTAGGATTAGGGTTAGGGTTACGTCCCCGGAGGCTCCAGGCGCTGAACGCACAGCAGGGCACTTGTTCCCCGAAAGGCTGAGTTGAGGTCACAAGGGAGGGTGCCAGTCAGGTTCAGTTTTTGGCCGCCAAGGCCACCACGTCGATGGGCCCCTGGTCTAGGAGGCCTCCGGAATCCTCTCGGGCAGCGGCACACGGGCCTGGGAAACCACATGCTGAGCTTCCGGTTTCCATGCCTTTGAGCCTGCACCGCTAATGGACCCCAGGAGCGTTGTGATGTCACACGTTGGCATTGGGTGCCCACGGGGAGATAGCCTTAGCTAGGTTTCCGGTTCGGCCCAGGGACGTCGCCAGAGCCGAAGCGTCTCTGCTCTCGTGATCTCCCTCGAGGTTGAAGTGAGGGCCCTTGCGACCAGGCGGCTCAACTGCACGGTTAGGGTTCGAGTCAGGCTTAGGTTTCCCTGGAAGGTCCCGCTTCGGGGTAAGTTTAGGGTTAGTTCCCAGGAGGATCCAGGCGCTGAACGCAGAGCAGGGCAGTCTTTCCCTAAGGGCTGCGTTGAGGGCACAAGGGAGGGTGCCGGTCAGGATCAGACTTTGGCCGCCAAGGCCACACACGTCCATGGGTCTTTGGTCGAGGAGTGCTCCGGAATCCTCTCGGGCAGCGGCCCGCGGGCCTGGGAAACCACCTGCTGAGCTTCCACATTCCATGCCGAGTGATCCTGCACCGCTGCTGGACCCCAGGCGCGTGGTGTTGTCACACGTTGGATTTGGCTCAACACGGGTGACATCCTCATCTAGGGTTAGGGTTCGGCCCCGGTACGTCGCCAGGGCCGAAACGACTCTGGTCTCGTGATCTCCCTCGAAGGCTGAAGTGAGGGCCCATGCGACCAGACGTCTCAAGTGCACGGATAGAGTTCGAGGCAGGCTTAGGTTTCCCTGGAGGGTCCCGGTTCGGAGTAGGCTTAGGGTTAGGGTTAGGTCTCAGGAGGCTCCAGGCGCCGAAGGCACAGCAGGGCAGTCATCTCGCGAAGGGCTGAGTCGAGGGCCCAAGGGAGGGTGCCGGTCAGGATCACTCTTTGGTCGCCCAGACCAAACACGTCGATGGGCCCCTGGTCGAGGAGGCCTCCGGCATCCTCCCGGGCAGCTGCAGCCGGACCTGGGAAACCACATGCTTAGCTTCCAGGTTACAGGCCGAGTGAGACAGCACCGCTTCTGGACCCCAGGCGCGTGGTGTTGTCACACGTGGGTAGTGGGTCCGCTGGGTTGACAGACTTAGCTAGGATTAGGGTTCGGCCCAGGGACGTCGCCAGGGCCGAAGCGACTCTGGTCTCGTGATCTCCCTCAGGGCTGAAGTGAGGGCCCATGTGACAAGGCGGCTCAAGTGCAGGGTTAGGGTTCGAAGCAGGCTTAGGTTTCCCTGGAGGGTCCCGGTTCGGGGTAGGGTTAGGTACCAGGACGCCACAGGCTCCGAAAGCACAGCAGGGCAGTCGTCTCCCCGAAGGGCTCAGTGGAGGGCGGAAGGGACAGTGCCGATCAGATTCAGCCTTTGGCTGTCAAGGCCATACAAGTCGATGGGCGCCTGGTCAAGGAGGCCTCCGGAATCCTCTCGGGCAGCTGCAACCGGGCCTGGGAAACCACATTCTGAGCTTCCCCTCTCCATGCCGAGTGAGACTGCACCTCTTGTGGACCCCAGGCGCATGCTGTTGTCACACGTTGGAATTTGTATCTCTCGGGGAGACAGCCTTGGCCAGGGTTAGGGTTTGGCCCAGGAACGTCGCCAGCCCGAAGCGACTCTGGTCTCGTGATATCCATCGAGGACTGAAGTGAGGGCCCATGCGACCAGGCGCTCAAGTGCAGGGTTCGGGTCCGAGGCAGGCTTAGGTGGCCCCAGGAGGGTCCCGGTTTGGGGTAGGGTTAGGGTTAGGGTTACGTCCCAGGAGGCTCCAGGCGCCGAACGCACAGCAGGGCACTTGTTCCCCGAAAGGCTGAGTTGAGGTCACAAGGGAGGGTCCCGGTCAGGATCAGTCTTTGGCCGCCAAGGCCACACGTCGATGGACCCCCGGTCTAAGAGGCCTCCGCAATCCTCTCGGGCAGCGGCACACGGGCCTGGGAAACCACATGCTGAGCTTCCGGTTTCCATGCCGATGAGCCTGCACCGCTTCTGGACCCCAGGAGCGTGGTGATGTCACACGTTGGAATCGGGTGCCCACGGGGAGATAGCCTTAGCTAGGTTTCCGGTTCGGCACAGGGACGTCGCCAGAGCCGAAGCGTCTCTGGTCTCGTGATCTCCCTCGAGGTTCAAGTGAGGGCCCTTGCGACCAGGCGGCTCAAGTGCACGGTTAGGGTTCGAGTCAGGCTTAGGTTTCCCTGGAAGGTCCCGCCTCGGGGGAGGGTTAGGGTTAGGGTTAGGTCCCAGGAGGATCCAGGCGCTGAACGCAGAGCAGGGCAGTCGTTTCCCTGAAGGGCTGCATTGAGGGCACAAGGGAGGGTGCCGGTCAGGATCAGACTTTGGCCGCCAAACCACACACGTCGTTGGGTCTTTGGTCGAGGAGGCCTCCGGAATCCTCCCGGGCAGCGGCCCGCGGGCCTGGGAAACCACCTGCTGAGCTTCCACATTCCATGCCGAGTGATCCTGCACCGCTTCTGGACCCCAGGCGCGTGGTGTTGTCACACGTTGGAATTGGCTCAACACGGGTGACATCCTCATCTAGGGTTAGGGTTCGGCCCCGGGACGTCGCCAGGGCCGAAACGACTCTGGTCTCGTGATCTCCCTCGAAGGCGGAAGTGAGGGCCCATGCGACCAGACGTCTCAAGTGCAGGGTTAGAGTTCGAGGCAGGCTTAGGTTTCCCTGGAGGGTCCCGGATCGGGGTAGGCTTAGGCTTAGGGTTAGGTCTCAGGAGGCTCCAGGCGCCGAACGCACAGCAGGGCAGTCGTCTCCCTGAAGGGCTCAGTGGAGGGCAAAAGGGACAGTGCCGATCAGATTCAGCCTTTGGCTGCCAAGGCCACACAAGTCGATGGGCCCCTGGTCAAGGAGGCCTTCGGAATCCACTCGGCCAGATGCAACCGCGCCTGGGATACCACAGGCAGAGCTTCCGCGTTCCATGCCGAGTGAGACTGCACCTCTTCTGGACCCCAGGCGCATGGTGTGGTCACACGTTGGAATTGGTACCTCACGGAGACAGCCTTGGCTAGGGTTAGGGTTCGGCCCAGGGACGTCGCCAGGGCCGAAGCGACTCTGCTCTCGGGATATCCGTCGAGGGCCCATGCGACCAGGCGCTCAAGTGCAGGGTTCGGGTCCGAGGCAGGCTTAGGTTTCCCTGGAGGGTCCCGGTTTGGGGTAGGGTTAGGGTTAGGGTTAGGTCCAAGGAGGCTCCAGGCACTGAACGCACAGCAGGGCACTTGTTCCCCAAAAGGCTGAGTTGAGGGCACAAGTGAGGGTGCCGGTCAGGATCAGACTTTGGCCGCCAAGACCACACACGTCGATGGGTCTTTGGTCGAGGAGGCCTGCGGAATCCTCTCGGGCAGCGGCCCGTGGGCCTAGGAAACCACCTGCTGAGCTTCCACATTCCATGCCGAGTGATCCTGCAGCGCATCTGGACCCCAGGCGCGTGGTGTTGTCGCACGTGGGTAGTGGGTCCCACGGGGAGACAGCCGTAGCTAGGGTTAGGGTTCGGCACGGGGACATCGCCAGGGCCGAAGCGACTCTGGTCTCGTGATCTCCCTCAGGGCTGAAGTGAGGGCCCATGTGACAAGGCGGCTCAAGTGCAGGGTTAGGGTTCGAGGCAGGCTTAGGTTTCCCTGGAGGGTCCCGGTTCGGGGGAGGGTTAGGGTTAGGGTTAGGTCTCAGGAGGCTCCAGGCGCCGAACGCACAGCAGGGCAGTCATCTCGCAAAGGGCTGAGTTGAGGGCCCAAGGGAGGGTGCCGGTCAGGATGACTCTTTGGCCGCCACGACCACACACGTCGATGGGCCCCGGTCGAGGAGGCCTCCGGAATCCTACCGGGCAGCTGCAGCCGGACCTGGGAAACCACACGCTTAGCTTCCAGGTTCCAGGCCGAGTGAGACTGCACCGCTCTTGGACCCCAGGCGCGTGGTGTTGTCACACGTGGGTATTGGGTCCCCACGGGGAGACAGCCTTAGCTAGGGTTAGGGTTCGGCCAAGGGACGTCGCCAGGGCCGAAGCGGCTCTGGTCTCGTGATCTCCCCCAGGGCTGACGTGAGGGCCCATGTGACCAGGCGTTCAAGTGCAGGGTTCGGGACCGAGGCAGGCTTAGGTGGCCCCAGGAGAGTCACGGTTTGGGGTAGGATTAGGGTTAGGGTTACGTCCCCGGAGGCTCCAGGCGCTGAACGCACAGCAGGGCACTTGTTCCCCGAAAGGCTGAGTTGAGGTCACAAGGGAGGGTGCCAGTCAGGTTCAGTTTTTGGCCGCCAAGGCCACCACGTCGATGGGCCCCTGGTCTAGGAGGCCTCCGGAATCCTCTCGGGCAGCGGCACACGGGCCTGGGAAACCACATGCTGAGCTTCCGGTTTCCATGCCTTTGAGCCTGCACCGCTAATGGACCCCAGGAGCGTTGTGATGTCACACGTTGGCATTGGGTGCCCACGGGGAGATAGCCTTAGCTAGGTTTCCGGTTCGGCCCAGGGACGTCGCCAGAGCCGAAGCGTCTCTGCTCTCGTGATCTCCCTCGAGGTTGAAGTGAGGGCCCTTGCGACCAGGCGGCTCAACTGCACGGTTAGGGTTCGAGTCAGGCTTAGGTTTCCCTGGAAGGTCCCGCTTCGGGGTAAGTTTAGGGTTAGTTCCCAGGAGGATCCAGGCGCTGAACGCAGAGCAGGGCAGTCTTTCCCTAAGGGCTGCGTTGAGGGCACAAGGGAGGGTGCCGGTCAGGATCAGACTTTGGCCGCCAAGGCCACACACGTCCATGGGTCTTTGGTCGAGGAGTGCTCCGGAATCCTCTCGGGCAGCGGCCCGCGGGCCTGGGAAACCACCTGCTGACCTTCCACATTCCATGCCGAGTGATCCTGCACCGCTGCTGGACCCCAGGCGCGTGGTGTTGTCACACGTTGGAATTGGCTCAACACGGGTGACATCCTCATCTAGGGTTAGGGTTCGGCCCCGGGACGTCGCCAGGGCCGAAACGACTCTGGTCTCGTGATCTCCCTCGAAGGCTGAAGTGAGGGCCCATGCGACCAGACGTCTCAAGTGCACGGATAGAGTTCGAGGCAGGCTTAGGTTTCCCTGGAGGGTCCCGGTTCGGAGTAGGCTTAGGGTTAGGGTTAGGTCTCAGGAGGCTCCAGGCGCCGAAGGCACAGCAGGGCAGTCATCTCGCGAAGGGCTGAGTCGAGGGCCCAAGGGAGGGTGCCGGTCAGGATCACTCTTTGGTCGCCCAGACCAAACACGTCGATGGGCCCCTGGTCGAGGAGGCCTCCGGCATCCTCCCGGGCAGCTGCAGCCGGACCTGGGAAACCACATGCTTAGCTTCCAGGTTACAGGCCGAGTGAGACAGCACCGCTTCTGGACCCCAGGCGCGTGGTGTTGTCACACGTGGGTAGTGGGTCCGCTGGGTTGACAGACTTAGCTAGGATTAGGGTTCGGCCCAGGGACGTCGCCAGGGCCGAAGCGACTCTGGTCTCGTGATCTCCCTCAGGGCTGAAGTGAGGGCCCATGTGACAAGGCGGCTCAAGTGCAGGGTTAGGGTTCGAAGCAGGCTTAGGTTTCCCTGGAGGGTCCCGGTTCGGGGTAGGGTTAGGTACCAGGACGCCACAGGCTCCGAAAGCACAGCAGGGCAGTCGTCTCCCCGAAGGGCTCAGTGGAGGGCGGAAGGGACAGTGCCGATCAGATTCAGCCTTTGGCTGTCAAGGCCATACAAGTCGATGGGCGCCTGGTCAAGGAGGCCTCCGGAATCCTCTCGGGCAGCTGCAACCGGGCCTGGGAAACCACATTCTGAGCTTCCCCTCTCCATGCCGAGTGAGACTGCACCTCTTGTGGACCCCAGGCGCATGGTGTTGTCACACGTTGGAATTTGTATCTCTCGGGGAGACAGCCTTGGCCAGGGTTAGGGTTTGGCCCAGGAACGTCGCCAGCCCGAAGCGACTCTGGTCTCGTGATATCCATCGAGGACTGAAGTGAGGGCCCATGCGACCAGGCGCTCAAGTGCAGGGTTCGGGTCCGAGGCAGGCTTAGGTGGCCCCAGGAGGGTCCCGGTTTGGGGTAGGGTTAGGGTTAGGGTTACGTCCCAGGAGGCTCCAGGCGCCGAACGCACAGCAGGGCACTTGTTCCCCGAAAGGCTGAGTTGAGGTCACAAGGGAGGGTCCCGGTCAGGATCAGTCTTTGGCCGCCAAGGCCACACGTCGATGGACCCCCGGTCTAAGAGGCCTCCGCAATCCTCTCGGGCAGCGGCACACGGGCCTGGGAAACCACATGCTGAGCTTCCGGTTTCCATGCCGATGAGCCTGCACCGCTTCTGGACCCCAGGAGCGTGGTGATGTCACACGTTGGAATCGGGTGCCCACGGGGAGATAGCCTTAGCTAGGTTTCCGGTTCGGCACAGGGACGTCGCCAGAGCCGAAGCGTCTCTGGTCTCGTGATCTCCCTCGAGGTTCAAGTGAGGGCCCTTGCGACCAGGCGGCTCAAGTGCACGGTTAGGGTTCGAGTCAGGCTTAGGTTTCCCTGGAAGGTCCCGCCTCGGGGGAGGGTTAGGGTTAGGGTTAGGTCCCAGGAGGATCCAGGCGCTGAACGCAGAGCAGGGCAGTCGTTTCCCTGAAGGGCTGCATTGAGGGCACAAGGGAGGGTGCCGGTCAGGATCAGACTTTGGCCGCCAAACCACACACGTCGTTGGGTCTTTGGTCGAGGAGGCCTCCGGAATCCTCCCGGGCAGCGGCCCGCGGGCCTGGGAAACCACCTGCTGAGCTTCCACATTCCATGCCGAGTGATCCTGCACCGCTTCTGGACCCCAGGCGCGTGGTGTTGTCACACGTTGGAATTGGCTCAACACGGGTGACATCCTCATCTAGGGTTAGGGTTCGGCCCCGGGACGTCGCCAGGGCCGAAACGACTCTGGTCTCGTGATCTCCCTCGAAGGCGGAAGTGAGGGCCCATGCGACCAGACGTCTCAAGTGCAGGGTTAGAGTTCGAGGCAGGCTTAGGTTTCCCTGGAGGGTCCCGGATCGGGGTAGGCTTAGGCTTAGGGTTAGGTCTCAGGAGGCTCCAGGCGCCGAACGCACAGCAGGGCAGTCGTCTCCCTGAAGGGCTCAGTGGAGGGCAAAAGGGACAGTGCCGATCAGATTCAGCCTTTGGCTGCCAAGGCCACACAAGTCGATGGGCCCCTGGTCAAGGAGGCCTTCGGAATCCACTCGGCCAGATGCAACCGCGCCTGGGATACCACAGGCAGAGCTTCCGCGTTCCATGCCGAGTGAGACTGCACCTCTTCTGGACCCCAGGCGCATGGTGTGGTCACACGTTGGAATTGGTACCTCACGGAGACAGCCTTGGCTAGGGTTAGGGTTCGGCCCAGGGACGTCGCCAGGGCCGAAGCGACTCTGCTCTCGGGATATCCGTCGAGGGCCCATGCGACCAGGCGCTCAAGTGCAGGGTTCGGGTCCGAGGCAGGCTTAGGTTTCCCTGGAGGGTCCCGGTTTGGGGTAGGGTTAGGGTTAGGGTTAGGTCCAAGGAGGCTCCAGGCACTGAACGCACAGCAGGGCACTTGTTCCCCAAAAGGCTGAGTTGAGGGCACAAGTGAGGGTGCCGGTCAGGATCAGACTTTGGCCGCCAAGACCACACACGTCGATGGGTCTTTGGTCGAGGAGGCCTGCGGAATCCTCTCGGGCAGCGGCCCGTGGGCCTAGGAAACCACCTGCTGAGCTTCCACATTCCATGCCGAGTGATCCTGCAGCGCATCTGGACCCCAGGCGCGTGGTGTTGTCGCACGTGGGTAGTGGGTCCCACGGGGAGACAGCCGTAGCTAGGGTTAGGGTTCGGCACGGGGACATCGCCAGGGCCGAAGCGACTCTGGTCTCGTGATCTCCCTCAGGGCTGAAGTGAGGGCCCATGTGACAAGGCGGCTCAAGTGCAGGGTTAGGGTTCGAGGCAGGCTTAGGTTTCCCTGGAGGGTCCCGGTTCGGGGGAGGGTTAGGGTTAGGGTTAGGTCTCAGGAGGCTCCAGGCGCCGAACGCACAGCAGGGCAGTCATCTCGCAAAGGGCTGAGTTGAGGGCCCAAGGGAGGGTGCCGGTCAGGATGACTCTTTGGCCGCCACGACCACACACGTCGATGGGCCCCGGTCGAGGAGGCCTCCGGAATCCTACCGGGCAGCTGCAGCCGGACCTGGGAAACCACACGCTTAGCTTCCAGGTTCCAGGCCGAGTGAGACTGCACCGCTCTTGGACCCCAGGCGCGTGGTGTTGTCACACGTGGGTATTGGGTCCCCACGGGGAGACAGCCTTAGCTAGGGTTAGGGTTCGGCCAAGGGACGTCGCCAGGGCCGAAGCGGCTCTGGTCTCGTGATCTCCCCCAGGGCTGACGTGAGGGCCCATGTGACCAGGCGTTCAAGTGCAGGGTTCGGGACCGAGGCAGGCTTAGGTGGCCCCAGGAGAGTCACGGTTTGGGGTAGGATTAGGGTTAGGGTTACGTCCCCGGAGGCTCCAGGCGCTGAACGCACAGCAGGGCACTTGTTCCCCGAAAGGCTGAGTTGAGGTCACAAGGGAGGGTGCCAGTCAGGTTCAGTTTTTGGCCGCCAAGGCCACCACGTCGATGGGCCCCTGGTCTAGGAGGCCTCCGGAATCCTCTCGGGCAGCGGCACACGGGCCTGGGAAACCACATGCTGAGCTTCCGGTTTCCATGCCTTTGAGCCTGCACCGCTAATGGACCCCAGGAGCGTTGTGATGTCACACGTTGGCATTGGGTGCCCACGGGGAGATAGCCTTAGCTAGGTTTCCGGTTCGGCCCAGGGACGTCGCCAGAGCCGAAGCGTCTCTGCTCTCGTGATCTCCCTCGAGGTTGAAGCGAGGGCCCTTGCGACCAGGCGGCTCAACTGCACGGTTAGGGTTCGAGTCAGGCTTAGGTTTCCCTGGAAGGTCCCGCTTCGGGGTAAGTTTAGGGTTAGTTCCCAGGAGGATCCAGGCGCTGAACGCAGAGCAGGGCAGTCTTTCCCTAAGGGCTGCGTTGAGGGCACAAGGGAGGGTGCCGGTCAGGATCAGACTTTGGCCGCCAAGGCCACACACGTCCATGGGTCTTTGGTCGAGGAGTGCTCCGGAATCCTCTCGGGCAGCGGCCCGCGGGCCTGGGAAACCACCTGCTGAGCTTCCACATTCCATGCCGAGTGATCCTGCACCGCTGCTGGACCCCAGGCGCGTGGTGTTGTCACACGTTGGAATTGGCTCAACACGGGTGACATCCTCATCTAGGGTTAGGGTTCGGCCCCGGGACGTCGCCAGGGCCGAAACGACTCTGGTCTCGTGATCTCCCTCGAAGGCTGAAGTGAGGGCCCATGCGACCAGACGTCTCAAGTGCACGGATAGAGTTCGAGGCAGGCTTAGGTTTCCCTGGAGGGTCCCGGTTCGGAGTAGGCTTAGGGTTAGGGTTAGGTCTCAGGAGGCTCCAGGCGCCGAAGGCACAGCAGGGCAGTCATCTCGCGAAGGGCTGAGTCGAGGGCCCAAGGGAGGGTGCCGGTCAGGATCACTCTTTGGTCGCCCAGACCAAACACGTCGATGGGCCCCTGGTCGAGGAGGCCTCCGGCATCCTCCCGGGCAGCTGCAGCCGGACCTGGGAAACCACATGCTTAGCTTCCAGGTTACAGGCCGAGTGAGACAGCACCGCTTCTGGACCCCAGGCGCGTGGTGTTGTCACACGTGGGTAGTGGGTCCGCTGGGTTGACAGACTTAGCTAGGATTAGGGTTCGGCCCAGGGACGTCGCCAGGGCCGAAGCGACTCTGGTCTCGTGATCTCCCTCAGGGCTGAAGTGAGGGCCCATGTGACAAGGCGGCTCAAGTGCAGGGTTAGGGTTCGAAGCAGGCTTAGGTTTCCCTGGAGGGTCCCGGTTCGGGGTAGGGTTAGGTACCAGGACGCCACAGGCTCCGAAAGCACAGCAGGGCAGTCGTCTCCCCGAAGGGCTCAGTGGAGGGCGGAAGGGACAGTGCCGATCAGATTCAGCCTTTGGCTGTCAAGGCCATACAAGTCGATGGGCGCCTGGTCAAGGAGGCCTCCGGAATCCTCTCGGGCAGCTGCAACCGGGCCTGGGAAACCACATTCTGAGCTTCCCCTCTCCATGCCGAGTGAGACTGCACCTCTTGTGGACCCCAGGCGCATGGTGTTGTCACACGTTGGAATTTGTATCTCTCGGGGAGACAGCCTTGGCCAGGGTTAGGGTTTGGCCCAGGAACGTCGCCAGCCCGAAGCGACTCTGGTCTCGTGATATCCATCGAGGACTGAAGTGAGGGCCCATGCGACCAGGCGCTCAAGTGCAGGGTTCGGGTCCGAGGCAGGCTTAGGTGGCCCCAGGAGGGTCCCGGTTTGGGGTAGGGTTAGGGTTAGGGTTACGTCCCAGGAGGCTCCAGGCGCCGAACGCACAGCAGGGCACTTGTTCCCCGAAAGGCTGAGTTGAGGTCACAAGGGAGGGTCCCGGTCAGGATCAGTCTTTGGCCGCCAAGGCCACACGTCGATGGACCCCCGGTCTAAGAGGCCTCCGCAATCCTCTCGGGCAGCGGCACACGGGCCTGGGAAACCACATGCTGAGCTTCCGGTTTCCATGCCGATGAGCCTGCACCGCTTCTGGACCCCAGGAGCGTGGTGATGTCACACGTTGGAATCGGGTGCCCACGGGGAGATAGCCTTAGCTAGGTTTCCGGTTCGGCACAGGGACGTCGCCAGAGCCGAAGCGTCTCTGGTCTCGTGATCTCCCTCGAGGTTCAAGTGAGGGCCCTTGCGACCAGGCGGCTCAAGTGCACGGTTAGGGTTCGAGTCAGGCTTAGGTTTCCCTGGAAGGTCCCGCCTCGGGGGAGGGTTAGGGTTAGGGTTAGGTCCCAGGAGGATCCAGGCGCTGAACGCAGAGCAGGGCAGTCGTTTCCCTGAAGGGCTGCATTGAGGGCACAAGGGAGGGTGCCGGTCAGGATCAGACTTTGGCCGCCAAACCACACACGTCGTTGGGTCTTTGGTCGAGGAGGCCTCCGGAATCCTCCCGGGCAGCGGCCCGCGGGCCTGGGAAACCACCTGCTGAGCTTCCACATTCCATGCCGAGTGATCCTGCACCGCTTCTGGACCCCAGGCGCGTGGTGTTGTCACACGTTGGAATTGGCTCAACACGGGTGACATCCTCATCTAGGGTTAGGGTTCGGCCCCGGGACGTCGCCAGGGCCGAAACGACTCTGGTCTCGTGATCTCCCTCGAAGGCGGAAGTGAGGGCCCATGCGACCAGACGTCTCAAGTGCAGGGTTAGAGTTCGAGGCAGGCTTAGGTTTCCCTGGAGGGTCCCGGATCGGGGTAGGCTTAGGCTTAGGGTTAGGTCTCAGGAGGCTCCAGGCGCCGAACGCACAGCAGGGCAGTCGTCTCCCTGAAGGGCTCAGTGGAGGGCAAAAGGGACAGTGCCGATCAGATTCAGCCTTTGGCTGCCAAGGCCACACAAGTCGATGGGCCCCTGGTCAAGGAGGCCTTCGGAATCCACTCGGCCAGATGCAACCGCGCCTGGGATACCACAGGCAGAGCTTCCGCGTTCCATGCCGAGTGAGACTGCACCTCTTCTGGACCCCAGGCGCATGGTGTGGTCACACGTTGGAATTGGTACCTCACGGAGACAGCCTTGGCTAGGGTTAGGGTTCGGCCCAGGGACGTCGCCAGGGCCGAAGCGACTCTGCTCTCGGGATATCCGTCGAGGGCCCATGCGACCAGGCGCTCAAGTGCAGGGTTCGGGTCCGAGGCAGGCTTAGGTTTCCCTGGAGGGTCCCGGTTTGGGGTAGGGTTAGGGTTAGGGTTAGGTCCAAGGAGGCTCCAGGCACTGAACGCACAGCAGGGCACTTGTTCCCCAAAAGGCTGAGTTGAGGGCACAAGTGAGGGTGCCGGTCAGGATCAGACTTTGGCCGCCAAGACCACACACGTCGATGGGTCTTTGGTCGAGGAGGCCTGCGGAATCCTCTCGGGCAGCGGCCCGTGGGCCTAGGAAACCACCTGCTGAGCTTCCACATTCCATGCCGAGTGATCCTGCAGCGCATCTGGACCCCAGGCGCGTGGTGTTGTCGCACGTGGGTAGTGGGTCCCACGGGGAGACAGCCGTAGCTAGGGTTAGGGTTCGGCACGGGGACATCGCCAGGGCCGAAGCGACTCTGGTCTCGTGATCTCCCTCAGGGCTGAAGTGAGGGCCCATGTGACAAGGCGGCTCAAGTGCAGGGTTAGGGTTCGAGGCAGGCTTAGGTTTCCCTGGAGGGTCCCGGTTCGGGGGAGGGTTAGGGTTAGGGTTAGGTCTCAGGAGGCTCCAGGCGCCGAACGCACAGCAGGGCAGTCATCTCGCAAAGGGCTGAGTTGAGGGCCCAAGGGAGGGTGCCGGTCAGGATGACTCTTTGGCCGCCACGACCACACACGTCGATGGGCCCCGGTCGAGGAGGCCTCCGGAATCCTACCGGGCAGCTGCAGCCGGACCTGGGAAACCACACGCTTAGCTTCCAGGTTCCAGGCCGAGTGAGACTGCACCGCTCTTGGACCCCAGGCGCGTGGTGTTGTCACACGTGGGTATTGGGTCCCCACGGGGAGACAGCCTTAGCTAGGGTTAGGGTTCGGCCAAGGGACGTCGCCAGGGCCGAAGCGGCTCTGGTCTCGTGATCTCCCCCAGGGCTGACGTGAGGGCCCATGTGACCAGGCGTTCAAGTGCAGGGTTCGGGACCGAGGCAGGCTTAGGTGGCCCCAGGAGAGTCACGGTTTGGGGTAGGATTAGGGTTAGGGTTACGTCCCCGGAGGCTCCAGGCGCTGAACGCACAGCAGGGCACTTGTTCCCCGAAAGGCTGAGTTGAGGTCACAAGGGAGGGTGCCAGTCAGGTTCAGTTTTTGGCCGCCAAGGCCACCACGTCGATGGGCCCCTGGTCTAGGAGGCCTCCGGAATCCTCTCGGGCAGCGGCACACGGGCCTGGGAAACCACATGCTGAGCTTCCGGTTTCCATGCCTTTGAGCCTGCACCGCTAATGGACCCCAGGAGCGTTGTGATGTCACACGTTGGCATTGGGTGCCCACGGGGAGATAGCCTTAGCTAGGTTTCCGGTTCGGCCCAGGGACGTCGCCAGAGCCGAAGCGTCTCTGCTCTCGTGATCTCCCTCGAGGTTGAAGCGAGGGCCCTTGCGACCAGGCGGCTCAACTGCACGGTTAGGGTTCGAGTCAGGCTTAGGTTTCCCTGGAAGGTCCCGCTTCGGGGTAAGTTTAGGGTTAGTTCCCAGGAGGATCCAGGCGCTGAACGCAGAGCAGGGCAGTCTTTCCCTAAGGGCTGCGTTGAGGGCACAAGGGAGGGTGCCGGTCAGGATCAGACTTTGGCCGCCAAGGCCACACACGTCCATGGGTCTTTGGTCGAGGAGTGCTCCGGAATCCTCTCGGGCAGCGGCCCGCGGGCCTGGGAAACCACCTGCTGAGCTTCCACATTCCATGCCGAGTGATCCTGCACCGCTGCTGGACCCCAGGCGCGTGGTGTTGTCACACGTTGGAATTGGCTCAACACGGGTGACATCCTCATCTAGGGTTAGGGTTCGGCCCCGGGACGTCGCCAGGGCCGAAACGACTCTGGTCTCGTGATCTCCCTCGAAGGCTGAAGTGAGGGCCCATGCGACCAGACGTCTCAAGTGCACGGATAGAGTTCGAGGCAGGCTTAGGTTTCCCTGGAGGGTCCCGGTTCGGAGTAGGCTTAGGGTTAGGGTTAGGTCTCAGGAGGCTCCAGGCGCCGAAGGCACAGCAGGGCAGTCATCTCGCGAAGGGCTGAGTCGAGGGCCCAAGGGAGGGTGCCGGTCAGGATCACTCTTTGGTCGCCCAGACCAAACACGTCGATGGGCCCCTGGTCGAGGAGGCCTCCGGCATCCTCCCGGGCAGCTGCAGCCGGACCTGGGAAACCACATGCTTAGCTTCCAGGTTACAGGCCGAGTGAGACAGCACCGCTTCTGGACCCCAGGCGCGTGGTGTTGTCACACGTGGGTAGTGGGTCCGCTGGGTTGACAGACTTAGCTAGGATTAGGGTTCGGCCCAGGGACGTCGCCAGGGCCGAAGCGACTCTGGTCTCGTGATCTCCCTCAGGGCTGAAGTGAGGGCCCATGTGACAAGGCGGCTCAAGTGCAGGGTTAGGGTTCGAAGCAGGCTTAGGTTTCCCTGGAGGGTCCCGGTTCGGGGTAGGGTTAGGTACCAGGACGCCACAGGCTCCGAAAGCACAGCAGGGCAGTCGTCTCCCCGAAGGGCTCAGTGGAGGGCGGAAGGGACAGTGCCGATCAGATTCAGCCTTTGGCTGTCAAGGCCATACAAGTCGATGGGCGCCTGGTCAAGGAGGCCTCCGGAATCCTCTCGGGCAGCTGCAACCGGGCCTGGGAAACCACATTCTGAGCTTCCCCTCTCCATGCCGAGTGAGACTGCACCTCTTGTGGACCCCAGGCGCATGGTGTTGTCACACGTTGGAATTTGTATCTCTCGGGGAGACAGCCTTGGCCAGGGTTAGGGTTTGGCCCAGGAACGTCGCCAGCCCGAAGCGACTCTGGTCTCGTGATATCCATCGAGGACTGAAGTGAGGGCCCATGCGACCAGGCGCTCAAGTGCAGGGTTCGGGTCCGAGGCAGGCTTAGGTGGCCCCAGGAGGGTCCCGGTTTGGGTAGGGTTAGGGTTAGGGTTACGTCCCAGGAGGCTCCAGGCGCCGAACGCACAGCAGGGCACTTGTTCCCCGAAAGGCTGAGTTGAGGTCACAAGGGAGGGTCCCGGTCAGGATCAGTCTTTGGCCGCCAAGGCCACACGTCGATGGACCCCCGGTCTAAGAGGCCTCCGCAATCCTCTCGGGCAGCGGCACACGGGCCTGGGAAACCACATGCTGAGCTTCCGGTTTCCATGCCGATGAGCCTGCACCGCTTCTGGACCCCAGGAGCGTGGTGATGTCACACGTTGGAATCGGGGTGCCCACGGGGAGATAGCCTTAGCTAGGTTTCCGGTTCGGCACAGGGACGTCGCCAGAGCCGAAGCGTCTCTGGTCTCGTGATCTCCCTCGAGGTTCAAGTGAGGGCCCTTGCGACCAGGCGGCTCAAGTGCACGGTTAGGGTTCGAGTCAGGCTTAGGTTTCCCTGGAAGGTCCCGCCTCGGGGGAGGGTTAGGGTTAGGGTTAGGTCCCAGGAGGATCCAGGCGCTGAACGCAGAGCAGGGCAGTCGTTTCCCTGAAGGGCTGCATTGAGGGCACAAGGGAGGGTGCCGGTCAGGATCAGACTTTGGCCGCCAAACCACACACGTCGTTGGGTCTTTGGTCGAGGAGGCCTCCGGAATCCTCCCGGGCAGCGGCCCGCGGGCCTGGGAAACCACCTGCTGAGCTTCCACATTCCATGCCGAGTGATCCTGCACCGCTTCTGGACCCCAGGCGCGTGGTGTTGTCACACGTTGGAATTGGCTCAACACGGGTGACATCCTCATCTAGGGTTAGGGTTCGGCCCCGGGACGTCGCCAGGGCCGAAACGACTCTGGTCTCGTGATCTCCCTCGAAGGCGGAAGTGAGGGCCCATGCGACCAGACGTCTCAAGTGCAGGGTTAGAGTTCGAGGCAGGCTTAGGTTTCCCTGGAGGGTCCCGGATCGGGGTAGGCTTAGGCTTAGGGTTAGGTCTCAGGAGGCTCCAGGCGCCGAACGCACAGCAGGGCAGTCGTCTCCCTGAAGGGCTCAGTGGAGGGCAAAAGGGACAGTGCCGATCAGATTCAGCCTTTGGCTGCCAAGGCCACACAAGTCGATGGGCCCCTGGTCAAGGAGGCCTTCGGAATCCACTCGGCCAGATGCAACCGCGCCTGGGATACCACAGGCAGAGCTTCCGCGTTCCATGCCGAGTGAGACTGCACCTCTTCTGGACCCCAGGCGCATGGTGTGGTCACACGTTGGAATTGGTACCTCACGGAGACAGCCTTGGCTAGGGTTAGGGTTCGGCCCAGGGACGTCGCCAGGGCCGAAGCGACTCTGCTCTCGGGATATCCGTCGAGGGCCCATGCGACCAGGCGCTCAAGTGCAGGGTTCGGGTCCGAGGCAGGCTTAGGTTTCCCTGGAGGGTCCCGGTTTGGGGTAGGGTTAGGGTTAGGGTTAGGTCCAAGGAGGCTCCAGGCACTGAACGCACAGCAGGGCACTTGTTCCCCAAAAGGCTGAGTTGAGGGCACAAGTGAGGGTGCCGGTCAGGATCAGACTTTGGCCGCCAAGACCACACACGTCGATGGGTCTTTGGTCGAGGAGGCCTGCGGAATCCTCTCGGGCAGCGGCCCGTGGGCCTAGGAAACCACCTGCTGAGCTTCCACATTCCATGCCGAGTGATCCTGCAGCGCATCTGGACCCCAGGCGCGTGGTGTTGTCGCACGTGGGTAGTGGGTCCCACGGGGAGACAGCCGTAGCTAGGGTTAGGGTTCGGCACGGGGACATCGCCAGGGCCGAAGCGACTCTGGTCTCGTGATCTCCCTCAGGGCTGAAGTGAGGGCCCATGTGACAAGGCGGCTCAAGTGCAGGGTT
The DNA here is from genome assembly GCF_028749965.1 of Puma concolor. Taxonomy (NCBI): domain Eukaryota; kingdom Metazoa; phylum Chordata; class Mammalia; order Carnivora; family Felidae; genus Puma; species Puma concolor. The sequence goes on from NC_141684.1 coordinate 84,198,054, forward strand.
AGGGTTCGAGGCAGGCTTAGGTTTCCCTGGAGGGTCCCGGTTCGGGGGAGGGTTAGGGTTAGGGTTAGGTCTCAGGAGGCTCCAGGCGCCGAACGCACAGCAGGGCAGTCATCTCGCAAAGGGCTGAGTTGAGGGCCCAAGGGAGGGTGCCGGTCAGGATGACTCTTTGGCCGCCACGACCACACACGTCGATGGGCCCCGGTCGAGGAGGCCTCCGGAATCCTACCGGGCAGCTGCAGCCGGACCTGGGAAACCACACGCTTAGCTTCCAGGTTCCAGGCCGAGTGAGACTGCACCGCTCTTGGACCCCAGGCGCGTGGTGTTGTCACACGTGGGTATTGGGTCCCCACGGGGAGACAGCCTTAGCTAGGGTTAGGGTTCGGCCAAGGGACGTCGCCAGGGCCGAAGCGGCTCTGGTCTCGTGATCTCCCCCAGGGCTGACGTGAGGGCCCATGTGACCAGGCGTTCAAGTGCAGGGTTCGGGACCGAGGCAGGCTTAGGTGGCCCCAGGAGAGTCACGGTTTGGGGTAGGATTAGGGTTAGGGTTACGTCCCCGGAGGCTCCAGGCGCTGAACGCACAGCAGGGCACTTGTTCCCCGAAAGGCTGAGTTGAGGTCACAAGGGAGGGTGCCAGTCAGGTTCAGTTTTTGGCCGCCAAGGCCACCACGTCGATGGGCCCCTGGTCTAGGAGGCCTCCGGAATCCTCTCGGGCAGCGGCACACGGGCCTGGGAAACCACATGCTGAGCTTCCGGTTTCCATGCCTTTGAGCCTGCACCGCTAATGGACCCCAGGAGCGTTGTGATGTCACACGTTGGCATTGGGTGCCCACGGGGAGATAGCCTTAGCTAGGTTTCCGGTTCGGCCCAGGGACGTCGCCAGAGCCGAAGCGTCTCTGCTCTCGTGATCTCCCTCGAGGTTGAAGTGAGGGCCCTTGCGACCAGGCGGCTCAACTGCACGGTTAGGGTTCGAGTCAGGCTTAGGTTTCCCTGGAAGGTCCCGCTTCGGGGTAAGTTTAGGGTTAGTTCCCAGGAGGATCCAGGCGCTGAACGCAGAGCAGGGCAGTCTTTCCCTAAGGGCTGCGTTGAGGGCACAAGGGAGGGTGCCGGTCAGGATCAGACTTTGGCCGCCAAGGCCACACACGTCCATGGGTCTTTGGTCGAGGAGTGCTCCGGAATCCTCTCGGGCAGCGGCCCGCGGGCCTGGGAAACCACCTGCTGAGCTTCCACATTCCATGCCGAGTGATCCTGCACCGCTGCTGGACCCCAGGCGCGTGGTGTTGTCACACGTTGGAATTGGCTCAACACGGGTGACATCCTCATCTAGGGTTAGGGTTCGGCCCCGGGACGTCGCCAGGGCCGAAACGACTCTGGTCTCGTGATCTCCCTCGAAGGCTGAAGTGAGGGCCCATGCGACCAGACGTCTCAAGTGCACGGATAGAGTTCGAGGCAGGCTTAGGTTTCCCTGGAGGGTCCCGGTTCGGAGTAGGCTTAGGGTTAGGGTTAGGTCTCAGGAGGCTCCAGGCGCCGAAGGCACAGCAGGGCAGTCATCTCGCGAAGGGCTGAGTCGAGGGCCCAAGGGAGGGTGCCGGTCAGGATCACTCTTTGGTCGCCCAGACCAAACACGTCGATGGGCCCCTGGTCGAGGAGGCCTCCGGCATCCTCCCGGGCAGCTGCAGCCGGACCTGGGAAACCACATGCTTAGCTTCCAGGTTACAGGCCGAGTGAGACAGCACCGCTTCTGGACCCCAGGCGCGTGGTGTTGTCACACGTGGGTAGTGGGTCCGCTGGGTTGACAGACTTAGCTAGGATTAGGGTTCGGCCCAGGGACGTCGCCAGGGCCGAAGCGACTCTGGTCTCGTGATCTCCCTCAGGGCTGAAGTGAGGGCCCATGTGACAAGGCGGCTCAAGTGCAGGGTTAGGGTTCGAAGCAGGCTTAGGTTTCCCTGGAGGGTCCCGGTTCGGGGTAGGGTTAGGTACCAGGACGCCACAGGCTCCGAAAGCACAGCAGGGCAGTCGTCTCCCCGAAGGGCTCAGTGGAGGGCGGAAGGGACAGTGCCGATCAGATTCAGCCTTTGGCTGTCAAGGCCATACAAGTCGATGGGCGCCTGGTCAAGGAGGCCTCCGGAATCCTCTCGGGCAGCTGCAACCGGGCCTGGGAAACCACATTCTGAGCTTCCCCTCTCCATGCCGAGTGAGACTGCACCTCTTGTGGACCCCAGGCGCATGGTGTTGTCACACGTTGGAATTTGTATCTCTCGGGGAGACAGCCTTGGCCAGGGTTAGGGTTTGGCCCAGGAACGTCGCCAGCCCGAAGCGACTCTGGTCTCGTGATATCCATCGAGGACTGAAGTGAGGGCCCATGCGACCAGGCGCTCAAGTGCAGGGTTCGGGTCCGAGGCAGGCTTAGGTGGCCCCAGGAGGGTCCCGGTTTGGGGTAGGGTTAGGGTTAGGGTTACGTCCCAGGAGGCTCCAGGCGCCGAACGCACAGCAGGGCACTTGTTCCCCGAAAGGCTGAGTTGAGGTCACAAGGGAGGGTCCCGGTCAGGATCAGTCTTTGGCCGCCAAGGCCACACGTCGATGGACCCCCGGTCTAAGAGGCCTCCGCAATCCTCTCGGGCAGCGGCACACGGGCCTGGGAAACCACATGCTGAGCTTCCGGTTTCCATGCCGATGAGCCTGCACCGCTTCTGGACCCCAGGAGCGTGGTGATGTCACACGTTGGAATCGGGTGCCCACGGGGAGATAGCCTTAGCTAGGTTTCCGGTTCGGCACAGGGACGTCGCCAGAGCCGAAGCGTCTCTGGTCTCGTGATCTCCCTCGAGGTTCAAGTGAGGGCCCTTGCGACCAGGCGGCTCAAGTGCACGGTTAGGGTTCGAGTCAGGCTTAGGTTTCCCTGGAAGGTCCCGCCTCGGGGGAGGGTTAGGGTTAGGGTTAGGTCCCAGGAGGATCCAGGCGCTGAACGCAGAGCAGGGCAGTCGTTTCCCTGAAGGGCTGCATTGAGGGCACAAGGGAGGG